>NC_092235.1:14592627-14697627 GCF_036320965.1 Panulirus ornatus
CGATCCTTGAACATGACGATACGATCCTTGAACATGATGGTACGATCCTTGAACATGATGGTACGATCCTTGAATATGATTGTACGATCCTTGAGCACGACGATACGATCCTTGAACATGACGATACGATCCTTGAACATGACGGTACGATCCTTGAACATGACGGTACGATCCTTGAACATGACGGTACGATCCTTGAACATGACGATACGATCCTTGAACATGATGGTACGATCCTTGAACATGACGGTACGATCCTTGAACATAACGTTACGATCCTTGAACATGACGGTACGATCCTTGAACATGACGATACGATCCTTGAACATGACGGTACGATCCTTGAACATGACGATACGATCCTTGAACATGACGGTACGATCCTTGAACATAACGTTACGATCCTTGAACATGACGGTACGATCCTTGAACATGATGGTACGATCCTTGAACATGATGGTACGATCCTTGAACATGATGGTACGATCCTTGAACATGACGATACGATCCTTGAACATGACGGTACGATCCTTGAACATGACGGTACGATCCTTGAGTACGACGATACGATCCTTGAGCACGACGGTACGATCCTTGAGCATGACGGTACGATCCTTGAACATGACGTTACGATCCTTGAACATGACGGTACGATCCTTGAACATGACGGTACGATCCTTGAACATGATGGTACGATCCTTGAATATGATTGTACGATCCTTGAACATGACGGTACGATCCTTGAACATGATGGTACGATCCTTGAACATGACGGTACGATCGTTGAACATGAAGGTCCGATCCTTGAACATGACGGTACGATCCTTGAACATGACGGTACGATCCTTGAACATGACGGTACGATCCTTGAGTACGACGATACGATCCTTGAGCACGACGGTACGATCCTTGAGCATGACGGTACGATCCTTGAACATGACGTTACGATCCTTGAACATGACGGTACGATCCTTGAACATGACGGTACGATCCTTGAACATGATGGTACGATCCTTGAATATGATTGTACGATCCTTGAACATGACGGTACGATCCTTGAACATGACGGTACGATCCTTGAACATGACGGTACGATCGTTGAACATGAAGGTCCGATCCTTGAACATGACGGTACGATCCTTGAACATGACGGTACGATCCTTGAACATGAAGGTCCGATCCTTGAACATGACGGTACCATCCTTGAGTACGACGGTACGATCCTTGAACATGACGGTACGATCCTTGAACATGACGGTACGATCCTTGAACATGACGGTACGATCCTTGAACATGACGGTACGATCCTTGAACATGACGGTACGATCCTTGAGCACGAGAGTACGTGCCCTTACGTATGATGACCTAGTCTTTGACCTGACCTGTAGGTCTGGTGATTAATGCGCTAATTACCCTCGTGGGTAATTAATGTATCTTAAAGTCACCAAGAACATAATAGACTTGTATAGTAAGGTCATATGGTCGGCTGACATCTTGTGATACATAGCCAGTAATTACATGTTTTAATTATATTCATAATTTTGTAATGAGATAAGAAGTAAGTGAATGCATTAGTAATATTTATTATGTGCAGTTAGATAAGCTGTACTTAAATGTGTTGATTACAGTCGTTCTGATCAGATAGGCAGTAGCTGAAATGCTATAATTATCTTCATCATATACTAATTAGAAGGTATGCATAATTAAGGCCAGATATTATGATTCATTTTGAAGGGAAGGCTACGTTTGTGTGTGTGGGGGGGGGGGGGGGTTGATATATTTGATGTATATATGTTTGATGAAGAGCTTGAAATGTATGATGTATGGGAGATGTATGATGATGATGATGATGATGATGATATAAAGATATGCTGCTGTGACAGTTTAACCTGATATATATATATATATATATATATATATATATATATATATATATATATATATATATATATATATATATATATATATATATATATATATTTATCCCTGGGGATAGGGGATTAAGAACACTTCCCACGTATTCCCTGCGTGTCGTAGAAGGCGACTAAAAGGGGAGGGAGCGGGGGGCTGGAAATCCTCCCCTCTCGTTTTTTTTTTTTTTTTTTTTTTTTTTTTCAATTTTCCAAAAGAAGGAACAGAGAATTGGGCCAGGTGAGGGTATTCCCTCAAAGGCCCAGTCCTCTGTTCTTAACGCTACCTCGCTAATGCGGGAAATGGCGAATAGTTTGAAAGAAAGAAAGAATATATATATATATATATATATATATATATATATATATATATATATATATATATATATATATATATATTATCCATGGGGATAGGGGATTAAGAATACTTCCCACGTATTCCCTGCGTGTCGTAGAAGGCGACTAAAAGGGGAGGGAGCGGGGGGCTGGAAATCCTCCCCTCTCGTTTTTTTTTTTTTTTTTTTTTTTTTTTTTTTTCAAAAGAAGGAACAGAGAATTGGGCCAGGTGTAAAGGCCCAGTCCTCTGTTCTTAACGCTACCTCGCTAATGCGGGAAATGGCGAATAGTTTGAAAGAAAGATATATATATATATATATATATATATATATATATATATATATATATATATATATATATATATAAGGAATATAATGTATTCTATACAAACACGAATTCTGTTGCAAATGCGTATGAAACACTTGATTGTGTGGTTATCTCTGTACATTCTCTCTCTCTCTCTCTCTCTCTCTCTCTCTCTCTCTCTCTCTCTCTCTCTCTCTCTCTCTCTCTCTCTCTCTCTCTGAACAAGGAAAGCGATAGAAAGTGCAACGAGAGAGAGAGAGAGAGAGAGAGAGAGAGAGAGAGAGAGAGAGAGAGAGAGAGAGAGAGAGAGAGAGAGATCCGTGGATCACCACGAACGAGAATGCAATTCAACGAACATACTGGTGAGGTAGCGCGGAGCCACGTAATGAGTGGTATGATAATGAGAACATGCACGACGAGATAAGGACACTCTCAAGGAACATGGTCACCCTCGTAGCAAAAGTGAATATTGTTGTGTTGTTTGGTCACCAGCCAAGCATGGAGATGTGAGGAGAGAACTCGGGAGCATTGTACACACCAAGTCGAGAGGATTAGACCGTTATAAACCACTACGAGAGGCTACAAGAACTCCAGCTTTAGCCTAAAATAACATCAACTATAGTCTAAAAGAACTCCAACTTTAGCCTAAAATAACATCAACTATAGTCTAAAAGAACTCCAACTTTAGCCTAAAATAACATCAACTATAGTCTAAAAGAACTCCAACTTTAGCCTAAAAGAACACCAGCTTTGGCCTAAGGATCTCCGACTTAAGCCTAAAATAACCCCACTGTCGCTTAAAAGAATAAAAGATACGATAATCTACGCTGTGTCGACAAACTGAAAGAGTAAAGGACAATATTATGGTACTAAAAGCCTCTTGGCCAGGCATGAAGTGTTGCACTGGCTGGAAGAATACAATAGAATATCAAAATATGAAAAATAATATATGCATTTAAGCGAGAGCTCTGGTGCTACCGGACTCTGCCTGCTCAAGTTTCACCTCGAGTGAAAAGTCTACTTTGTCGTGGCTGTGCCATGGGGAGTACGGTCTCGTCAAAGAACTTCTCAAGGAGTCTACATTGCCCTGCTACTGAAAGTAGTGTTAGGCTGCAGGAGCCTTTGAAAATGTCATGGGAAACACCAGAATACTTTCAGAGAAATTGGTCCTGGGTGGTTGTAGAGCTGGGATGGGTGTTGTAGATAATTGGTCCTGGGTGGTTGTAGAGCTGGGATGGGTGTTGTAGATAATTGGTCCTGGGTGGTTGTAGATCATACATAAACTAAATCGGAGAGTCCTGGAAAGAGAAGCTGGGGAGACTCCAGTGTACCATCAGGGGAACGGACGTGCATGACACATTTGGAGAAACATTTAAAAGAAAACGTGACTTGTGGTTGAAGACAGTTCCAGATGAAGCCAGGATTGTTACGTATCGAGCGTGGCGATAGCGAGAGAAACTGTATGATAATAGTCATCAGACAAGACGTGTGGCGTCGTAGGTCCTCTCTCTCTCTCTCTCTCTCTCTCTCTCTCTCTCTCTCTCTCTCTCTCTCTCTCTCTCTCTCTCTCTCTCTCCTTGGTATCAGTTTACAGTGTCCTCGGGGTAGTCCATGAAGTATATTATCAATATAAAATTATTGTCTAACTTAAGTTATATATATATATATATATATATATATATATATATATATATATATATATATATATATATATATATATATATATATATATATATATATGGTCACACAATAATCATGTGACGCAGCAGCTTGCCGAGTATTAGGTAGTCTAGCTAGTGGTGGGGGCACACAAGCAGCCAGCTCTCGGGAGCAAAAACCAAAGTGATATTGCGTAGGGCAAGGGGGTCAAGTTTGGAAGTTAGCCTGAGGCAGATTGTAAGTCGCATCGCTTTCGACTCAACTCTGTCAAGTAAGGAAGCAGCAGAGCTAGAACCACCCCAGATGTGAGAGCAGTACTCCTTACAAGGACGAATCAATCCCTTGTATAAACGGAACTGTTCAGAAGAGAAGTTTCGACATCTAAACAAGATACCCAGTTTCTTACAGGCAGCTCAAGGGTGGGCGGTTTTGATACCTGCTTCTTTCCCTACATGTTGAAGCTTTAGAACACTACCCTCTCATGTCATTCCTAATAACTATACCCTGGCACATTTCAAAGGTCAGGTTTTTCACTTTCCCAAAGATTCTTAAATACTTTCCCTTGTCTTTTCGTTTCCGTTTGATAATTCTCTCTATAATTCATCTAAGACCAGACCTTGATGTCCATGACTGGTACCTTCAACATGATATATATATATATATATATATATATATATATATATATATATATATATATATATATATATATATATTCATACTATTTGCCATTTCCCGCGTTAGCGAGGTAGCGTTAAGAACAGAGAACTGGGCCTTAGAGGGAATATCCTCACCAGCCCCCCCTTCTCTGTTCCTTCTTTTGGAAAATTAAAAGAAAACGAGAGAGGGGAGGATTTACAGCCACCCGCTCCCTCCCCTTTTAGTCGCCTTCTACGACACGCAGGGAATACGTGGGAAGTATTCTTTCTCCCCTATCCACAGGGATAAGATATATATATATATATATATATATATATATATATATATATATATATATATATATATATATATATATATATATATTCCTATGAGTCCACGGGGAAAAATGAACTTTTCGTGTTTCATTTTTCCCCGTGGACTCATAGGAATATCTTGATCACGCGCAAAATTGTGATCCTTTCCAGTATATATATATATTTTTAATATACTTAATCGCCGTCTCCAACTTTAGCAAGGTAGCGCAACGAAACAAAGGAAGAATGGGCCAACCCACCCCCTACACATGTATATACAAAAACGCTCACACACGCACATATACATACACATACATTTTAACGTATACGTACGTATATATACACAGATATATACATATATACACATGTACATATATATACTTTCTGCCGTCATTCATTCCCGTCGCCATCCCGTCACACATGAAATTGCATCCCCCCCCCCCCTAACGAGGTAGCGCTAGGAAAATACAAAAAGGCCACATTCGTTCACACTCAGTCTCTAGCTGTCATTTGTAATGCACAGAAACCACAGCTCCCTTTCCAAATCCAGGTCCCACAGACGCTTCACATGCCATGGCTCAATCCATTGACAGCACGTCGACCCCGGTTTACCACATCGTTCCAATTCACTGTATTCCTTGCACGCCTTTCACCCTCCTGTATGTTAAGGCCTCGATCACTCAAAATCTTTTTCACACCATCCTTCCACTTCCAATTTGGTTTCCCACTTCACATTGTTCTCCACTTCTGACAAGTATATCCTCTTTATCAATCTTTCCTCACTCATTCTCTCAGTGTGACCAAAGAACTTCAATACAGCCTCTTCTGCTGTCTAAACTACGCTTTTTATGATCACACATTTGTCTTACTCTTTCATTACTTACTCGATCAAACCACCTCACACCACATATTGTCCTCAAACATTTCATTTCCACCACATCCACCCTCCTCCATGCAACCCTATCTATAGCCCACACCTCGCAACCTTATAACATTGTTGGAATTAATATTCCTTCAAACATACCCATTTTGCTATCCAAGATAACGTTCTCGCCTTCCACAGATTCTTCAACGCTCGCAGAACCATCACCCGCTCCACCACCCTGTGATTCACTTCTGCTTCCATGGTTCCATCCGCTGCCTAATCCACTCCCAGATATCTAAAATACTTCATTTCCTCCAGTTTTTCTCCATTCAAACTTACCTCCCAATTAACTTGTCCCCCAACCCTACTGAACCTTGCTCTTATTCACATTTACTCTCAGCTTTCTTCTTTCACACACTTTACCAAACTCAGTCACCAGCTTTTGCAGTTTCTCACCCGAATCAGCCACCAGCGCTGTATCATCAGCGAACAACAACTTACTCACTTCCCAAGCCCTCTCATCCACAACAGACTACATACTTGCCCGTCTCTCCAAAACTCTTGCTTTCACCTCCCTAACAACCCCATCCATAAACAAATTAAACAGTCATGGAGACATCACGGACCCCTGCCGCAAACTGACATTCACTGGGAACCAATTGCTTTCCTCTCTTCCTACTCTTACACGTGACACATCCTTAATAAAAACTTTTCACTGCTTCTAGCAACTTACCTCCCACACCATATACTCGTAATACCTTCCACAAAGCATCTCTATCACCCCTATCATATGCCTTCCCCAGATCCATGAGTGCTACATAGAAATCCATCTGTTTTTCTAAGTATTTCTCACATACATTCTTCAAAGCAAACACCTGATCCACACAGCCTCTACCAATTCTGAAACCACACTGCTCTTCCCCAGTCTGATGCTCTGTACATGCCTTCACCCTCAGTCAATACCTTCCCATATAATTTCCAAGGAATACTCAACAGACTTATGCCTCTGTAATTTGAACACTCACCTTTATCCCCTTTGCCTTTGTACAGTGGCACTATGCATGCGTTCCAACAGTCCTCAGACACCTCACCATGAACCATACATACAGTGAATATCCTTACCAACCAATCAACGTCACAGTCACCCCCTTTTTTTAATAAACTCCACTGCAATACCATCCAAACCCGCCGCCTTGCCGGCTTTCATCTTCCACAAAGCTTTCACTATCTCTTCTCTGTTTACCAAATCATCCTCCCTAACCCTCTTACTTTGCACACCACCTCGACCAAAGCACCCTATATCTGCCACTCTGCCATCAAACACATTCAACAAACCTTCGAACTACTCACCCCATCTCCTCACTTCATCACTACTTGATATTACCTCCCCATTAGACCCCTTCACCGATGTTCCCATATATAAATATATATATATATATATATATATATATATATATATATATATATATATATATATATATATATATTGGAAAGGATCACAATTTTGCGCGTGATCAAGATATTCCTGTGAGTCCACGGGGAAAATGAAACATTTTCCCCGTGGACTCATAGGAATATATATATGATTGGTTCTCAGTGAATGTAGGTCTGCGGCAGGGGTGTGTGATGTCTCCATGGTTGTTTAATTTGTTTATGGATGGGGTTGTTAGGGAGGTGAATGCAAGAGTTTTGGAAAGAGGGGCAAGTATGAAGTCTGTTGTGGATGAGAGAGCTTGGGAAGTGAGTCAGTTGTTGTTCGCTGATGATACAGCGCTGGTGGCTGATTCATGTGAGAAACTGCAGAAGCTGGTGACTGAGTTTGGTAAAGTGTGTGAAAGAAGAAAGTTAAGAGCAAATGTGAATAAGAGCAAGGTTATTAGGTACAGTAGGGTTGAGGGTCAAGTCAATTGGGAGGTAAGTTTGAATGGAGAAAAACTGGAGGAAGTAAAGTGTTTTAGATATCTGGGAGTGGATCTAGCAGCGAATGGAACCATGGAAGCGGAAGTGAATCATTGGGTGGGGGAGGGGGCGAAAATCCTGGGAGCCTTGAAGAATGTGTGGAAGTCGAGAACATTATCTCGGAAAGCAAAAATGGGTATGTTTGAAGGAATAGTGGTTCCAACAATGTTGTATGGTTGCGAGGCGTGGGCTATGGATAGAGTTGTGCGCAGGAGGGTGGATGTGCTGGAAATGAGATGTTTGAGGACAATGTGTAGTGTGAGGTGGTTTGATCGAGTAAGTAATGTAAGGGTAAGAGAGATGTGTGGAAATAAAAAGAGCGTGGTTGAGAGAGTAGAAGAGTGTGTTTTGAAATGGTTTGGGCACATGGAGAGAATGAGTGAGGAAAGATTGACCAAGAGGATATATGTGTTGGAGGTGGAGGGAACGAGGAGAAGTGGGAGACCAAATTGGAGGTGGAAAGATGGAGTGAAAAAGATTTTGAGTGATCGGGGCCTGAACATGCAGGAGGGTGAAAGGAGGGCAAGGAATAGAGTGAATTGGATCGATGTGGTACACCGGGGTTGACGTGCTGTCAGTGGATTGAGTCAGGGCATGTGAAGCGTCTGGGGTAAACCATGGAAAGTTGTGTGGGGCCTGGATGTGGAAAGGGAGTTGTGGTTTCGGGCATTATTGCGTGACAGCTAGAGACTGAGTGTGAACGAATGGGGCCTTTGTTGTCTTTTCCTAGTGCTACCTCGCACACATGAGGGGGGAGGGGGATGGTATTCCATGTGTGGCGAGGTGGCGATGGGAATGAATAGGGGCAGACAGTGTGAATTGTGTGCATGGGTATATATGTATGTGTCTGTGTGTGTATATATATATGTACATTGAGATGTATAGGTATGTATATTTGCGTGTGTGGGCGTGTGTGTGTGTATATTGTGTATGGGGGTGGGTTGGGCCATTTCTTTCGTCTGTTTCCTTGCGCTACCTTGCAAACGCGAGAGACAGCGACAAAGCAAGAAAAAAAAAATATATATATATATATATTTTTTTTTTTTTTTTTTTTTTTTTTTGCCGCTGTCTCCCGCGTTTGCGGGGTAGCGCAAGGAAACTGACGAAAGAAATGGCCCAACCCACCCCCATACACATGTATATACATACGTCCACACACGCAAATATACATACCTACACAGCTTTCCATGGTTTACCCCAGACGCTTCACATGCCTTGATTCAATCCACTGACAGCACGTCAACCCCGGTATACCACATCGCTCCAATTCACTCTATTCCTTGCCCTCCTTTCACCCTCCTGCATGTTCAGGCCCCGATCACACAAAATCTTTTTCACTCCATCTTTCCACCTCCAATTTGGTCTCCCTCTTCTCCTCGTTCCCTCCACCTCCGACACATATATCCTCTTAGTCAATCTTTCCTCACTCATTCTCTCCATGTGCCCAAACCATTTCAAAACACCCTCTTCTGCTCTCTCAACCACGCTCTTTTTATTTCCACACATCTCTCTTACCCTTACGTTACTTACTCGATCAAACCACCTCACACCACACATTGTCCTCAAACATCTCATTTCCAGCACATCCATCCTCCTGCGCACAACTCTATCCATAGCCCACGCCTCGCAACCATACAACATTGTTGGAACCACTATTCCTTCAAACTTACCCATTTTTGCTTTCCGAGATAATGTTCTCGACTTCCACACATTCTTCAAGGCTCCCAGAATTTTCGCCTCCTCCCCCACCCTATGATCCACTTCCGCTTCCATGGTTCCATCCGCTGCTAGATCCACTCCCAGATATCTAAAACACTTCACTTCCTCCAGTTTTTCTCCATTCAAACTCACCTCCCAATTGACTTGACCCTCAACCCTACTGTACCTAATAACCTTGCTCTTATTCACATTTACTCTTAACTTTCTTCTTTCACACACTTTACCAAACTCAGTCACCAGCTTCTGCAGTTTCTCACATGAATCAGCCACCAGCGCTGTATCATCAGCGAACAACAACTGACTCACTTCCCAAGCTCTCTCATATATATATATATATATATATATATATATATATATATATATATATATATATATATATATATATATATATATATATGTGTATATATATATATATATATATATATATATATATATATATTATATATATATATATATATATATATATATATATTATATATATATATATATATATATATATATATATATATATTTTTTTTTTTTTTCTTTCTTTTTTTTTTCATACTATTCGCCATTTCCCGCGATAGCGAGGTAGCGTTAAGAACAGAGGACTGGGCCTTTGAGGGAATATCCTCACCTGGCCCTCTTCTCTGTTCCTTCTTTTGGAAAATTAAAAAAAAAAAAAAAAAAAAAATATATATATATATATATATATATATATATATATATATATATATATATATATATATATATATATATATAATTCCTAGGGATAGGGGAGAGAGAAGACTGTACCCTCATCTCCTGCAATTACACATTACTTCTCAATATCTTTCAGGGATGATGACCAGACGTTAATAACATAGGAAAGAATATCACTAGTGGATCTCGCCTTACGGAAGCCATACTGGTGATCAGAGAGAAGACTGTGAGATTCAATGTGTGTGAGGATATGGGAGTTTGGGAGGGATTCAAAGACTGGTAATGGTAGATGTTAAAGCAAAAGGACGATAGTTGGAGGTGTCAGAATGGTCAACGTTCATAGGGATGGGAGGCATCAATGGATGCTTCCAAGGAGAAGGGAAAGTTTTGGTCTTTAAACAGAAAAGGAATGGACGAGCAAGCACAGGTGCAAGTTCAAAAGCGCAGGAAACTGGCCCATCCACTCACATACAAGTACACACACACACACACACACACACACACACACACACACACACACGCACACGTGCATATACATATACGGGGAAAATGAAACACGATAAGTTCCCAAGCGCACTTTCGTGTAATAATCACATCATCAGGCGAGACACAAGAGAGAAATATAGCAGTCAGTTGATATACGAGGAGACGTAGCTAGGACGCCATTTGGTACCAAATGACGTCCTAGCAGGGAATACTTCCCACGTATTCCCTGCGTGTCGTAGAAGGCGACTAAAAGGGAAGGGAGTGGGGGGCTGGAAATCCTCCCCTCTCGTTTTTATTTTTCCAAAAGAAGGAACAGAGAAGGGGGCCAAGTGAGGATATTCCCTCAAAGGCTCAGTCCTCTGTTCTTAACGCTAACGCGGGAAATAGCAAAAAAAAAAATTTATAAATAATATTATATATAATATATATATAATATATATATAATATATATATATTTAAATAATAATATATATATAAAAATACATATTTTATATATATAAATATATATAAATATAAAATATATATATATAAATATATATAAATTATAAATATATATTATATAATACATTTTAATTTGTCGTTCAAGAGAGTGGGCCAGTCATTTCTATCGTGCGTGTAAATGAAACTAATTAACCAGACGTCGTGATGTGTGTGTGTGTGTGTTTTGAAAGCTAAAGTGTCAAGGGCGATGGTGGGGGTCGACGTGGAAGATAATGGTGGGGGGATGTGGGAAGATATGGTGGGGTGGACGGGGAAGAGATGGTGGGTGACGTGAAGAATTGTGGGGACTGGAAGATGATGGTGGGGTGGACCTGGGAAGATGATTGGGGGGTGGACGTGGAAGATGAGGGGGGGGGACGGGGGAAGATGATGGGGGGGTTGACGGGGGAAGTTGATGGTGGGGGTGGACGTGGGAAGATGATGGTGGGGTGGACGTGGGAAGATGATGGTGGGGGTGGACGTGGGAAGATGATGGTGGGGTGGACGTGGGAAGATGATGGTGGGGGTGGACGTGGGAAGATGATGGTGGGTTGGACGTGGGAAGATGATGGTGGGGTGGACGTGGGAAGATGATGGTGGGGGTGGACGTGGGAAGATGGTGGTGGGGGTGGACGTGGGAAGATGATGGTGGGGGTGGACGTGGGAAGATGATGGTGGGGGTGGACGTGGGAAGATGATGGTGGGTTGGACGTGGGAAGATGATGGTGGGTTAGACGTGGGAAGATGATTGTGGGGGTGGACGTGGGAAGATGATGGTGGGGTGGACGTGGGAAGATGATGGTGGGGGTGGACGTGGGAAGATGATGGTGGGGTGGACGTAGGAAGATGATGGTGGGGTGGACGTAGGAAGATGATGGTGGGGGTGGACGTGGGAAGATGATGGTGGGGTGGACGTGGGAAGATGATGGTGGGGTTGCAGGGACTGCTCCCTAGGTAGCAGGTGTGGGTGTAGGCCACGGCTAAGCTTAACCGCTTGCCCAAAGCCTTGAACACCTTTTTAGCGGAAGACAATCGTACCTTAGACTCAGGGCTACAAGTTTAGCGGAAGAGGACCTTGTGTTAGATATACAGGGTTACAAGTTTAGCGGAAAAGGACCGTATGTTCGATATACATTACAAAGTTTAAGGAAGAGCCTTATTTTGAAATTTTTTAAACTACAAGTTTTAAAGGGAAAAGATCGTATATTACATACAGAGCAACGGATTAGGAAACCCAAAAGCATAGAAAAAAAAGAACTACAGAAAAACTTGGAACCCAGGAGCTGCCCTTGTAGCACCTCAGCGCTTCTTTGTTTACAACATCTAAAGTAAGATATGGACACAGGTAACGGGGACTGGACCGTGTGCAGACACACATGACACAGGGACGGATGGACCGTTGGGAACACCCAGGGCACATACGGGGGGGTTGGGCCGTTGTAGAAAACACATGACACAGGTACGGGGATTGGGCCATCTGCAGACACACATGGACACAGGTACGGGGATTTGGACTGTGTACAGACACACATGGACATAGGGAAAGGGGGTTGGAAACCCTTGCAGACACACATGGACATAGGTACGGGGGTTGGACCATTCAACACACTTACACAGTACGGGGACTGGACCGTGTACAGACACACATGGACACAGGTACGGGGGAATGAGACCATTAGAAATGAAACGCAGTTATGAAATGAAACGCAAATGTTTGACCTTTCATTTGTTCTTAACTCGTTAAACCCCCCAACACTTTTGTATGTGTATGGGCTTACGTCCGCCCCCAAAGTTTCCTCATTAGGGCGGGTCTGGGAGTTTGGGGCGTCTGGATTGTAACACTTGCCTGCAGGTCAACCCCTATACTGGATAAACCCTTGAAAAAACGACGGTACGACCCTGAACACGACGGGACGACCCTTGAACACACGGGGCGACCCTTGAACACGAAAGGTACGAAAACCCCTTTAACACGACGGACGACCCCTTGAACCGGGCGGACGACCCTTGAACATGAAAGACTACCCTTAACACGACAGACCCTGAACACAACGGACAACCTGAACACGACGACGACCCTTAACACAACGTACGACCCTTGAACACAACGACGACCTGAACCGACGGTACAACCTTAAAACAACGCACCTTGAACAAAAGGGGACACCCTTGAACACGATACGACCCCTTGAACACACAACGAACCCTTGAACACACGGACAAAACCTTGAACACACGGTACAACCTTTAACACAAACGTACAAACCCTTGAACACGACGAAACAAACCCGTACCCAACAGCTTGAAACAACGGACCCCTTTTTACCAAGGGGACGACCTGACCCGACGGTACGACCTTGAACACCAAAACCCCCTTAAACCATTCAATTCTACCAGTGCCGCTTTGGTCAGGTCGAACCGTCGCTCAGGAGACCCCCTGCTGCCTGACCATATAAAACCCCGGAATGATGCCAAATATGAAGAAGAAGAGAGAGAAGAAGAGAGAGAGAGAGAGAGAGAGAAAGTGGGATAACAGGGGTTGGTGTAGGAGCAGTAGAAAGTACACACCGCCACACCCAAATTCGAGCTGTTTCAAATGCCTTTAAACAATCCCAGCGCTCCTCCTACTGTGATGGTATGGAGGGGGTGATGTGTGTGCCTGTTGTGGTGGTGATGGGGGTTTGGGATTTGGTAGGGTTTTGTGGTGTGGTGGTAAATGGGAGTGGTGTGGTGATGGGGGTTTCGGGTTGTGATGAGGTGTGTGGGGGTGGTGTGGGGTGGTGGGTGTGTGGAAAGGGTATGGTGTGGTGGATGGTTGGTCCCTGGTTGTGTGATGAGTGTGTGGGTTGGGATGGTGGCGGGTTTGGTGGTGATGTGTGGTTTGTTGGGGGTGCGGTTTGTGTATGGTTTTTGTGATGTTGGGTGATTGGATGGGATGGTTGGTGATGTTTTTAAAAGGGTGTGGTGAGGGTTGGTTGATGTGTGTGGGTAAATGAAATTTGTGTGTGTGAGGTGAGGGCAGTGGTGTTATTTTGGGGAGGGTGTTGGGGTGTGATTTTGGTTTTGTGGGGTGGTGGTTGGTGTTGTGTGGGGGTGGTTGGGTGGTTTAATGTGGGGTTTGATGGGGGGTTTGGTTGGAGTTTTTTTTGTTTTGTTTTGTTTTGTGATTTTGGGGGGTGGTGGTGGATTTGGGTTTTATTTGGGGTGGTAGTTTGTTTGGTATTTTGGGTGGGGGGTTTGTGTGGTGTTGTGTGTTTTTGGAGTTTTAGTGTGTTAGGTTTGGGGGTGTTGGTGGGTGGTATGTTAGGTGTGTTTGGTGGGTTGTGGGGGTTGTGGGGGTTTGGTAGTTTGTTGAAGTTGTGGAGGGTGTTGTTATGGTGTGGTTTTGAGGTTGGGGTTTGGTTTATGGGGTATGTGTTGGTGGTGTGATGGGATTTATGGTATGGGGTGTGTGTATGTGTGAGGTGATGTGTGTGATTATTTGTGTGGAATTGTATTATGTTGATTTGGTTAATTGATGGTATTGGATTATGTTTGATTTTGATTTGTTGATAGTTTTATGTATGTTAATGGTGTGATGTATGTGTATGGTATTGTGATGTTTGTGATGTGGAGGTATTTGGTGGTTGATTATGGTGATGTAGTGTGTAGGTGTTTTTGATTGGATGTTTTATTTTGAGTATTATTTGTTTAGTATTAGGTGATGGTGTTGTGTATGTATTTGGGTAAGTGGTATAGGTGTTGTGATGGAATTGATATTATGTTTTAGTTGTATATTTTATTTTTTATATTTGATTATAGTAGTTTATTTATTATGTATTGTTTTATATTTATATTTGAGAATTTTTGATTAGTTTATTGTTTTGATGTATTTTTTTATTAGTTATGTATTTATTTAGTTTAGTCGTATTGTTGTTATTATTGTATGTATTATGATGTATTTTGTATGTGTGATAGTTTTATAGTTGTTGTTTGATATGGTATTATGTTTATTTAATGATTTGAGTATATTGGGATTAGTGTGTATATGTTGATTGTATGTGTATGATTGATTTGTTATTTTTCGATGTGTATTGATTTGGTATGTTTAGTTTTTTGATGTATGCTCTCTTCTGTGTTGTAGTGTGATATTGATGCTGCTGCTGGTTGTTGTGATAGAAGGGTGATGTGCTAGTGTGTGTTGATTATGCGCTGTGAGGTGTGTGATGTGTGTGTGTGATGTATGGTTATGTGTTTTTAGTTGTGTGATGGTATGGTATCTTGTGTTTTGGTGTAAGATGTGGTGATGTGATGGGCGTGTTGGTGATGTTTATTGATTTGGTTAAAGATCCGAGTAACACACATTGTTCCTATTATATGAACAGTCCATCCACATATAACACGTCAGCCACCTGAGATATGCTTGGTAAACATGGTCACCTTACCACACGACACAACACACTACTAAAATATACCCCTCCACACTGACACACCCACACCCCCTGAGAACCTACCCCCAGCCACCATACCGTTTTGTAGTTAACTGGGAGTCGTTAAAGACTCTTTCAGGAGAGTATAAACCCAAACTGCAATTCTGACTCACGCCTTGTTGCTTGGAGCGATCTCAGAGAGTGTGTGGGACCACCACCGGCCTCCTGTGTTGTGTACACTATCATCACATCTCCTGATTCCACCAATACATACGAATTAGTGTCATGGTTTTTATGATCATTCAAACTTTGAGTGTGCGGGAATGTATGAGAAGTTAGAAAAGGGAAATAAAGACCCCTATCAAGTGTTTCGATTTGGTCAAAGGTTAAATAGACCTGATATATAGTTACTATTTCCTCCTATGTAGTTACATGAAAAGAGAGAAGAGAAGGAGAAAGAAGAGAGAAAAGAAAAGAAGAGAGAGAGAGAGAGAGAGAGTGGGTTGGAATGGCCTTGGATATACTGCATATAGAATCTATTGAGCCCTCATCTGGCTTATATGTGTAAGGATTGACCTTGAAAACATTATGAGACGTATCTGGCCATAGATGTGTTATGATCATACCAGGTTGTGTGTGTATATACTAAGTTGTGTGTGTATATATACCAAGTTGTGTGTGTATATACCAAGTTGTGTGTGTATATACCTAGTTGTGTGTATATACTAAGTTGTGTGTGTATATATACCAAGTTGTGTGTATATAACATTTTTGTATATTCCAGTTGTGTTGTATATATAAACCAATTGTGTTTAAAAAAAATATAACAAGTTTGAGTGTGTATATACCAGGTTGTGTGTGTATATACCAAGTTGTGTGTGTATATACCAAGTTGTGTGTGTATATACCAAGTTGTGTGTGTATATATACCAAGTTGTGTGTGTGTATACCAAGTTGTGTGTGTATATACCAGGTTGTGTGTATATATACCAAGTTGTGTGTGTATATACCAAGTTGTGTGTGCATATAACAGGTTGTGTGTGTATATATACCAAGTTGTGTGTGTATATACTAAGGTTGTGTGTGTATATACCAAGTTGTGTGTGTATATACCAAGTTGTGTTTATAATAATAAACCAATTTTGTGGATATACTAAGTGTGGTGTATTACCAAGTTAGGGTATATACCAAGTTGTGTGTGTGTATATACCAAGTTGTGTGTGTATGTGTATATATACCAAGTTGTGTGTCTGTATACCTAGTTGTGTGTGTATATACCAGGTTGTGTGTGTATATATACCAAGTTGTGTGTGTATATACTAAGTTGTGCGTGTATATATACCAAGTTGTGTGTGTATATACCAATTTGTAGTGTGTAATATACATTGTTTGTATATATAACCAAGTTGTGTGGTGTATATACAAGTTGTTGTGTATATATACCAAGTTGTGTGTGTGTATACCTTGTTGTATGTGTATATACCAGGTTGTGTGTGTGTATATATATCAGGTTGTGTGTGTATATACCAAGTTGTGTGTGTATATTTACCAAGTTGTGTGTGTATATAACAAGTTGTGTGTGTATATACCAGGTTGTGTGTGTATATATACCAAGTTGTGTGTGTATATACCAAGTTGTGTGTGTATAATACCAAAGTTTGTGTAATATCCACGATGTGTGGTAATATACCAAGTGTGTGTTATATACCAGTTTGTTGGGTAATAACCCAAGTTGAGTGTATACATACCAAGTTTTGTGTGTATATACCAGGTTGTGTGTGTGTATATACCAGGTTGTGTGTGTATATACTAAGTTGTGTGTGTATATACAGGTGTGTGTATATATACCAGTTTGTGTGTGTATGTATCAAGTTGTGTGTGTATATACCCAATTTTTGGGTTTTATATATTTTAAACCCCCAAATTGGTGTGTGTGTTGTTAAACCAAATTGTGTGGTATACATACCAAGTTTGTTGGGGAATATACCCGGTTTTGTGTTTTGTAATTCCCAAGGGGGTTGGGGTGTGGTATATAAAAAGTTTTGTGTGTATATACAAGGGTTTTGTGTGTATATTTTAAACCCGGGTTTTGTGTGTATTATCAAGTTTTGGTTTTTTTATTAATTAAACCAAAGGGTTTTGGGGGTAAATCCTTTTTTGGTTGGGGTGTAATACCGTTGTTTTTTTGTTTTTTAATATTTCCAAAGGGGTTTTTTGTTTTGTGTAATTAATTTTTTAAAACCAGGTTGTGCCCGGTTTTATATTTCCAAGTTTGGGGTGTGTTAAATTTTTTTAAAACCGGGGGTTTTGTGTGTATTTACCAGGGTTTTGGTGTATATACCAAATTTGTTTGTTGGGGTATTTTAACCCCTTTTTTGTGTATTAGAAAACCACACACACGTATGTAGGTTTTTCTGTTTGATAAAATAAAGTATGTTTTCGAACCCGGCGCGGTAAGGGGCCAAACCCCGGGAAAGGTGTTGGGGATGTGTGTGTGTTGGTTTTGGTGTTGTGTGTTGTGTTGGGGTGTAAACCCGAGGAAAGTGTGAAAACCTTTTTACCTAAGTAAACTTGGGTTTTTTGTATGTAGGAGAAGGGGGATGATAACTTTATATATCGTAAAAACAGATTAAGTACTAACCCCCAAACCCGGGATCGAACCCGGGACCCCTTGTGGAAGGCGAGCGCTACCGGGTTAGCTGTGCCGGCCCGTAATAGGGAAATGACTCTAAAATAAGGGGATCATGCCTACGTAACGCTCCTGCCTCCACGCAGGTCCCGGGTTTGATCTGGTGTTGGAGTTTGTATGTTTTAAAGAAGTGCGCGTCATTCACTAATTCGGATTTATTATTATTATTATATTATATAAATTTTATTAATTATTTCTCGATGTACTTGTATTTTATTGACTGAATTTATCATACTGATTCTGGCACGGACCAACCTGTCTCTTGAATGTAAACCTGACGTTGAATTAAACGCTGGTCGATCAGATGTGTCTGGTCGATCAGATGTGTCTGGTCGATCAGATGGGCCCCGGTCGAAACGAGTCTTTAACACTAACACTGCATCAGACTGTGTTTGGTTTTTATTATTAATTATTATTTTTATTATTATTATTTTTAATTTTTTTTTTTTTTTTTAATTTTTAATTTTTTTATCATTATTATTATTCCCAAAGGAGTCTTGGGAGGGGAGGGTGGGGGGGCTCCTTTCTCTCTCTCTCTCTCTCTCTCTCTCTCTCTCTCTCTCTCTCTCTCTCTCTCTCTCTCTCTCTCTCTCTCTCTCTCTCTCTCTCTCTCTCTCTCTCTCTCTCTCTCTCTCCCCCCCCCAGCAGGAGGGGAGACAGAGTTCCTCATGGTTGGGTAGATGGAGGTCAGGCCTGGTCGTTAACTGACCTGGTCTCACTTGAACCATCACCGCTACGGCTAACCAGCCATACAGCCAATCAGACAGCCAGCCAGCCAACCAGTCATACAGCCAGCCAGCCAACCAGTCATACAGCCAGCCAGCTATACAGTCAGCCAACCATACAGCCAGCCACCAGCCAACCAGTCATACAGCCAGCCATCCTTACAGCCAGACAACCAACCAGTCATACAGCCAGCCAACCATCCAGCCATACAGCCAGCCAGCTATACAGTCAGCCAACCATACAGCCAGCCACCAGCCAACCAGTCATACAGCCAGACAGCCAACCATACAGTCAGCTAACCATACAGCCAGCCATACAGCCAGCCAGCCAACCAGTCATATAGCCAGCCAACCATACAGCCATCCATCCATCCAGCCAGCCAGCCAGCCATCCATACACCCCAGCCAACCATACACCCAGCCAGCCATACAGCCAGAGAGCCAGCCAACCATACAGCCAGCCAACCATACAGCTAGCCAGCTATACAGCCAGCCAGCTATATAGCCAGCCAGCCATACAGCCAGAGAGCCAGCCAACCATACAGCCAGCCAACCATACACCCAGCCAGCCATACAGCCAACCAACCGAAAATAGTAAAAAAAAAAAAAAAAAACTTTTGGTGTTAATGATAAGTGTACTCACCACACACTGGCCATGTGACGTATGTGTTCATTCTAAATGTGGTAGTCGTAAGACCGAAGAGTTGCGAATGATTCGTGTCATTCTCTCTCTCTCTCTCTCTCTCTCTCTCTCTCTCTCTCTCTCTCTCTCTCTCTCTCTCTCTCTCTCTCTCTCTCTCTCTCTCTCTCTCCCGGAACGCCCCGTGGTTTTTCTCGTCTTGTGTGAGACAGTCACAAATCTTACGTTACCATGATGGTGACATTTTTGTAGTCTTAAAATCGATGCAATTTTTAAACCGAGATTTTTTCATTTCTTTCTTAAATTCTTACAGACAGAAATGCCCAAATTAAACTCTTACGTTATATTACGCGTGTATTAAGAATACTTCTTAGATTGTTATAGAAGTGGTATATTATTATCATTATTATCATTCTTCTTCTTATTATTATTATTATTATTATTATTATTATTATTATTATTATTATTATTGTTATTATTATTATCATTATTATTATTATTATTATTATTATTATTATTATTATTATTATTATTATCATTATTATTATAATTACTATTATTATTATTATTATTATTATTATTATTATTATTATTATTATTATTATTAACATTGTCATTATTGTTATTATCATTATCATTATCATTATTATTATTATCATTATTATTATTATCATTATTATTATCATTATCATTATTATTAAAAAGGGTAGCAATATCTGTGTTACCGGAAGGTGTTTATTTTGTCAACACAGTTTGCATAAACTGACCAGTTCAGGTGTGTGTCCAGGTGTAGGTGAAGCACAGATGTGTACAGACCCGGTTCCACAGAACCAGTGTGTGGCACACCCACTCTTACAACCAGACCAGTCAGACCCCAGCGTAAAAGGTCACCCCCCCACCCTCACCCTGCCCCTCCCTCCCCCGCTGGAAGAAAACGTGGAGTGGCCTTGAAGGTCGGCCCGCCATGAACTTGTGCAAGCCTTGCCGGGTGGCTGCCCATACTTTTACCCCCACCAATGAGGCGAGGCAGCTCTGGCCTCATCTAGGGCACCGCCACAGACGTACTCCTCATTGACATGATAATGAGCACGACCCAGGTCATGAGGAAGGGTTACGACCCGGGTCATGAGGAAGGGTTACGACCCAGGTCATGAGGAAGGGTTACGACCCAGGTCATGAGGAAGGGTTACGACCCAGGTCATGAGGAAAGATTATTTTATATGACGTATGGTCGATTTGAATTTTTCACACACACACACACACACGCACACACACACACACGCACACACACACACACGCATATATATATATATATATATATATATATATATATATATATATATATATATATATATATATATATATATATATATATATATATATATTGGGGAGGTAATAACAAGTAGTGGTGATGTGAGATGGAGTGAGTATTTTGAAGGTTTGTTGAATGTGTTTGATGATAGAGTGGCAGATATAGGGTGCTTTGGTCTAGGTGGTGTGGGAAGTGAGAGGGTCAGGGAGAATGGTTTGGTAGACAGAGAAGAGGTAGTAAATGCTTTAAAGACGACAGCCGGCAAGGCAGCAGGTTTGGATGGTATTGCAGTGGAATTTATTAAAAAAGTGGGTGACTGTATTGTTGACTGGTTGGTAAGGTTATTTAATGTATGTATGGATCATGATGAGGTGCCTGAGGATTGGCGGAATGCGTGCATAGTGCCATTGTACAAAGGCAAAGGGGATAAGAGTGAGTGCTCAAATTACAGAGGTATAAGTTTGTCGAGTATTCCTGGGAAATTATATGGGAGGGTATTGATTGAGAGGGTGAAGGCATGTACAGAGCATCAGATTGGGGAAGAGCAGCGTGGTTTCAGAAGTGGTAGAGGATGTGTGGATCAGGTGTTTGCTTTGAAGAATGTATGTGAGAAATACTTAGAAAACAAATGGATTTGTATGTAGCATTTATGGATCTGGAGAAGGCATATGATAGAGTTGATAGAGATGCTTTGTGGAAGGTATTAAGAATATATGGTGTGGGAGGCAAGTTGTTAGAAGCAGTGAAAAGTTTTTATCGAGGATGTACGGCATGTGTACGAGTAGGAAAAGAGGAAAGTGATTGGTTCTCAGTGAATGTAGGTTTGCGGCAGGGGTGTGTGATGTCTCCATGTTTGTTTAATTTGTTTATTTATGGGGTTGTTAGGGAAGTGAATGCAAGAGTTTTGGAGAGAGGGGCAAGTATGCAGTCTGTTGTGGATGAGAGGGCTTGGGAAGTGAGTCAGTTACAGTTCGCTGATGATGCAGCGCTGGTGTCTGATTCGGGTGAGAAACTGCAGAAGCTGGTGACTGAGTTTGGTAAAGTGTGTGAATGAAGAAAGCTGAGAGTAAATGTGAATAAGAGTAAGGTTATTAGGTACAGTATGTTAGAGGGACAAGTCAATTGGGAGGTAAGTTTGTATGGAGATAAACTGGAGGAAGCGAAGTGTTTTAGATATCTGGTAGTGGATTTGGCAGCGGATGGAACCATGGAAGCGGAAGTGAGTCACAGGGTTGGGGAGGGGGCGAAAGTTCTGGGAGCGTTGAAAAATGTGTAGAAGGCGAGAACATTATCTCGGAAAGCAAAAATGGGTATGTTTAAAGGAATAGCGGTTCCAACAATGTTGTATGGTTGCGAGGCATGGGCTGTAGATAGGGATGTGCGAAGGAGGGTGGATGTGCTATAAATGAGATGCTTGAAGACAATATGTGGTGTGAGGTGGTATGATCGAGTAAGTAATGAAAGAGTAAGAGAGATGAGTGGTAATAAAAAGAGTGTAGTTGAGAGAGCAGAAGAGGGTGTTTTGAAATGGTTTGGTCACATTGGAGAGAATGAGTGAGGAAAGATTGACCAAGAGGATATATGTGTCAGAGATGGAGAGAATGAAGAGATGTGGGAGACCAAATTGTAGGTGGAAGGATGGAGTGAAAAAGATCTTGAGTGATCGGGGCCTGAACATGCAGGAGGGTGAAAGGCGTGCAAGGAATAGAGTGAAATGGAACGATGTGGTATACCGGGGTCGACGTGTTGTCAATGGATTGAACCAGGGCATGTGAAGCGTCTGGGGTAAACCATGAAAAGTTTTATGGTGCCTGGATGTGGAAAGGGAGCTTTGGTTTCGGTGCATTATTACATGATAGCTAGAGACTAAGTGCGAACGAATGTGGCCTTTGTTGTCTTTTCCTAGCGCTACCTCTCGTGCGTGCGTGGGGAGGGGGTTGTCATTTCATGTGTGGCGGGGTGGCGACAGGAATCAATAGGCAGCAAGTATGAATTATGTACATGTGTATATATGTGTATGTCTGTCTATGTATATACATGTATACGTGTGTGCATGGGTATGTATATACGTGTGTATGTGGGTGGGTTGGGACATTCTTTCGTCTGTTTCCTTGCACTACCTCGCTAACGCGGGAGACAGCGACAAAGTATATATATATATATATATATATATATATATATATATATATATATATATATATATATATATATATATATTCATACTATTCGCCATTTCCCGCGTTAGCGAGGTAGCGTTAAGAACAGAGGCCTGGGCCTTTGAGGGAATATCCTCACCTGGAACACTAGGTATATACCAGATGCGTTCCTCGACCTGGGACACTAGGTATATACCAGATGCGT
Source organism: Panulirus ornatus (assembly GCF_036320965.1). Taxonomy (NCBI): domain Eukaryota; kingdom Metazoa; phylum Arthropoda; class Malacostraca; order Decapoda; family Palinuridae; genus Panulirus; species Panulirus ornatus. The sequence goes on from NC_092235.1 coordinate 14,616,115, forward strand.
TCCTCGACCTGGAACACTAGGTATATACCAGATGCGTTCCTCGACCCGGAACACTAGGTATATACCAGATGCGTTCCTCGGCCTGGAACACTAGGTATATACCAGATGCGTTCCTCGACCTGGAACACTAGGTATATACCAGATGCCTTCCTCGACCTGGAACACTAGGTATATACCAGATGCGTCCCTCGGCCTGGAACACTAGGTATATACCAGATGCGTTCCTCGACCTGGAACACTAGGTATATACCAGATGCGTCCCTCGACCCGGAATACTAGGTATATACCAGTTGCGTCCCTCGACCTCAGACGCAAATGGATGTCTTAAATGTAACGGCCTTGTGGAATTTGTTTTTTTAGATCCGCAGACACTTGAAGTACGTGACCACCTTAATGAAACACGAGTCCTTACAACAAGTTTTTTATTTGACCACACACACACACACACACACACACACACACACACACACACACACACACACACACACATACACAACTAAACGGTGTCCATTGGTCTGATTAGTTAAGCAAACTTGGGTGTTGGTTTATGAATGAGTTTCTTCTTACCGTAGACGCATCGTGTATATATTTTTCTCTCGTGTCTCGAAGGAATATATTATAATTATTTTTTTTTATTATTTTGCTTTGTCGCTGTCTCCCACGTTTGCGAGGTAGCGCAAGGAAACAGACGAAAGAAATGGCCCAACCCACCCCCATACACATGTATATACATACGCGTCCACACACGCAAATATACATACCTATACATCTCAATGTATACATATATATACACACACAGACACTTACATATATACCCATGCACACAATTCACACTGTCTGCCTTTATTCATTCCCATCGCCACCTCGCCACACATGGAATACCATCCCCCACCCCCTCATGTGTGCGAGGTAGCGCTAGGAAAAGACAACAAAGGCCCCATTCGTTCACACTCAGTCTCTAGCTGTTATGCAATAATGCCCGAAACCACAGCTCCCTTTCCACATCCAGGACCCACACAACTTTCCATGGTTTACCCCAGACGCTTCACATGCCCTGATTCAATCCACTGACAGCACGTCGACCCCGGTATACCACATCGATCCAATTCACTCTATTCCTTGCCCGCCTTTCACCCTCCTGCATGTTCAGGCCCTGATCACTCAAAATCTTTTTCACTCCATCTTCCCACCTCCAATTTGGTCTCCCACTTCTCCTCGTTCCCTCCACCTCCGACACATATATCCTCTTGGTCAATCTTTCCTCACTCATTCTCTCCATGTGCCCAAACCATTTCAAAACACCCTCTTCTGCTCTCTCAACCACGCTCTTTTTATTTCCACACATCTCTCTCACCCTTACATTACTTACTCGATCAAACCACCTCACACCACACATTGTCCTCAAACATCTCATTTCCAGCACATCCACCCTCCTGCGCACAACTCTATCCATAGCCCACACCTCGCAACCATACAACATTGTTGGAACCACTATTCCTTCAAACATTCCCATTTTTGCTTTCCGAGATAATGTTCTCGACTTCCACACATTCTTCAAGGCTCCTAGGATTTTCGCCCCCTCCCCCACCCTATGATTCACTTCCGCTTCCATGGTTCCATCCGCTGCCAGATCCACTCCCAGATATCTAAAACACTTTACTTCCTCCAGTTTTTCTCCATTCAAACTCACCTCCCAATTGACTTGACCCTCTACCATACTGTACCTAATACCCTTGCTTTTATTCACATTTACTCTTAACTTTCTTCTTTCACACACTTTACCAAACTCATTCACCAGCTTCTGCACTTTCTCACATGAATCAGCCACCAGCGCTGTATCATCAGCGAACAACAACTGACTCACTTCCCAAGCTCTCTCATCCACAACAGACTTCATACTTGCCCCTCTTTCCAAAACTCTTGCATTCACCTCCCTAACAACCCCATCCATAAACAAATTAAACAACCATGGAGACATCACACACCCCTGCCTCAAACCTACATTCACTGAGAACCCAATCACTTTCCTCTCTTCCTACACGTACACATGCCTTACATCCTCGATAAAAACTTTTCACTGCTTCTAACAAGGGGGCCGTCATATCCTGGGGCGACGAGTCATGTTTGCTGGGGGGAGGGGGCTGAGTGTGGCAGACTTCTTCCTGCTTCCCATCTTCTCCTCCTCCTCCTCCTCCTCCATGTCTCGATCACCTCCTCCACCCCACACCCGACGTGCTGCCCACACCAGAAAGAAGATTGGTCGCCCCCACCGCTCACCACAACCATGGTCGCCCCCACCGCTCACCACAACCATGGGATGTGTTACAACCCCATGTTGTAGGGGGTCTACTGGTACTGTAGGGGTAGCTCAGGTCATCACTGATACTGTAGGGGTAGCTCAGGTCATCACTGGTACTATAGGGGTAGCTCAGGTCATCACTGGTACTGTAGGGGTAGCTCAGGTCATCACTGGTACTGTAGGGGTAGCTCAGGTCATCACTGGTACTGTAGGGGTAGCTCAGGTCATCACTGGTACTGTAGGGGTAGCTCAGGTCATCACTGGTACTGTAGGGGTAGCTCAGGTCATCACTGGTACTGTAGGGGTAGCTCAGGTCATCACTGGTACTGTAGGGGTAGCTCAGGTCATCACTGGTACTGTAGGGGTAGCTCAGGTCATCACTGCTACTGTAGGGGTAGCTCAGTTCATCACTGGTACTGTAGGGGTAGCTCAGGTCATCACTGGTATTGTAGGGGTAGCTCAGGTCATCACTGATACTGTAGGGGTAGCTCAGGTCATCACTGGTACTGTAGGGGTAGCTCAGGTCATCACTGGTACTGTAGGGGTAGCTCAGGTCATCACTGGTACTGTAGGGGTAGCTCAGGTCATCACTGGTACTGTAGGGGTAGCTCAGGTCATCACTGGTACTGTAGGGGTAGCTCAGGTCATCACTGGTACTGTAGGGGTAGCTCAGGTCATCACTGGTACTGTAGGGGTAGCTCAGGTCATCACTGGTACTGTAGGGGTAGCTCAGGTCATCACTGGTACTGTAGGGGTAGCTCAGGTCATCACTGGTACTGTAGGGGTAGCTCAGGTCATCACTGGTACTGTAGGGGTAGCTCAGGTCATCACTGGTACTGTAGGGGTAGCTCAGGTCATCACTGGTACTGTAGGGGTAGCTCAGGTCATCACTGGTACTGTAGGGGTAGCTCAGTTCATCACTGGTACTGTAGGGGTAGCTCAGGTCATCACTGGTACTGTAGGGGTAGCTCAGGTCATCACTGGTACTGTAGGGGTAGCTCAGGTCATCACTGGTACTGTAGGGGTAGCTCAGGTCATCACTGGTACTGTAGGGGTAGCTCAGTTCATCACTGGTACTGTAGGGGTAGCTCAGGTCATCACTGGTACTGTAGGGGTAGCTCAGGTCATCACTGGTACTGTAGGGGTAGCTCAGGTCATCACTGGTACTGTAGGGGTAGCTCAGGTCATCACTGGTACTGTAGGGGTAGCTCAGGTCATCACTGGTACTGTAGGGGTAGCTCAGGTCATCACTGGTACTGTAGGGGTAGCTCAGGTCATCACTGGTACTGTAGGGGTAGCTCAGGTCATCACTGGTACTGTAGGGGTAGCTCAGGTCATCACTGGTACTGTAGGGGTAGCTCAGGTCATCACTGGTACTGTAGGGGTAGCTCAGGTCATCACTGGTACTGTAGGGGTAGCTCAGGTCATCACTGGTACTGTAGGGGTAGCTCAGGTCATCACTGGTACTGTAGGGGTAGCTCAGGTCATCACTGGTACTGTAGGGGTAGCTCAGGTCATCACTGGTACTGTAGGGGTAGCTCAGGTCATCACTGGTACTGTAGGGGTAGCTCAGGTCATCACTGGTACTGTAGGGGTAGCTCAGGTCATCACTGGTACTGTAGGGGTAGCTCAGGTCATCACTGGTACTGTAGGGGTAGCTCAGGTCATCACTGGTACTGTAGGGGTAGCTCAGGTCATCACTGGTACTGTAGGGGTAGCTCAGGTCATCACTGGTACTGTAGGGGTAGCTCAGGTCATCACTGGTACTGTAGGGGTAGCTCAGGTCATCACTGGTACTGTAGGGGTAGCTCAGGTCATCACTGGTACTGTAGGGGTAGCTCAGGTCATCACTGGTACTGTAGGGGTAGCTCAGGTCATCACTGGTACTGTAGGGGTAGCTCAGGTCATCACTGCTACTGTAGGGGTAGCTCAGGTCATCACTGGTACTGTAGGGGTAGCTCAGGTCATCACTGCTACTGTAGGGGTAGCTCAGGTCATCACTGGTACTGGTGATGTGTGGTGCCCCATGATGATGAGGTAGGTAGTGGTGCCCCACCACCACCTGGTGCTGGAGGGTCACCACGGGAGGCTCGCCCTAGTTAGTGAGGCTGTTGTTTACTGGTACCTCACAACCTCTAGTTAGTGAGGCTATTGTTTACTGGTACCTCACAACCTCTAGTTAGTGAGGCTGTTGTTTACTGGTACCTCACAACCTCTAGTTAGTGAGGCTGTTGTTTACTGGTACCTCACAACCTCTAGTTAGTGATGCTGTTGTTTACTGGTACCTCACAACCTCTAGTTAGTGAGGCTGTTGTTTACTGGTACCTCACAACCTCTAGTTAGTGAGGCTATTGTTTACTAGTACCTCACAACCTCTAGTTAGTGAGGCTGTTGTTTACTGGTACCTCACAGCCTCTAGTTAGTGAGGCTGTTGTGTACTGGTATCTCACAACCTCTAGTTAGTGAGGCTGTTGTTTACTGGTACCTCACAACCTTTAGTTAGTGAGGCTGTTGTTTACTGGTACCTCACAACCTCTAGTTAGTGAGGCTGTTGTTTACTGGTACCTCACAACCTCTAGTTAGTGAGGCTGTTGTTTACTGGTACCTCACAACCTCTAGTTAGTGAGGCTGTTGTTTACTGGTACGTCACAACCTCTAGTTAGTGAGGCTGTTGTTTACTGGTACCTCACAACCTCTAGTTAGTGAGGCTGTTGTTTACTGGTACCTCACAACCTCTAGTTAGTGAGGCTGTTGTTTACTGGTATCTGACAACCTCTAGTTAGTGAGGCTGTTGTTTACTGGTATCTGACAACCTCTAGTTAGTGAGGCTGTTGTTTACTCGTACCTCACAACCTCTAGTTAGTGAGGCTGTTGTTTACTGGTACCTCACAACCTGTAGTTAGTGAGGCTGTTGTTTACTGGTACCTCACAACCTCTAGTTAGTGAGGATGTTGTTTACTGGTACCTCACAACCTCTAGTTAGTGAGGCTGTTGTTTACTGGTACCTCACAACCTGTAGTTAGTGAGGCTGTTGTTTACTGGTACCTCACAACCTCTAGTTAGTGAGGCTATTGTTTACTGGTACCTCACAACCTCTAGTTAGTGAGGCTGTTGTTTACTGGTATCTCACAACCTCTAGTTAGTGAGGCTGTTGTTTACAGGTACCTCACTACCTGTAGTTGCACCTGGAGCACAGAGATCTTGGCCACAGACGACGCCTAGTGTAAATGCTAGGCAGGTAAATGAGAAACTTAGGAAATTGAAGAAAATAAACTTTTTTCAACAATTTCCCATAAACGTAGCGAAGACGCAGACGTTGTATTGGGGCGTATAACGAGAAACTTCGTAAAAGTTTTATAATGAAAGTTTTACGTATAATTTCGCATCAACGAAGCGAAAACAGACACACACACACACTAGCTCTTTTTTCCCCCCGTTCTCCAATCTCTCTCATTTTCAGTGTAAGTTATGGTACAATATTTTCTAAAACTCTGGAAGTAATTTCCACTTTAAAGTTTTCTGCTGTCATAATAGAAAGTCTGATTTCAGAACTTGTGAAAATATGATCAGTAATCAGGTTAAATACGATGAGTAAGTCTTGCCTTCATCGGTATATTTTATATATTAACCGAGGAAGACCAGCGTATTATAGGAGATATTTACGAGGTAATAAACATCGTCCAGAAGAAAGAATTGATCAAGTTAACCTAGTCCCGCTAGACGAAACATATGTAGAAAATACGAGTTAACGAGAAAACGGGGAAAAAAATAGAGAAAAGAAAATGAAATATACTGTTTGGAAGACTGAAGAAAACGTCGTGGTGTGGATATACAATATACCAGACATAAGAAAGGCTCATCAAGTCATGATATCAGAGGGAGAGAAGGAAGCAGGATCCAACGAGAGAAAAAATAAGATATTAATAAGAGACACATGATGGTGGGCTGGGCCGGCCCGGACGTGAGCACTGGAAGCCTTGAATGGGGTCGGGTAGGCTTCGCCTTGCCTCACACAAACAACGGTATCTTTTTTTTTCTATTTAACCCTTGAGGTGAGAACACTAGGGATATACTACTGATACAAAAAAAAAAAAGATGTGGAGACCAAGGGTTAGGACCAGAGGTTTTCAGGAAGAGGAAGTACGACAGGGAACACATATGTGGACATTGATTAAGTTAGGGTATTTGTTGTTGTTTTCGTAGCTACGAGAGCCAAGATGGTGGTGGGAACGTACCTGGGATGACCACAGCGAACCGTCTCATCATGGCTCAGAAAGTCTGACTACATAAGTTTATGAATATTAACATGTGAGACACGTCGGCTCAGTTACTTCCGCAATCATGTGTATGTACGTAATCATTTATGTACGTAATCATGTACGTAATCATTTATGTACGTAATCATGTACGTAATCATGTATGTACGTAATCAAGTATGTACGTAATCATGTATGTACGTAATCATTTATGTACGTAATCATGTATGTACGTAATCAAGTATGTACGTAATCATGTATGTACGTAATCATTTATGTACGTAATCATGTATGTACGTAATCATGTATGTACGTAATCACTTACGTACGTAATCATGTATGTAAGTAGAAAACCCATGAATTCGTGCATGTGAATGCGTTCACTTCACATTTCATATGCGTTTTAAACTCAGTGGCGATAATGATGTATATAGATTATATGATCATTTATTATTGAATTATGTATTTTCATTCTCACAAGATATTTCACACAAAATACAAAGGAATTCAGACAGGACCAACAGCAGGTTAGTGGACCTGACATTTCCTCTCGAATGATTATGTGAATTGATCAGTTTGTCGTCTGCCATGTTGCCTACTCGTGCATCAGTCATCCAATCATTTCATCACATCAGACAACAGGTTTGAGGTCATGAACAATGATAGTCACCAATTAGGAAATACAAACAACAATGATATTATATTTCGTTGACAGAAAACGGATCTAAGTTGATAGAAAACGTCACGGATTTGTTATACGTTAGGTCAGGTATATCATATAAAGTAATGTTGTTGCTTAGTATGACTGATGATGTTTCCTTCATATTAGCCAAGCAACATTTATATATATATATATATATATATATATATATATATATATATATATATATATATATATATATATATATATATATATATTCTTATGAGTCCACGGGGAAAATGAAACACGAAAAGTTCCCAAGTGCACTTTCGTGTAATAATCACATCATCAGAGGAGACACAAGAGAGAAATATAACAGTCAGTTGATATACAAAGAAGAGACGAAGCGAGAACGCCATTTGTTAAACATATATATATATATATATATATATATATATATATATATATATATATATATATATATATATATATATATATATATATATATATATATTATATCATCATTTATACTACCAAATATTTCATATATTCTTTATTGACTTTATGTGAACTATTGGGAAAATTAATCTTTAGTAAAATACAATAATTATTTACGGTGACTCATTCATTACCAAAGCGGTGTACCTCATCGTGTTTTACGTTGTGTCCGTTTTCTATAAACCTGACCGCATTTGTCTTCTGGGTAAAAGTTGCAATTGATCATGTTACCCAGGTATTGTTATGGCCCGGGTCATGTGCATGACTGCATATTGTCATGGCCCGGGTCATGTGCATGACTGCATATTGTCATGGCCCAGGTCATGTACATGACTGCATATTGTCATGGCCCAGGTCATGTGCATGACTGCATATTGTCATGGCCCGGGTCATGTGCATGACTGCATATTGTCATGGCCCAGGTCATGTGCATGACTGCATATTGTCATGGCCCGGGTCATGTGCATGACTGCATATTGTCATGGCCCAGGTCATGTGCATGACTGCATATTGTCATGGCCCGGGTCATGTGCATGACTGCATATTGTCATGGCCCAGGTCATGTGCATGACTGCATATTGTCATGGCCCGGGTCATGTGCATGACTGCATATTGTCATGGCCCAGGTCATGTGCATGACTGCATATTGTCATGGCCCAGGTCATGTGCATGACTGCATATTGTCATGGCCCAGGTCATGTGCATGACTGTACATTGTCATGGCCCAGGTCATGTGCATGACTGTACATTGTTATGGCCCAGGTCATGTGCATGACTGTACATTGTTATGGCCCAGGTCATGTGCATGACTGTACATTGTTATGGCCCAGGTCATGTGCATGACTGTACATTGTTATGGCCCAGGTCATGTGCATGACTGTACATTGTTATGGCCCAGGTCATGTGCATGACTGTACATTGTTATGGCCCAGGTCATGTGCATGACTGCATATTGTCATGGCCCGGGTCATGTGCATGACTGCATATTGTCATGGCCCAGGTCATGTGCATGATTGTACATTGTTATGGCCCAGGTCATGTGCATGACTGTACATTGTTATGGCCCAGGTCATGTGCATGACTGCATATTGTCATGGCCCAGGTCATGTGCATGACTGTACATTGTCATGGCCCAGGTCATGTGCATGACTGCATATTGCCATGGCCCGGGTCATGTGCATGACTATACATTGCCATGGCCCGGGTCATGTGCATGACTGCATATTGTCATGGCCCGGGTCATGTGCATGACTGTACATTGTCATGGCCCGGGTCATGTGCATGACTGCATATTGTCATGGCCCAGGTCATGTGCATGACTGCATACTGTCATGGCCCAGGTCATGTGCATGACTGTACATTGTTATGGCCCAGGTCATGTGCATGACTGCATATTGTCATGGCCCAGGTCATGTGCATGACTGTACATTGTCATGGCCCAGGTCATGTGCATGACTGCATATTGCCATGGCCCGGGTCATGTGCATGACTATACATTGCCATGGCCCGGGTCATGTGCATGACTGCATATTGTCATGGCCCGGGTCATGTGCATGACTGTACATTGTCATGGCCCGGGTCATGTGCATGACTGCATACTGTCATGGCCCGGGTCATGTGCATGACTGCATATTGTCATGGCCCAGGTCATGTGCATGACTGCATATTGTCATGGCCCAGGTCATGTGCATGACTGCATATTGTCATGGCCCGGGTCATGTGCATGACTGTACATTGTTATGGCCCAGGTCATGTGCATGACTGTACATTGTTATGGCCCAGGTAAACAACATCAGGTTATTGGGTAGTTCCAAGGCTGTTTATGTGAGCCATAGTGAGCAGAGATCAGTGTGGTCACAACAGACAGACAGACAGACAGACACATATGATCATGACAGTCATGCAACAGAGGAGACGCCAGCCATGTTCGTCATGGATTGGGAGAGGAATATGTCGTCTTGTGAGTGTTACCGGACTCCACCTGCACGTGGTTACCCCCACGTTGGTGTTATCGTTAGCGGACGAAAAGGAACACTAGACTCGTCGTAGGAGTCTGTCATTTCCCTGCTACTGATCGGAGAGCAGCCTTAGAGGTGCAGAGGCCCCATATCATAGTTTCTGGGTTTGGTTGTTTGGTCATGAAGATTATTAACTGCCACATGATCATTGTAAAACCGTCAACCTCCAGCTGCCTCATCCAACAACCAAAATTTCTTTTTTAAACCTGCAGGTGTGAGAATGATGACGTCTCTCTCTCTCTCTCTCTCTCTCTCTCTCTCTCTCTCTCTCTCTCTCTCTCTCTCTCTCTCTCTCTCTCTCTCTCGTCATGCGGCCGGGTCTCAATATGTTCATAGATGTCATGTTCTGACCATTACTTGTACACAACTCGAATACAGCAGTTTGTTGAACACTGGAAGCGGTAAGGACCATGTTTGTATGTATGTATGTATGTATGTATGTATGTGTAAAGTCCTCGAGTTATACTGACCACCTGATGAGGGTGTTCGGAAGTGCTTGTTTGGTGTTTACAACTTGACGAGGAAGACCTGAGATGACCTTGGCCGCTGATGGCTTAACAGCCTAACAACATGGGCAGTTTAGGGTCAGCTGTTCACACGGTCAGGAATTCAACAGAAATGAATGTCTCAAAAGTTCCTGATGTACACGCCAGAAAACACTCAGGTTTACAGCTAATTCCGTATATATATATATATATATATATATATATATATATATATATATATATATATATATATATATATATATATATATATATATATATCGCTAGATAAGAAAATAAATACGTTCAAGCCATTTTCTTAATTACTCTGTGTCGAAAGCTTGAAGCTTTTGCGTGTATTTTTCCAGCGAGTTTACTCTGCGTGTGTGTGTGTGTGTGTGTGTTGGATAGCGTTTCCCGCGTAGCGAGGGAGCGCCAGGAACGAACCAAGAATGGCTTCATTTGTTCACATCCATTCTCTAGCTGCCTTGTATAGTATACCAAAACTAGATCCCCCTATCCACATCTGGACCCCACAGACCTTTCCGTGGTTTTACCCAGCCGCTTCATATGCCCTGATTTTATTCCACTGGCACCACGTCGCCCCCTGTATACCAGATCGCTCCATTTCGCACGTCTCACACCCTCCTGCATGATCAGATTATGAACATCCTTCTGTTTCCTCCTTTGTCCACCCCTTCTTGTCCCGTCCACTTTTGACACTCGTATCCTGGTGGTTAACCTCTCCTCACTCATCCTCTCTATATGTTCATACCATTTCAGTGCACCCTCAACAGCTCTCATGCGTACTCGTATTACTATCACACTTCAAGTATGCTAAGTATGCCTCCTCCTCCGTATGTCCTCGCCCCCAGCCCATGCCTCGCATCCATACAACACCGTTGACACGACTGTACCATCAAACATACCCATTTCAGTCTCCAGCTTCTCTCCATTCAGACTCAATCGAACTAACTTATCTCTCTTCCCAGCTGAATCTAATAACCTTACTATTATTCACTTTAGCTTTCAACTTACTCCTCCACTTGTACCCCGAAACCCAGAAACCATCTGGAGTTTCTCACTCGATTCTACAATGAGAACTGTTATCAGCAAACAGATTAGAGCCACGGTGACATCACACACCCCTACTGCAGACTCACCTTCACTTATGACCATTCACCCTCCTCTCTTCCTATTCGCACATGTGCTTTATTGTTCTAATAGAAACTCGTCATTGTGGCAAGCTGCTCTGCCTCACACTATGTAACCTGTTTAGGGATGGGATGATGAAGAAGGTGAATGCTAGCGTGTTGGAGAGAGAGAGGCAGGTATGTAGTCTGTTTGGGGAGCCAAGGAGGTAAGTTACTTGCTGTTTGCTGATGACTTAGTACAGGTGGCAGATTGGAGTGAGAAACTGTACAAGCTGTTGTGTGAGTATGGGAGGGTGCGTGAAAGGAGCATGATGAGAGTTAATGTGAATCAAAGTACGGTTAATAATGGAAACATTATACCTCTGGGCGCCATTGGATTTGAACCCAAGCCTGGACAATGGCAGGCTTGCACGTGCCGCTACAGTGCATGTTGACAAAATCTATTTCGTCTCTGACTGAGATGGAAAGCTTTTCCTCACCTCGTAGTGCAGTGGAACCTGCCCGCCAGCCACGCGGCAGACCCGAGTTGAAATCTAATGGCGGCCAGAGGTGTATTAATGATTCCATCTAGTCCCTGTGTACATTACGAGAGATATGAGGTTGATAAGTGTAGGAGGGGAGAGAGACAGCTGTTGCAGTATGAGTTTGAATAGAGAAATCTTGGAGAAAGTGGAATGTTTTACATACCTGGGGGTGAGGGGGTGGACATTGCAGCGAATGGAAGCTAAGGGGGTTGGTGTGAGCAAAGGTCCTGTGTGCAGTGAGGAATATGTGGAAGGAGAGGTCATTGTCCGTCAGGGTAGAGGTGGATATGGGTATGATAGGCACAGAAGCCCCGACGGTGATGTGTGAGGCGTGATGGGCCCTGGGATGGTGGAGATGCGAGTGTCGGGAGGTAAATGTTTGAGGATAGTGTGAGGTGTGAGGAGGGTCGATTGAATGAGAAATGATAGGGCAAGTCAGAGCTAATAAGAGGAGTATATATTAGAGAGCTGAAGTGGGGGTATACTGATAGCGATAGATGTGTGTACATAGTATGCCATAGATTATGAAATACATCTCATTTTATCTCGAGTATTGGTAATAAGATTAAGAGAGAGAGAGAGAGAGAGAGAGAGAGAGAGAGAGAGAGAGAGAGAGAGAGAGGAATTGTGAGAAAGAAGAGAGAGATAAAGAGAGTATCGTCGGGATGTTCAAAACAGTCTTATCATATTTATCACAATATAAACAGTCGACACCTGAGTATATTTCGTCGTTGTCTACTGTAAACAGAAGACAGGCGACATGGTTTTCACCTGGCTGGTGTAGTGATGTCCACACCAGCCAGCACAGTGTGGGGCAGCCGCTCCGCCTCTCGACACCGTAGCAACTATACTGCTGCCACGGCTCGCGCCACACTTGCCACCACATTGTCAGCTACACCAGAGCCCAGCTACACCCACACAGCACACTTACCTTGTAGACGTGTGGTCCAACTCGTCGTATTATGATGGTCAATATCTTGCGCTGCGGGACGGGCGAGAAGTGGAGTGTCACAGCTGCAGTGTGGGAGGAGAACTGGCACTAGGTGACCGCCTTGGGCACGGTGAAACCACCGACTGATGCAGAGACGCGCCAACGAGAGTGAGTGTGGCCCCGGCCAGCGGAGGGTCACAACCCACCAATCACCGGCCACACGCCAGGCCAGGCCACCAGCCAATGAGCGCGAAGGTCTCATATCCACGGTCATGGTAGTGTTTGCCTAATGGTATACAGTAACCTTCACTAACGTTACTGAACATTAAACGAGTTGAAAGAATAATTTATGGGCTCGTAATTCGTTCAGGTTATACGATAAAATGATAAATTGGAAGGCTGTTATCCCCCCCCCCCCTCCTCCCACGACCGCAGGAGGTCACATGAAGTCATTTTCTTTCACCATAGAAAATGTTCAGCTGTGATGTTTGACATGTATATATGCATGATTAGGAAACACCAAGGGTAGTTATAGACCTGAAAAGGGTGATAAGATCTGCCAAAGGATTTCCATCAGCACGCAATATACGAGAGGTTGCCGGGGTTCAACGCAGCGTTGCGTCCTACACATACGCGAGACCGTACGATTTTATGCGTATTTTAATGGTGTGTGCGTTAGAACGCCTCTGTACATACATAGGAACGCACGCGGGTTTATCTGTACATTCACATGTGCGGTAGGTTGCTCGTGCGTGCGTGTGTGCGTGCACAAAACTGTATATTACAAACTGAAGGGAAACTGGCCATTGCCTCATAGGTCCTTGTTGCATGGGTTTATACGTCACAAGTACCGCAAAAATTGAGCGCAAATCTACACTTGAGTCGACATCCTTATACCTGAAAATTGTTCAAAACAAAAACCGGGTCCAGGGTGCGCCGTAAGCGTACTGACCATCACGTCTGGTGAAGTGAAATTTCGGATTAGGCAAAAGGTGTTTAAAAAGACCCGTGACGTCATCTGCCGGGAGATGGACAGCCTAGCGAGGGTTATCGTACATCTGGCAGCCGGGCGGCACCGTCGTCGCGTATCCCTCGGCTGACCAGTGGTGGCTTGTTAGGACCTTATCCATGCTTCCCCTCTCTCTCTCTCTCTCTCTCTCTCTCTCTCTCTCTCTCTCTCTCAAGCAGGGGCGAAGGACAGTATTATATAGCATCAAGCAAGCAAAACGCGCGGTTGAAAGCGCTTCCCGTTAGAACATTTGCCGTAGTCTCTCTCTCTCTCTCTCTCTCTCTCTCTCTCTCTCTCTCTCTCTCTCTCTCTCACGCATGACCGACCTGTCGGGTTATGGAGGCAGCAACATGGAGGGGATAACTTCCGCGCGCTGACACCAATTCTCCCCCAATTATAACGTGATATATTGATATGGGGGGGGGGGAAGTCATAATGTATTCTAGAAAGGTCATAGGCAGCGGTGCGCGAGGGAGTGTTTGAAATTAGTCCACCTGCTTAGTTCTCTCTCTCTCTCTCTCTCTCTCTCTCTCTCTCTCTCTCTCTCTCTCTCTCTGGACGGGGAAGGGAAACAGTGGGGGGGGGTGTGGTGACGGGTAGCCATGAGTCATGTAAAACTTGTAATCTGGAAACGTGTTCACTGAGGTGGAGTTTGAGGGAAAGTTCGTGACACATGTGTTTGCACCAGGAAGACGTGTCCTCCTACACTCACGGACCTATCAGGATAACACAGTCAGTCACGAGGAAAGAAAAATCCTATTAAAGTATTTATTACATGCTACATCGCCGTTTCCCGCGTCAGAGATGTAGCGCCAGGAGCAGGTGAAGAAAGGCCACATCCGCTTACTCTGTCTCTAGCTGTCATGTGTAATGCATCGAACCCACAGCTCCCTGTCCACATCCAGGCCCCACAAACCTTTCCATGGTTTACCCCAGACGTTTCACATACCCTGGTTCAATCCATTGACAGCACGTCGACCCCGGTATACCACATCGTTCTAAGTCACTCTGTTCCGTGCTCGCCTTTTATCCTCCTGCATGTTTAGGCCCCGATCGCTTTATATCTTTTTCACACCATCCTTCCACCTCCAATTTGGTCTCTTGCTTCTCCTTGTTCCCTTCACCTCTGACATATATATCCTTTGTCAATCATTCCTCACTCATTCTCTCCATGTGACCAAACCATTTCAACACACACTTCTCTGCTCTAAAAACCAAACTCTTTATATTACCACACATCTCTCTTACCCTTTCATTATTTACTTAATCAAACCACCTCACACCACATATTGTCCTTAAACATCTCATTTCCAACACATCCACCCTCCTCCGTACAACCCTATCTATAGCCCACGCCTCACAACTATATAATTAAGGATACTCACATTTGGCTCACTTCCCTTTTCCTTCCTTTGGAAAGTAATACAAGAGGGGAAAATTTGCGACCTCCCACTCCTCCCCACTCAGTCCCTTCCTACTACAAGCACGGAATTCGTGGCTTGTATTGTGCACTTTTGTGTAATGGCCACACCGTCAGAGATACAAAAATGAGATAGAAGACGTAGAACAGTTCGTTGATATACAAGGAAGAGACGTAGCTAAGACGCCAGTGGTAAACAAGCGTTAGACGAAAATGTACTTACGAACTAACGTGTTCCATTTTTCTCGTGATGTCTCCCCTGATGATGTGATTATTACAGAAAGTGCACTTAGGAACTTATCGTATTTCATTTTCCCCGTGGACTCATAGGAATATATATATATATATATATATATATATATATATATATATATATATATATATATATATATATATATATATATATATATATATATAGGGATAGGGGAGAAAGAATACTTCCCACGTATTCCCTGCGTGTCGTAGAAGGCGACTAAAAGGGGAGGGAGCGGGTGGCTGGAAATCCTCCCCTTTCTTTTTTTTTTTTTTTTTTTTTTTTTTAATTTTCCAAAAGAAGGAACAGAGAAGGGGGTCAGGTGAGGATATTCCCTCTAAGGCCCAGTTCTCTGTTCTTAACGCTACCTCGCTAACGCGGGAAATGGCAAATAGTATGAAAAAAAAAAAATATTTTATATTTATTTTGCTTTGTCGCTGTCTCCCGCGTTAGCGAGGTAGCGCAAGGAAACAGACGAAAGAATGGCCCAACCCACCCACATACACATGTTTATACATACACATCCACACACGTAAATATACATACCTATACATCTTAACGTATACATATATATACCCACACAGACATATACATATATACTCATGTACATAATTCATACTGTCTGCCTTTATTCATTCTCATCGCCACCCCGCCACACATGAAATAACAAACCCCTCCCCCCTCATGTGCGCGAGGTAGCGCTAGGAAAAGACAACAAAGGCCACGTTTGTTCACACTCAGTCTCTAGCTGTCATGTAATAATGCACCAAAACCACAGCTCCCTTTCCACATCCAGGCCCCACAGAACTTTCCATGGTTTACCCCAGACGCTTCACATGCCCTCGTTCAATCCATTGACAGCACATCGACCCCGGTATACCACATCGTTCCAATTCACTCTATTCCTTGCACGCCTTACACCCTCCTGCATGTTCAGGCCCCGATCACTCAAAATCTTTTTCACTCGTCTCCCACTTCTCCCCGTTCCCTCCACCTCTGACACATATAGCCTCTTGGTCAATCTTTAATCACTCATTCTCTCCATGTGACCAAACCATTTCAAAACACCCTCTTCTGCTCTCTCAACCACACTCTTTTTATTTCCACACATCTCTCTTACCCTAAGATTACTTACTCGATCAAACCATCTCACACCACATATTGTCCTCAAACATCTCATTTCCAGCACATCCACCCTCCTGCGCACAACTCTATCCATAGCCCACGCCTCGCAACCATATAACATTGTCGGAACCACTATTCCTTCGAACATACCCACTTTTGGTTTCCGAGATAATGTTCTCGACTTCCACACATTATTCAACGCCCTCAGAACTTTCGCCCCCTCCCCCACCCTATGATTCACTCCCGCTTCCATGGTTCCATCCGCTGCCAAATCCACTCCCAGATATTTAAAACACTTTACTTCCTCCAGTTTTTCTCCATTCAAACTTACCTCCCAGTTGACTTGTCCCTCAACCCTACTGTACCTAATATCGTTGCTCTTATTCACATTTACTCTCAACTTTCTTCTTTCACACACTTTACCGAACTCAGTCACCAGCTTCTGCAGTTTCTCACACGAATCAGCCACAAGCGCTGTATCATCAGCGAACAACAACTGACTCACGAATTATCACGACAGATGTGTGGATTGGCGTGGCGAGTAAATATAAGGGAAAGCTTCTGAGAAGTGTTCTTCAGAGAAACATTAAAAAGATAGAACTCAATATCTTTCCCATGTGTTTACTCGTATACTCACCATCCCAATTCACACACACACACACACACACACACACACACACACACACACACACACACACACACACACACACACACACACACACACACACACACACACACACACACACACACACACACACACACACACACACCGTGATGTAGCAGTTAGTGCTCCTGACTGACATATTCACGGGCCGCCCAGGGTCGAGCTCATAGGTTCCAATCCTGGTTGCGGCAGTCCGTCCACAGTCAACCCAACTGTTCATCCACCCCTAGGGGTTGGCTCGGAGTAAAGGCATGTACAGAGCATCAGATTTGGGAAGAGCAGTGTGGTTTCAGAAGTGGTAGAGGATGTGTGAATGTTTGCTTCGAAGAATGTATGAGAAATATCTAGAAAAAAGAGATGCATTTGTATGTAGCATTCATTTATGGATCTGGAAAAGGCATATGATAGAGTTGATAGAGATGCTTTGTTCAAGGTTTTAAGAGTATATGGTGTGGGAGGTAAGTTGCTAGAAGCAATGAAAAGTTTTTACCTACGATGTAAGGCATATGTACGAGTAGGAAGAGAGGAGAGTGATTGCTTCCCAGTGAAGGTCGGTTTGCAACAGGGGTGTGTGATGTCTTCATGGTTGTTTAATTTGTTTATGGATGGGGTGGTTAGGGAGTAAATGCATGAGTGTTGGAGAGAGGGGCAAGTATGCAGTCTGTTGTAGATGAGAGGGCTTGGGTGAGTCAGTGAGTCAGTTGCTGTTTGCTGATGATACAGCGCTGGTGGCTGATTGGAGGGAGAAACTGCAGAAGCTGGTGACTGAGTTTGGTAAAATGTGTGAAAGAAGAAAGTTGAGAGTAAATGTGAATAAGAGCAAGGTTATTAGGTTCAGTAGGGTTAAGGGACACGTTAATTGGGATGTAAGTTTGAATGGAGAAATGTCGGAGGAAGTGAAGTGTTTTAGATATCTGGAAGTGGACTTAGCAGCGAATGGAACCATGGAAGCGGAAGTGAGTCACAGGGTAGGGGAGGGGGCGAAGGTTTTAGAAGCGTTGAAGAATGTGTGGAAGGAGAGAAACATTATCTCAGAGAGCAAAAATGGGTACGTTTGAAGGAATAGTCGTTTGAACAATATCATATGGTTGAGAGGCACGGGCTATTATAGATAAGGTTATACGGAGGAGGGTGGATGTGTTGGTAATGAAATGTTTGAGGACAATATGTGGTGTGAAGTGGTTTCATCGAGTAAGTAATGGAAGGGTAAGAGAGATGTGTGGTAATAAGAAGAGTGTGGATGAGAGAGCAGAAAAGGGTGTGTTGAAATGGTTTGGACATATGGAGAGAATAAGTAACGAAAGATTGACAAAGAGGATATACGTGTCAGAGGTGGAGGAAAGAAGGAGAAGCAGGAGACCAAATTAGAGGTGGAAGGATGGAGTGAAAAAGATTTTGAGCGATCAGGACCTGAACATACAGGAGGGTGAAAGGCATGCAAGGAATAGAGTGAATTGGAATGATGTAGTATATCAGGGTCGACGTGCTGTCAATGGACTGAACCAGGACATGTGAAGCGTGTGGGATGAACCATGGAAAGTTTTGTGGGGCCTGGATGTGGAAAGGGAGCTGTGGTTTCGGTGCATTACATATGACAGCTAGACTGAGTGTGAACGTATGTGGCTTTTTTTTTTTTCCTTTCGCTACCTCGCTGAAGTGGGAGTAGCGATGCTGTTTACTGTGGGACTGGGTGTCGCCAAGAATGGATGGGGAAAAGCAATATGAACATGTACAAATGTTAACATGAATATGTCTGTGTATGTGTATGTATTTTTTTTTTTTTTCCAAAAGAAGGAGCAGAGAATTCGGCCAGGTGAGGGTATTCCCTCAAAGGCCCAGTCCTCTGTTCTTAACGCTACCTCGCTAATGCGGGAAATGGCGAATAGTTTGAAAGAAAAGAAGAATATATATATATATATATATATATATATATATATATATATATATATATATATATATATATATATATATATATATATGAGTGGATGGGCCGTTCTTCGTCTGTTTCCTGGCGCTACCTCGCTGATGCGGGAAACGGCGATCAAGTATAATATATATATATATATATATATATATATATATATATATATATATATATATATATATATATATATATATATACACAATATATATATATATATACAATATATATATATATATATATATATATATATATATATATATATATATATATATATATATATATATATATATATATATATATATATATATATATATATATATTCATTTATTTATTTCTGTACACATATATATATACACACACACAGACACATACATATATACCCATGCACACAATTCACACTGTCTGCCTTTATTCATTCCCATCGCCACCCCGCCGCACATGGAATACCATCCCCCTCCCCCCTCATGTGTGCAAGGTAGCGCTAGGAAAAGACAAGAAAGGCACCATTCGTTCACACTCAGTCTCTAGCTGTCATGCAATAATGCCCGAAACCACAGCTCCCTTTCCACATCCAGGCCCCACACAACTTTCCATGGTTTACCCGAGACGCTTCACATGCCCTGATTCAATCCACTGACAGCACGTCAACCCCGGTATACCACATCGATCCAATTCACTCTATTCCTTGCCCGCCTTTCACCCTCCTGCATGTTCAGGCCCCGATCGCTCAAAATCTTTTTCACTCCGTCTTTCCACCTCCAATTTGGTCTCCCACTTCTCCTCGTTCCCTCCACCTCCGACACATATATCCTCTGGTTAATCTTTCCTCACTCATTCTCTCCATATGCCCAAACCATTTCAAAACACCCTCTTCTGCTCTCTCAACCACGCTCTTTTTATTTCCACACATCTCTCTTACCCTTACGTCACTTACTCGATCAAACCACCTCACACCACACATTGTCCTCAAACATCTCATTTCCAGCACATCCACCCTCCTGCGCACAACTCTATCCATAGCCCACGCCTCGCAACCATACAACATTGTTGGAACCACTATTCCTTCAAACATACCCATTTTTGCTTTCCGAGATAATGTTCTCGACTTCCACACATTCTTCAAGGCTCCCAGGATTTTCACCCCCTCCCCCACCCTATGATTCACTTCCGCTTCCATGGTTCCATCCGCTGCCAGATCCACTCCCAGATATCTAAAACACTTTACTTCCTCCAGTTTTTCTCCATTCAAACTTACCTCCCAATTGACTTGACCCTCAACCCTACTGTACCTAATAACCTTGCTCTTATTCACATTTACTCTTAACTTTCTTCTTTCACACACTTTACCGAACTCAGTCACCAGCTTCTGCAGAATCTCACATGAATCAGCCACCAGCGCTGTATCATCAGCGAACAACAACTGACTCACTTCCCAAGCTCTCTCATCCACAACAGACTTCATACTTGCCCCTCTTTCCAAAACTCTTGCATTCACCTCCCTAACAACCCCATCCATAAACAAATTAAACAACCATGGAGACATCACACACCCCTGCCGCAAACCTACATTCACTGAGAACCAATCACTTTCCTCTCTTCCTACACGTACACATGCCTTACATCCTCGATAAAAACTTTTCACTGCTTCTAACAACTTACCTCCCACACCATATATTCTTAATACCTTCCACAGAGCATCTCTTTCCACTCTGTCATATGCCTTCTCCAGATCCATAAATGCTACATACAAATCTATTTGCTTTTCTAAGTATTTCTCACATACATTCTTCAAAGCAAACACCTGATCCACACATCCTCTACCACTTCTGAAACCACACTGCTCTTCCCCAATCTGATGCTCTGTAGATGCCTTCACCCTCTCAATCAATATCCTCCCATATGATTTACCAGGAATACTCAACAAACTTATACCTCTGTAATTTGAGCACTCACTCTTATCCCCTTTGCCTTTGTACAATGGCACTATGCACGCATTCCGCCAGTCCTCAGGCACCTCACCATGAGTCATACATACATTAAATAACCTTACCAACCATTCAACAATACAGTCACCCCCTTTTTAATAAATTCCACTGCAATACCATCCAAACCTGCTGCCTTGCCGGCTTTCATCTTCCGCAATGCTTTTACTACCTCTTCTCTGTTTACCAAATCATTTTCCCTAACCCTCTCACTTTGCACACCACCTCGACCAAAACACCCTATATCTGCCACTCTATCATCAAACACACTCAACAAACCTTCAAAATATTCACTTTATCTCCTTCTCACATCACCACTACTTGTTATCACCTCCCCATTAGCGCCTTTCACTGAAGTTCCCATTTGCTCCCTTGTCTTACGCACTTTATTTACCTCCTTCCAGAACATCTTTTTATTCTCCCTAAAATTTAATGATACTCTCTCACCCCAACTCTCATTTGCCCTCTTTTTCACCTCTTGCACCTTTCTCTTGACCTCCTGTCTCTTTCTTTTATACATCTCCCACTCAATCGCAATTTTTCCCTGCAAAAATCGTTCAAATGCCTCTCTCTTCTCTTTCACTACTAATCTTACTTCTTCATCCCACCACTCACTGCCTTTTCTAATCAACCCACCTCCCACTCTTCTCATGCCACAAGCATCTTTTGCGCAATCCATCACTGATTCCCTAAATACATTCCATTCCTCCCCCACTCCCCTTACTTCCATTGTTCTCACCTTTTTCCATTCTGTACTCAGTCTCTCCTGGTACTTCCTCACACGTCTCCTTCCCAAGCTCACTTACTCTCACCGCTCTCTTCACCCCAACATTCTCTCTTCTTTTCTGAAAACCCATACAAATCTTCACCTTAGCCTCCACAAGGTAATGATCAGACATCCCTCCAGTTGCACCTCTTAGCACATTAATATCGAAAAGTCTCTCTTTCGCGCGCCTGTCAGTTAACACGTAATCCAATAGCGCTCTCTGGCCATCTCTCCTACTTACATACGTATACTTATGTATATCTCGCTTTTTAAACCAGGTATTCCCAATCACCAGTCCTTTTTCAGCACATAAATCTACAAGCTCTTCACCATTTCCATTTACAACACTGAACACCCCATGTATACCAATTATTCCCTCAACTGCCACATTACTCACCTTTGCATTCAAATCACCCATCACTATAACCCGGTCTTGTGCATCAAAACCACTAACAACTCATTCAGCTGCTCCCAAAACACTTGCCTCTCATGATCTTTCTTCTCATGCCCAGGTGCATATGTACCAATAATCACCCACCTCTCTCCGTCAACTTTCAGTTTTACCCATATTAATCGAGAATTTACTTTCTTACATTCTATCACATACTCCCACAACTCATATATATATATGAGTGGATGGGCCGTTCTTCGTCTGTTTCCTGGCGCTACCTCGCTGATGCGGGAAACGGCGGTCAAGTATAATAAATGAATAACTAAATATAAATCAGTTGTCATTCTTCATAAAAGGGATACAAAGTATAGTCGTAACAATCATTGTACCTCACACACAGACAGCCATTCCGTGGCCCCCCAACTGTGAGCGGACACGTCGGGTGGATAACAGGGCCAGCGCACACCGCTACTAGCGCACGCATGCTTGCTTTCACGATATGGATATTGCTTGACGTCTCCACACTCCTGCACACACGTCACGCTGGTTAGAGAGTGAGAGTTAGTAGGGTCAGGTGACAGGGGAAATATACTGTGCATTGAAAGTATGTAAATAAAGAACTGATTTCCTGAGCCACGTATATATGAAAGAGTTTAGGAGAGAGGGGCAAGTATGCAGTCTGTTTTGGATGAGAGAGCTTGGGAAGTGAGTCAGTTGTTGTTCGCTGATGATACAGCGCTTGTGGCTGATTCGTGTGAGAAACTGCAGAAGCTGGTGACTGAGTTTGGTAAAGTGTGAAAGAAGAAAGCTGAGAGTAAATGTGAATAAGAGCAAGGTTATTAGGTACAGTAGGGTTGAGGGACAGGTCAATTGGGAGGTAAGTTTGAAGGGAGAAAAACTGGAGGAAGTGAAGTGTTTTAGATATCTAGGAGTGGATTTGGCAGCGGATGGAACCATGGAAGCTGAAGTGAGTCATAGGGTGGGGGAGGGGGCGAAAGTTCTGGAAGCGTTGAAGAATGTGTGGAAGGCGAGAACATTATCTCGGAAAGCAAAAATGGGTATGTTTGAAGGAATAGTGGTTCAGACAATGTTATATGGTTGCGAGGCGTGGGGTTTAGATAGAGTTGTGCGGAGGAGATGGATGTACTGGAAATGAGATGTTTGAGAACAATATGTGCTGTGAGGTGGTTTGACCGAGTAAGTAATGAAAGTGTAAGAGAGATGTGTGGTAATAAAAAGAGTGTGGTTGAGAAAACATGAGAGGGTGTTTTGAAATGGTTTGGTCACATGGAGAGAATGAGTGAAGAAAGATTTCCAAAGAGGATATATGTGTCAGAGGTGGAGGGAACGAGAAGTGGGAGACCAAATTGGAGGTGGAAAGATGGAGTGAAAAAGATTTTGAGTGATCGGGGCCTGAACATGCATGAGGGTGAAAGTTGTGCAAGGAATAGAGTGAATTGGAACGATGTGGTATACCGGGGTTGACGTGCTGTCAGTGGATTGAACCAGGGCATGTGAAGTGTCTAGGGTAAACCATGGAAAGTTTTGTGGGGCCTGGATGTGGAAAGGGAGCTGTGGTTTCGGTGCATTATACATGACAGCTAGAGACTGAGTGTGAACGAATGTGGCCTTTGTTGTCTTTTCCTAGTGCTACCTCACGCACACACGGGGGGAGGGGGTTGTCATTTCATGTGTGGCGGGGTGGCCACACTTTCGTGTGATAATTACATCAGGGGAGATACAAGATATAAAAGTCGATTGATATATGACGAAGAGACGTAGCTAGGACGCCATTAGGTAAAGAAATGACTTGTTCACCAAATGGCGTCCTAGCTACGTTTAAGTTTAGCATATACAGAAAACCTCCCAATGTATGCTCATATATCCATTATTACTCATCTCAGCATGACAGACTCAAATTATCATTTCAATCTATGTTCCTTAGGGCATTACATATTTGCAGTCCAGAGTTTATTGATGATGAGTTTGAGAAGATATATTCTATCGGGTCTAAGTTAAAGTACCCTAGATCTTTCATTGATAAATCCCTTAAGTTACCAAAGAAATAATTTTATAGAGTTGAGCCCATACCTCCCATTGACACCAAGAATCTTTTAGTTCTCCCTTTTAATAATAATTTTACTTTACTTACCATGTGCTTAAATCCTTTAATGTAAATGTTGCCTTCAGCAACAATAATACTATAAAGAATATCTTAATCAGGAACTCACCAGAAAATTCTGAATGCATCTATGAAGTGCCATGTAGAAATTGTGATAATTTTTTTTGTTGGGCAGACTGGTAAGAATGGGACAAGAATCAAATGCCTTGTTTAATCATGTTAAAAACTATGATCATTGTATTGGCTGGAGTAATGCCATCTCAGTCATTAACTCTAACTCCAGTACCACTAGAAATATCATTGAATCATCTATTTTTAAATACACAAAGAATTATGATCTTAATATTAGTGAAGGTCTATACAAATTGGATAACTTTATTATTGATAAAATTTGTAAACAGTTCACTGTCTTTTCCACATGATAAGTTTATGATACGCTCGTTGTCTGTCTTGGACAATCGCATGTTTACCAAATGGCGTCCTAGCTTCGTCTCTTCGATGTATATCAACTGACTGTTATATTTCTCTCTTGTGTCTCCCCTGATGATGTGATTATCACACGAAAGTGCACTTGGGAACTTATCGTGTTTCATTTTCCCCGTTGACTGATAGGAATATCTTGATCACGCGCAAAATTGTGATCCTTTCCAATATATATATATATATATATATATATATATATATATATATATATATATATATATATGTATATTTCATACATATTCGCCATTTCCCGCGTTAGCGAGGAAGCGCCAAGAACACAGGACTGGGCCTTAGAAGAACTATCCTCACTTGGCCCCCTTCTCTGTTCCTTCTTTTGGAAAATTGATAACGGGAGGGGAGGATTTCCATCCCCCCGCTCCCTCCCCTTTTAGTCGCCTTGTACGACACGCAGGGAATACTTGGGAAGTATTCTTTCTCCCCTATCCCCAGGGATAATAGTCTTGTTCCTAAGTACCTTTGTCTGTAACATCACAAGCACTGAGTCAGCGTATTGTCGTGCGAAGGTGAATCATGCCCAAGATGAAGCTTTCATTTTGTAGGCAGAGCATTTCCTCCGTATCGTCCTGCACTCACTTCGCTCCAACCAACACCCAGCATCACCTCGCTTCTTGACTTCTGGTACACCAAGTTGGGTGTGGCTAGCTTCCTGCCCGCAGCGGGAGCACCACAGACGCTGTTGCTGGGGCAGGAAAGTAAGGATGTACCTTTACCCTTACCATTTACCTCAGGAATCCCTTCGAAGTATGGCGATCGTGTATTGTCCAGGAAGTCGCCCACGTCCACTGGGTGGGGCAACAGGTCGAGAAGTGGGTTGAGCGCAGGACAGTTGAGGAGGAGGATGTGTTGCGTGTGGATGTTGCATCTTGGGCGTGAAGGGACCTCTGATGTGTTGAACCGATGTTTACAGTATCGGAGAGAAAGGTGGATTGCAGAACACAAACGAAGAAAAGCGTACCTCGAACTTGCCTGAGGAGTGTAGCTTCAGATGGGTGGAGTGGAGGTGGAAGACTAGGTTAGAAAGGAACTTGTTTACTTGGGTCATTTCGATTCCTGTGTGTTTTGGTAATGTTGTGTCTGTTGAGGGAGAGCCGATGTGTATATGTAGGATGTTAAAGTGTGAGTCGCGTTTTATATTTACTTTCGAGTTCGTCTTTATCAATGGAATTGTGTAGATGAGAAGGATATGGTAAACACTATGATACTTTGAATCATGTTAATATATCTTGTTATATTTCATGAAGGTTATTAAACAATGAATTTAAGAGTATACATGGTCCATGTACAAGAAATTCGTAAGTCTCCCAGTGTTCTTCATATATGTCCAGTAGGTTAGGTTGAATTGTCATGGGGCCACATGGTATTTATGCTGTGTTGGCGACAGCATCTCTTCAGTAGATTGGATTTGCATGTTGGCCCTTTCTGTCATGCCATCATGGGGTTAGGTGGTATGTGACGCAGCTTCTCACTATATGCCATCTGCTGGAAGACAGTATTGGAGATTTTCGTTGATGCCACTGACGATGTGTTACACTGAATGGATTGTGGCAGTACAGCACAGCTGCATGACCTCCTACATCGCCAGGTGTTGGGCATTACATGATAATATTACCAAGCATCATTATATGATGATACCAAGAACAACTGTATGATGATATTACCATCCACCAAGAACCACTGTATGATGATATTACCATCCACCAGGAACCACTGTATGATGATATTACCATCCACCAAGAACCACTGTATGATGATATTACCATCCACCAAGAACCACTGTATGATGATATTACCATCCACCAAGAACCACTGTATGATGATATTGCCATCCGCCAAGAACCACTGTATGATGATATTACCATCCACCAAGAACCACTGTATGATGATATTACCATCCACCAAGAACCACTGTATGATGATATTACCATCCACCAAGAACCACTGTATGATGATATTACCATCCACCAAGAACCACTGTATGATGATATTACCATCCACCAAGAACCACTGTATGATGATATTACCATCCACCAACAACCACTGTATGATGATATCACCATCCACCAACAACCACTGTATGATGATATTACCATCCACCAACAACCACTGTATGATGATATTACCATCCACCAAGAACCACTGTATGATGATATTGCCATCCACCAAGAACCACTGTATGATGATATTACCATCCACCAAGAACCACTGTATGATGATATTACCATCCACCAAGAACCACTGTATGATGATATTACCATCCACCAAGAACCACTGTATGACGATATTACCATCCACCAAGAACCACTGTATGATGATATTACCATCCACCAAGAACCACTGTATGATGATATGACCATCCACCAAGAACCACTGTATGATGATATTACCATCCACCAGGAACCACTGTATGATGATATTACCATCCACCAAGAACCACTGTATGATGATATCAGCATCCACCAAGAACCACTGTATGATGATATTACCATCCACCAAGAACCACTGTATGATGATATTACCATCCACCAAGAACCACTGTATGATGATATTACCATCCACCAAGAACCACTGTATGATGATATAACCATCCACCAAGAACCACTGTATGATGATATTACCATCCACCAAGAACCACTGTATGATGATATTACCATCCACCAAGAACCACTGTATGATGATATTACCAGCCACCAAGAATCACTATATGATGATATTACCATCCACCAAGAACCACTGTATGATGATATTACCATCCACCAAGAACCACTGTATGATGATATTACCATCCACCAAGAACCACTGTATGATGATATTACCATCCACCAAGAACCAGTGTATGACGGTATTACCATCCACCAAGAATCACTATATGATGATATTACCATCCACCAAGAACCACTGTATGATGGTATTATCATCCGCAAGAACCACTGTATGATGATATTACCATTCACCAAGAACCACTGTATGATGATATTACCATCCACCAAGAATCATTATATGATATTACCATCCACCAAGAGTCATTATATGATGATATTACCATCCACCAAGAATCATTATATGATGATATTACCATCCACCAAGAACCACTTTATGATGATATTACCATCCACCAGGAATCATTATATGATGATATTACCATCCACCAAGAACCACTGTATGATGACATTATCATCCACCAAGAATCATTATATGATGATATTATCATCCACCAAGAACCACTGTATGATGATGTTTCCATCCACCAAGAACCACTGTATGATGATATCACCATCCACCAAGAATCATTATATGATAATACCATCCACCAAGAACCACTGTATGATGATATGATCATCCACCAAGAATCATTATATGATGATATTACCATCCACAAAGAACCACTGTATGATGATGTTTCCATCCACCAAGAACCACTGTATGATGATATCACCATCCACCAAGAATCATTATATGATGATAATACCATCCACCAAGAACCACTGTATGATAATATGACCATCCACCAGGAATCATTATATGATGATAATACCATCCACCAAGAACCACTGTATGATGATATGACCATCCACCAGGAATCATTATATGCTGATAATACCATCCACCAAGAACCACTGTATGATGATATCATCTACCAAGAACCACTGTATGATGATATTACCATCCACCAAGAATGATTATATGAAGATATTATCATCCACCAAGAACCACTGTATGATGATATTACCATCCACCAGGAATCATTGAATGATGATATTACCATCCACCAAGAATCATTATATGATAATATAACCATCCACCAAGAACCACTGTATGATGATATTATCATCCACCAAGAACCACTGTATGATGATATTGCCATCCACCAAGAACCACGGTATGATGATATTACCATCCACCAAGAACCACTGTATGATGATATTACCATCCACCAAGAACCACTGTATGATGATATGACCATCCACCAAGAACCACTGTATGATGATATTACCATCCACCAAGAACCACTGTATGATGATATTACCATCCACCAACAACCACTGTATGATGATATCAGCATCCACCAAGAACCACTGTATGATGATATTACCATCCACCAAGAGCCACTGTATGATGATATTACCATCCACCAAGAACCACTGTATGATGATATTACCATCCACCAAGAACCACTGTATGATGATATAACCATCCACCAAGAACGACTGTATGATGATATTACCATCCACCAAGAACCACTGTATGATGATATTACCATCCACCAAGAACCACTGTATGATGATATTACCAGCCACCAAGAATCACTATATGATGATATTACCATCCACCAAGAACCACTGTATGATGATATTACCATCCACCAAGAACCACTGTATGATGATATTACCATCCACCAAGAACCACTGTATGATGATATTACCATCCACCAAGAACCAGTGTATGACGGTATTACCATCCACCAAGAATCACTATATGATGATATTACCATCCACCAAGAACCACTGTATGATGGTATTATCATCCGCAAGAACCACTGTATGATGATATTACCATTCACCAAGAACCACTGTATGATGATATTACCATCCACCAAGAATCATTATATGATGATATTACCATCCACTAAGAACCACTGTATGATGATATTACCATCCACCAAGAACCACTGTATGATGATATTACCATCCACCAAGAACCACTGTATGATGATATTACCATTCACCAAGAACCACTGTATGATGATATTACCATCCACCAAGAGTCATTATATGATGATATTACCATCCACCAAGAATCATTATATGATGATATTACCATCCACCAAGAACCACTTTATGATGATATTACCATCCAAGAATCATTATATGATAATACCATCCACCAAGAACCACTGTATGATGATATGATCATCCACCAAGAATCATTATATGATGATATTACCATCCACCAAGAACCACTGTATGATGATGTTTCCATCCACCAAGAACCACTGTATGATGATATCACCATCCACCAAGAATCATTATATGATGATAATACCATCCACCAAGAACCACTGTATGATAATATGACCATCCACCAGGAATCATTATATGATGATAATACCATCCACCAAGAACCACTGTATGATAATATGACCATCCACCAGGAATCATTATATGCTGATAATACCATCCACCAAGAACCACTGTATGATGATATCATCTACCAAGAACCACTGTATGATGATGTTACCATCCACCAAGAATGATTATATGAAGATATTATCATCCACCAAGAACCACTGTATGATGATATTACCATCCACCAGGAATCATTGGATGATGATATTACCATCCACCAAGAATCATTATATGATAATATAACCATCCACCAAGAACCACTGTATGATGATATTACCATCCACCAAGAACCACTGTATGATGATATTACCATCCACCAAGAACCACTGTATGATGATATTATCATCCACCAAGAATCACTGTATGATGATATTATCATCCACCAAGAATCACTGTATGATGATATTACCATCCACCAAAAGTCATTATATGATGATATTACCATCCGCCAAGAACCACTGTAAGATGATATTACCATCCACCAGGAACCACTGTATGATGATATTTCCATCCACCAAGAATCATTATACGATGATATTACCATCCACCAAGAGCCACTGTATGATGATATTACCATCCACCAAGAACCAGTGTATCATGATATTACCATCCACCAACAACCACTGTATGATGATATTACCATCCACCAAGAACCAGTGTATGATAATATTACCATCCACCAAGAACCAGTGTATGATGATATTACCATCCACCAACAACCACTGTATGATGATATTACCATCCACCAACAACCACTGTATGATGATTTTACCATCCTCCAAGAACCAATGTATGATGATATTACCATCCACCAAGAACCACTGTATGATAATATTACTATCCACCAGGAACCACTGTAAGATGATATTACCATCCACCAAGAACCACTGTATGATGATATTACCATCCACCAAGAACCAGTGTATGATGATATTACCATCCACCAGGAACCACTGTATGATGATATTACCATCCACCAAGAACCACTGTATGATGATATTACCATCCACCAAGAACCAATGTATGATGATATTACCATCCACCAAGAACCAGTGTATGATAATATTACCATCCACCAAGAACCAGTGTATGATGATATTACCATCCACCAACAACCACTGTATGATGATATTACCATCCACCAATAACCACTGTATGATGATTTTACCATCCACCAAGAACCAATGTATGATGATATTACCATCCACCAAGAACCAGTGTATGATGATATTACCATCCACCAGGAACCACTGTATGATGATATTACCATCCACCAAGAACCAGTGTATGATGATATTACCATCCACCAGGAACCACTGTATGATGATATTACCATCCACCAAGAATCATTATACGATGATATTACCATCCACCAGGAACCACTGTATGATGATATTACCATCCACCAAGAACCAGTGTATGATGATATTACCATCCACCAGGAACCACTGTATGATGATATTACCATCCACCAAGAACCAGTGTATGATGATATTACCATCCAACAAGAAGCACTGTATGATGATATTACCATCCACCAAGAACCACTGTATGATGATATTTCCATCCACCAAGAATCATTATACGATGATATTACCATCCACCAAGAACCACTGTATGATGATATTACCATCCACCAGGAACCACTGTATGATGATATTACCATCCACCAAGAACCACTGTATGATGATATTACCATCCACCAAGAAGCACTGTATGATGATATTACCATCCACCAAGAACCACTGTATGATGATATTACCATCCACCAAGAACCACTGTATGATGATATTACCATCCACCAAGAATCCAGATGTAAACGAACGTGTTGGGTCGTTTGTGTTCTCATCATTGTCACGACTTCCTTCATTATGGAAGGTTTCCTTCATCTGTAAAGTTAAGAGCTACGTAGAGTGGAGAGCGTGGCTCTTGTGGTCACCATGACTACTTCAAGGATCGCTCCTGACCGACTTGGTTTATGTTCTGTGTTGGGAATGGCACGTAATCTCCTCGTTCCGATTTCTTGCATTTGAGAGACTTTTCTGTTGATTATTTTGTTTCGTTTATTTTTAATGAGGAATATTTGGTTGATGTATGGATGTAGGTTTACTTTATTCTTAATCGAAGAAATTATTATATTAATGCCTAGAAATTTTACTGTGCGTAGGAAAGTGGGGAAGGCAAGTACCAGCCTGGGGCTGAGTGGGGGATCGCGGGGGGACTAGCTATTAAAAATAGAGGTAGTTGATATCCTCGGGTACCTGCTACTAAGTGATGGTCGATTATTCATAGGCTCGGTCACCAAATGTGCGAGTAATTCTCGTCTTCTGCATTTCATTGTAGCCTTCGACTTATTTGGGGAGAGATCGGGAGGGGACGAGCAGGAGGAGATGTTTGGTGCGCCTGTGAAGAACCAGTTTAGGTTGGGTTGCGAGATGCATCTTCAGATATAACGAAGTTTTCAGTTCGTTACGGTTACCGGAATATCTTTCATTATGTGTGTGTACACACACACACATATATATATATATATATATATATATATATATATATATATATATATATATATATATATATATATATATATATATATATATATATATATATTTATATATTCCTATGAGTCCACGGGGATAATGAAACACGAAAAGTTCCCAAGTGCACTTTCGTGTAATAATCACATCATCAGGGGAGACACAAGAGAGAAATATAAGTCAGTTGATATACATCGAAGAGACGAAGCTAGGACGCCATTTGGTAAACATTTGATTGTCCAAAACAATTGTTATATATATATATATATATATATATATATATATATATATATATATATATATATATATGTATATGTATATATATATTACCCTATGTTTGTTGTTTACTTGCACGTAACGTTACGTGGATGCTGCTTCCGTGTCCTACTTCCTCATGTTATCGAGGGATGAGGAAAGTCTTGACTGGGCCGAGTTCATTCGGGGTCACGGGGTGTGCAGCCGTGAGGGGAGGAGCAACATCACAGCCTGCTCGAGGTCAGCACGGGGGGGTAACGGCGAGTGGTAAATCCATATTCGGGAGAGGAAGGATGGAAGGAAGGAAGGAAGATCTGGGCCTCTGGTGTTTGTTTCCTGTTAGATCGAGGTTCTCAGATGACATTGTGGGGGGGGGCTTTCCTGTTACGTCTCTCCCTTCGGTACACTTGTGGTGTCCACTAGATTTTGACATTGAGGCAAAGGAAGAGACTAACAGAGAAGGGGGGGGGGGGGTAGGAGGGAGGGAGGGGGCGTAAAAGTGGTGGGGACTGGAAATCCCATCCTGTATTTTTTAATTTTTTCCTGAGGAAGAATAGCATGGGGCCAATGGAGGATTTTTTTTTTTACACCGTTGTAGTCGTCTGCTCTTGAAGCTGCCTCATTTTGCGCCAAATAGTGAAAACGCATAATATATATATATACATATATATATATATATATATATATATATATATATATATATATATATATATATATATTTTTTTTTTTTTTTTTTCATACTATTCGCCATTTCCCGCGATAGCGAGGTAGCGTTAAGAACAGAGGACTGGGCCTTTGAGGGAATATCTTCACCTGGCCCCCTTCTCTGTTCCTTCTTTTGGAAAATTAAAAAAAAAAAAAAAAATATATATATATATATATATATATATATATATATATATATATATATATATATATATATATATATATATATATTATCCCTGGGGATAGGGGAGAAAGAATACTTCCCACGTATTCCCTGCGTGTCGTAGAAGGCGATGAAAAGGGGAGGGAGCGGGGGGCTGGAAATCCTCCCCTCTCCTTTCTTTTTTAATTTTCCAAAAGAAGGAACAGAGAAGGGGGCCAGGTGAGGATATTCCCTCAAAGGCCCAATCCTCTGTGTTTAACGCTACTTCGCTGACGCGGCAAATGGCGAATAGTTTGTAAAAAAGAAAAAAAAGAATCTATATATATATATATATATATATATATATATATATATATATATATATATATATATATATATATATATATATACATATATATATATATATATATAAGAGAGGAAAGTGATTGGTTCTCAGTGAATGTAGGTTTGCGGCAAGGGTGTGTGATGTCTCCATGGTTGTTTACTTTGTTTATGGATGGGGTTGTTAGGGAGGTGAATGCAACAGTTTTGGAAAGAGGGGTAAGTATGAAGTCTGTTGTGGATGAGAGAGCTTGGGAAGTAAGTCAGTTGTTGTTCGCTGATGATACAGCGCTGGTGGCTGATTCATGTGAGAAACTGCAGAAGCTGGTGACTGAGTTTGGTAAAGTGTGTGAAAGAAGAAAGTTAAGAGTAAATGTGAATAAGAGCAAGGTTATTAGGTACAGTAGGGTTGAGGATCAAGTCAATTGGGAGGTAAGTTTGAATGGAGAAAAACAGGAGGAAGTAAAGTGTTTTAGATATCTGGGAGTGGATCTGGCAGCGGATGGAACCATGGAAGCGGAAGTGGATCATAGGGTGGGGGAGGGGGCGAAAATCCTGGGAGCCTTGAAGAATGTGTGGAAGTCGAGAACATTATCTCGGAAAGCAAAAATGGGTATGTTTGAAGGAATAGTGGTTCCAACAATGTTGTATGGTTGCGAGGCGTGGGCTATGGATAGAGTTGTGCGCAAGAGGGTGGATGTGCTGGAAATGAGATGTTTGAGGACAATGTGTGGTGTGAGGTGGTTTGATCGAGTGAGTAACGTAAGGGTAAGAGAGATGTGTGGAAATAAAAAGAGCGTGGTTGAGAAATGGTTTGAAATGGTTTGGGCACATGGAGAGAATGAGTGAGGAAAGATTGACCAAGAGGATATATGTGTCGGAGGTGGAGGGAACGAGGAGAAGTGGGAGACCAAATTGGAGGTGGAAAGATGGAGTGAAAAAGATTTTGTGTGATCGGGGCCTGAACATGCAGGAGGGTGAAAGGAGGGCAAGGAATAGAGTGAATTGGATCGATGTGGTATACCGGGGTTGACGTGCTGTCAGTGGATTGAATCAGGGCATGTGAAGCGTCTGGGGTAAACCATGGAAAGCTGTGTAGGTATGTATATTTGCGTGTGTGGACGTATGTATATACATGTGTATGGGGGTGGGTTGGGCCATTTCTTTCGTCTGTTTCCTTGCGCTACCTCGCAAACGCGGGAGACAGCGGCAAAAAAAAAAAAAAAAAAAAAAAAAAATATATATATATATATATATATATATATATATATATATATATATATA
This sequence comes from Panulirus ornatus, assembly GCF_036320965.1. Lineage (NCBI taxonomy): Eukaryota > Metazoa > Arthropoda > Malacostraca > Decapoda > Palinuridae > Panulirus > Panulirus ornatus. The sequence continues at coordinate 14,651,462 of NC_092235.1, forward strand.
TATATATATACAGAGACACACACACACAGAGGAGAGGGAGAAAGGGGTTTGTACACAACACCAAGGTGATCAGGACGCCAGCCTTACATCATGGGAGGGGAAGAACAGCGTCAGTGCAGGAGGTAGCGTTCCGTTCCAGTCGTCCTCCCGGGCAAGTGTAGTGACCACGTCTCACTACACCGCTGTGCCCCGATGTCGTCTGGCCAACGTGTTGCAGCGTTTTCATGGAAGTGAAATAAAGATTGTACATCAGAAAGAACTGAAAAGATGTAGATGAGATTAGGTACCTGAGGGTGAAGTTCACCTAGGAATGAAGTAGGAGAAACTCAGAGTGAAAGTTGGGTTTTGGAGAGGAGAGTCATTGATAACTAGGGTGAATACTGGAAGCTTATGTTACCGTAGAGTCTGCGAGAATCTGTTGTCTTGTGTGACCGCTGATGTGTGGTTATGAACCCAGGTGCTCGCAGGCAAGAAATATGACCATTCGAAATGAAATGAAGATTATAGGAGTGAACGTAGATGTGAATTGCAAGAAATCAGATGGTTGAATGTAGGTTGCTGTAGAACATATGGCTGGTCATGAAGACGTATGATAAGGCAGGTATAAGGCAGGTATAAGGGCAAACAAGAGTGATGGACGCTGGAAGAAATGAACAGACGGAGAAGAGCCAGAAATACTTCATTTGAAGATCATGAGTTGTCGTAAGTTTGACACTTTATCTGGTTTAAAGACGTGTATGAGTTATGTAATGACAGCACGATTAAACCTGACCCATCCCTTGTAATAGGTCGCAAATTCAGAGTCGAAGGAGGAAGTACATTTAGCTAATGAACTCTCCTCCATTACAACGATTCTGGCCTTATGGCTCACTAATTTCTTGCGGCTGGTAATGTGTGTTGGCAAGGTTCTTCCTGCGGTATGACTCAGAAAATGTCTGATTACATTCAAGTGGCAGTTGAAATGTTTACACCTTGGCGTCTCGATACACCAGAATGACACACTTCCGAGTTGCTGGTGGCAATATTATCTTTCCTGTCCCTCTCTGCCCTTCATACCTCCCAGCAGGGTGTTATCACTGTGGGATGTGACGTCATTTTACTTCTTTTTTCTTTTGTTTTCCATGATATTCTAACTCCCAGAGAGAGAGATAGAGAGGTATTACAGGATGTTAGGTTTGTCTTGCCGTATCATGTCCACATTTGTGCATCAGTACACACGTCTGTACACTTGGTCGCTCCTAGTGTCATAGATTTTCCTTTGTCTGTTCCCTTTTCTAAAATCTATAAGTGATATCATATCTCTATTTTTTATTTTCTTTTTTACAAATCAGTCTTTCCCACTTACTTTATACGAGGAAGTTGACGAACGTTATCTTACTGTGATAACTTTACCACAACTTATAACCTCATTCATACCAAGTTGGATAAATCATGAAAGATGAACTTCATCATAATGGCTGTGTGATCTGACAATGAAAAGTGACCTTGTTAAAGCTTTATTATTATCATCAACCTTTCTAAACTAAATGTATAGTAATGAGCCGCAAACACGAAGTATATATATATATATATATATATATATATATATATATATATATATATATATATATATATATATATATATATATATATGTGTGTGTGTGTGTATGTATATATATATATATATTTGTATATATATATATATATATATATATATATATATATATATATATATATATATTTTTTTTTTTTTTTTTTTTTTTTGCTTTGTCGCTGTCTCCCGCGTTTGCGAGGTAGCGCAAGGAAACAGACGAAAGAAATGGCCCAACCCCCCCCATACACATGTACATACACACGTCCACACACGCAAATATACATACCTACACAGCTTTCCTTGGTTTACCCCGGACGCTTCACATGCCTTGATTCAATCCGCTGACAGCACGTCAACCCCGGTATACCACATCGCTCCAATTCACTCTATTCCTTGCCCTCCTTTCACCCTCCTGCATGTTCAGGCCCCGATCACACAAAATCCTTTTCACTCCATCTTTCCACCTCCAATTTGGTCTCCCTCTTCTCCTCGTTCCCTCCACCTCCGACACATATATCCTCTTGGTCAATCTTTCCTCACTCATTCTCTCCATGTGCCCAAACCATTTCAAAACACCCTCTTCTGCTCTCTCAACCACGCTCTTTTTATTTCCACACATCTCTCTTACCCTTACGTTACTTACTCGATCAAACCACCTCACACCACACATTGTCCTCAAACATCTCATTTCCAGCACATCCATCCTCCTGCGCACAACTCTATCCATAGCCCACGCCTCGCAACCATACAACATTGTTGGAACTACTATTCCTTCAAACATACCCATTTTTGCTTTCCGGGATAATGTTCTCGACTTCCACACATTTTTCAAGGCTCCCAAAATTTTCGCCCCCTCCCCCACCCTATGATCCACTTCCGCTTCCATGGTTCCATCCGCTGACAGATCCACTCCCAGATATCTAAAACACTTCACTTCCTCCAGTTTTTCTCCATTCAAACTCACCTCCCAATTGACTTGACCCTCAACCCTACTGTACCTAATAACCTTGCTCTTATTCACATTTACTCTTAACTTTCTTCTTCCACACACTTTACCAAACTCCGTCACCAGCTTCTGCAGTTTCTCACATGAATCCGCCACCAGCGCTGTATCATCAGCGAACAACAACTGACTCACTTCCCAAGCTCTCTCATCCCCAACAGACTTCATACTTGCCCCTCTTTCCAAGACTCTTGCATTTACCTCCCTAACAACCCCATCCATAAACAAATTAAACAACCATGGAGACATCACACACCCCTGCCGCAAACCTACATTCACTGAGAACCAATCACTTTCCTCTCTTCCTACACGTACACATGCCTTACATCCTCGATAAAAACTTTTCACTGCTTCTAACAACTTGCCTCCCACACCATATATTCTTAATACCTTCCACAGAGCATCTCTATCAACTCTATCATATGCCTTCTCCAGATCCATAAATGCTACATACAAATCCATTTGCTTTTCTAAGTATTTCTCACATACATTCTTCAAAGCAAACACCTGATCCACACATCCTCTACCACTTCTGAAACCACACTGCTCTTCCCCAATCTGATGCTCTGTACATGCCTTCACCCTCTCAATCAATACCCTCCCATATAATTTACCAGGAATACTCAACAAACTTATACCTCTGTAATTTGAGCACTCACTCTTATCCCCTTTGCCTTTGTACAATGGCACTATGCACGCATTCCGCCAATCCTCAGGCACCTCACCATGACTCATACATACATTAAATAACCTTACCAACCAGTCAACAATACAGTCACCCCCTTTTTTAATAATTTCCACTGCAATACCATCCAAACCTGCTGCCTTGCCGGCTTTCATCTTCCGCAAAGCTTTTACTACCTCTTCTCTGTTTACCAAATCATTTTCCCTAACCCTCTCACTTTGCACACCACCTCGACCCAAACACCCTATATCTGCCACTCTGTCATCAGACACATTCAACAAACCTTCAAAATATATATGTGTGTGTGCGTGTGTGTGTGTGTGTGTGTGTTCACCAATATAAGTTAAAATCTTGTTTCACTTTTGGTTTATTGTAGTTACTTGAACATGTTAAAACCGAGGTGGTTTAAACTGTACTTTGATTACATTTATATTTAAACAAGACAGATGAGACAATTATGCTGAAAGACAGAGATATGCTTCACAGTTTTTCGAAAGCTGTTGTTATGCATATTGATTAGGCGTTACCGGACTCCACTAACTTGTGGTTACGAAGAGTAAAGTCACCTTCGGTGGGATAGTACAATGGAGTTTAATCTCGTCCAACTCCAATTTATTTCATCCTTACCCTGCTACTGATTGTGGCTGCAGGAGCCCTTGGGAAAGGGGCTCTGGAGTTATACGATATTAATATGGCTTTTTTATTTATAAATTCTTGTATGTTTATTGATTTTATGATACATCTTTATGCTCTATATTTGATTTTTATTTATGTATACTTGGCCCAGGACCAGTTTCTATGAGAGTCTTACCCAGGAGCCTTCTGGAGGGACTTGCTGTCCAATGCTGTGCTACGTACAGTAGCAGGGGAATGTAGACTCCCGTGGTGTGTGTTTTGTGACAACATTGTACTCCCAGTGTTACAGCCTCACCAAAGGACTTTTCACTTGTGGTATAGCCTCTAGGAGGTAGAGTCCGGTAACATCGTATGTTCAATATGATAAACAAAACTCTAAGTAAAACTAAGTTTCAATCAGTCAGTCAACAGATCAGGTACCAAAGCTTCCTCTCATTTCATAACGTATCTGTATACAGGATTTGCTGTACTGTAGAAATATATAAGATATCTCAAGTCTCTATCAGTAGTTAAGATGGGGTCAAGTCATCGTTCATATACATAATATGTGACCCAAGATGTTATTTCTGAAAGTGTTTCAAGATTTGTACGTCTGGCCTCCATAGTTTGTGACATTGATGATCGTAATGACCAAGGCAGTTGATAGGCTGGACACTAGATGAGATCTGTGCACAAAATATTGTGACGCTTCATGTTTTGGATAATGATATTTTGTTCCTTTGAAATATGTTATGAACGTATTGGCTTATGTTATCAAATGTAGTGAAGTGTCATGATGTATTGAAATGTCACTGTGTGATTGAATGTCATAGCCAAAGTCCAACTTCAAAGTATATGATGAACTGAGATCGCACAAAGAATGATCCCACTTTACTCATTTTTAAAAAATGACATTTTAAAATATACTTAACATGACAGGTTTTATTTGAGGCATGTCAGACATAATAAGAAAATGATTTGGTTTCCCTTACTGGTAAAGTTTGTTGGTGATCAGCACTTGACATCATGTGAGTATGGTTGAAAAGAACTTCCTGTCATTCATCTGCCAGTCTGTCAGGGCCAGACTGGCAGACTGTCCCAAAAGGTGGTAGCTGTGTTATTTGCATCCTAATATTTTCCAGGTCTATTCCTTTGTTTATGTATAATTTTGGATATGTAGCTCATGTAAGAAGCCTGGAGTGAACATTCTGAGTTTTCTTCATTTTGTACATGTTTTGATATATCATAAATGTGAGATCAATTCATGTTCACTTTTTTTTCTCATTTGAAGTTCTGAATGCAATGTAAAAAGCAATGTAGAGTTGATTGTACTGTATTCTGCTATGGTTGGATACGTGGCATAGATCAAACCTTTCAAAATTGATCTTTGTTTAGAAAATGGCTCATTTGTTTCTTCCTTCAGGCAGAGGGTAATGCAGAGATGCCGTCCAAATTGGATGCAGTGTCAAAATATAAATGGCAAAATGAGGACTTTGGTGATTATTTATGTGTATTGAGAGTTTTTCCAAAGGATCACCTAAGTCATTCATCTCTTCTTTTTCATCGTACAATCCCCTGACCTTTATATTGTTCAGTTACTTTCAGTTACTTAGTTTAACCAGTTCATGTCTATCTTTGTAAATTAAGAAATAATACACACACTAAAATTTCAGTGCTTCTCTTGGATGAAAATCATGAAGTATCAGTAGATTGATGCCTTATGATTATGTTCACTTACAGCATTCATGTGTGGCTGATGAGGAAGCTGTCACACAGGGCCTCAGACATCATCAACTACACCCGTAACTTAAGAACTAGAGACAGATGTGAACGCAGTGGGAAGTGTTGAACATGACACGAACATCTTGTGGAATGTGTTACACGTTCTCTGGTGAGTCCCAAAGAATTATCCATAAGCTGCTGATAACTTGATGAAAGGATGTGACTGAATATTTTGGCGATGCTTTAGCTGCAAGGATGACAGACTGCCAGAACTACCCAATGTATTGTAGGATTGTGGTGGTGCAGTGCAGTGCAGTGGTGCACTCTTGTGTTGACATCAAGGCTATGCACTGCTCTGGCAGTGGTGCAGTGTCGTTGTTTAAGACTGAGGCAGTGCAGCACTTTGGCAGTGTTGCACTGTCATAGTTTAACATTAAGGGAGTGCAGTGCTCTATGGGGTGATGAACTGTTGTAGTTGAACATTAAGGGAGTGCACCACTCTGACAGTGATGCATTCTTGTAGTTTAACATAATGGTAGTGCTGTACTGTGGCAATGATTCGCTGGTATAATTTAACATTAAGGTAGTGCAGTGATCTGGCAGTGGTGCACTGTTTAATATTCAGGCAGTGTAACACTCTAGGAGGGTTGAACTGTTTTAGTTGAACATTAAGGTGATGCAGTCCACTGGCAGTGGCGCACTGTGATAGCTTAACAGTGAAGCAGTGCAATGCTCTGGTGGTGGTGCAGTATACAAGTCTGATACCAGAACAGTGCAGCACTGTGGTAGTGGTGCACTGTTATAAGTAGACATGAAGTGTTCTGGTAGTGTAAAGATGAATTCCCTCTCACTCATTGCAGTAGTTCATTAAGTATGATACCATTATTGGTCAAAATATTGAATAAGTTCGATTGTTTAGACTTTTAATGATTTTTTTGATCATGGGTTGAGCACTTGTCTATGTAGTCTTTATACATATTTGAATTGTATATGTAGTTTAGTGGAGTTTTAGTTGTTTTCAGGATGAATATTACGTCAAATATATATTAGTAGTAGTAATTCTAACACTTGACCAGTAAAAATACAAATACATTTTCAATTGGAATTACAATGTAAACGGAACCAGAAGTATTTTCATCATAAATGATGACATCACTTTGTTTATCAGTCTAAAGATCATACGGAAATTTCTCAGAAATATGAGTGAGCCACAGCTAAAGCGTTGCTTCTTGTGAATACTCCAGCCTTAAGTTCGCTTCTCCTTCTTCCCTCCACCTCTGACACATACATACTCTCTGCCAATCTTTCCTCACTCATTCTCTCCATGTGACCAAACCATTTCAAAACACCCTCTTCTGCTCTTTCAACCACACTCATTTTATTGCCACACATCTCTCTTACCCTTTCATTACTTACTCGATCAAACCACCTCACACCACATATTGTCCTCAAACATCTCATTTCCAAAGTTCCACTCTCCTGCGCACAACCCTATCTGTAGCCCACGCCTTGTAACCATATAACATTGTTGGAGCCACTATTCCCATTTTTGCTCTCTGAGATAAGTTCTCACCTTCCACACAATCATCAACGCTCCCAGAACCTTCGCCCCCTCCCCCACCCTGTGACTCATTTCCGCTTCCATGGTTGCATCCGCTGATAAATCCACTCCCAGATATCTAAAACACTTCACTTCCTCCAGTTTTTCTCCATTCAAACTTACATCCCAAATATATATATATATATATATATATATATATATATATATATATATATATATATATAGATAGATAGATAGATAGATAGATAGATAGATAGATAGATAGATAGATAGATAGATATATAGATAGATAGATGAATATATATAAGTATATGAATATATATATATATATATATATATATATATATATATATATATATATATATATATATATTATATTATATTATATTATTCATTTTGCTTTGTCGCTGTCTCCCGCGTTAGCGAGGTAGCGCAAGGAAACAGACGAAAGAATGGCCCAGCCCACCCACATACACATGTATATACATACACGTCCACACACGAAAATATACATACCTATACGTCTCAAACGTATACATATATATATTCACACACAGACATATACATACATACACATGTACATAATTCATACTGTCTGCCTTTATTCATTCCCATCGCCACCCCGCCACACATGAAATAACAACGCCCTCCCCCTCATGTGTGCGAAGTAGCGCTAGGAAAAGACAACAAAGGCCACATTCGTTCACTCTCAGTCTCTAGCTGTCATGTAATAATGCACCGAAACCACAGCTCCCTTTCCACATCCAGGCCCCACAGAACTTTCCATGGTTTACCCCAGACGCTTCACATGCCCTGGTTCAATCCATTGACAGCACGTCGACCCCGGTATACCACATCATTCCAGTTCACTCTATTCCTTGCACGCCTTTCACCCTCCTGCATGTTCAGGCCCCGATCACTCAAAATCTTTTTCACTCCATCTTTCCACCTCCAATTTGGTCTCCCACTTCTCCTTGTTCCCTTCACCTTTGACACAATCTTTCTGGTCAATCTTTCCTCACTCATTCTCTCTATGTGACCAGACCATTTCAAAACACCCTCTTCTGCTCTCTCGACCACACTCTTTTTATTACCACACATCTCTCTTACCCTATTATTACTTACTTGATCAAACCACCTCACACCACATATTGTCCTCAAACATCTCATTTTCAGCACATCCACCCTCCTCCGCACAACTCTATCCATAGCCCACGCCTCACAACCATATAACATTGTTGGAACCACTATTCCTTCAAACATACCCGTTTTTGCTTTCCGAGATATTGTTCTCGATTTCCACACATTCTTCAACGCTCCCAGAATTTTCGCCCCCTCCCCACCCTATGATTCACTTCCGCTTCCATGGTTCCATCCGCTGCCAAATCCACTCCCAGATATCTAAAACACTTCACTTCCCCCAGTTTTTCTCAGTTCAAACTTACCTCCCAATTGACTTGCTCCTCAACTCTACTGTACCTAATAACCTTGCTCTTATTCACATTCACTCTCAACTTTCTTCTTTCACACACTTTACCAAACTCAATCACTAGCTTCTGGAGTTTCTCACATGAATCAGCCACCAGCGCTGTATCATCAGCGAACAACAACTGACTCACTTCCCAAGCTCTCTCATCCACAACAGACTGCATACTTGCCCCTCTTTCCAAAACTCTTGTATTCACCTCCCTAACAACCCCATCCATAAACAAATTAAACAACCATGGAGACATCACACACCCCTGCCGCAAACCTACATTAACTGAGAACCTATCACTTTCCTTTCTTCCTACACGTATACATGCCTTACATCCTTGATAAAAGCTTTCCACTGCTTCTAACAACTTACCTCCCTCAACGTATATTCTTAATACCTTCCACAGAGCATCTCTATCAACTCTATCATATGCCTTCTAAAGATCCATAAATACTACATACATATCCATTTGCTTTTCTAAGTATTTCTCACATACATTCTTCAAAGCAAACACCTGATCCACACATCCTCTACCACTTCTGAAACCACACTGCTCTTTCCCAATCTGATGCTCTGTACATGCCTTCACCCTTTCAGTCAATATTCTCCCATATAATTTCCCAGGAATACTCAACAAACTTATACCTCTGTAATTTGTGCACTCACTTTTATCCCCTTTGCTTTTGTACAATGGCACTATGCGAGCATTCCGCCAATCCTCAGGCACCTCACCATGAGTCATACATACATTAAATAGCCTTACCAACCAGTCAACAATACAGTCACTCCCGTTTTTAATAAATTCCACTGCAATACCATCCAAACCCGCTGCCTTGCCGGCTTTCATTTTCCGCAAAGCTTTTACTACCTCTTTTCTTTTTACCAAATCATTTTCCCTAACCCTCTCACTTTGCACACCACCTCGACCAAAACACCCTATATCTGCCACCCTATCATCAAATACATTCAACAAACCTTCAAAATACTCACTCCATCTCCTTCTCACATCACCACTATTTGTTATCACCTCCCCATTAGCCCCCTTCACTGAAGTTCCCATTTGTTCCCTCGTCTTACGCACTTTATTTACCTCCTTCCAAAAAATCTTTTTATTCTCCCTAAATTTTAATAATACTCTCTCAACTCAACTCTCATTTGCCCTCTATTTCAACTCTTGCACCTTTCTCTTGACCTCCTGCCTCTTTCTTTTGTACATCTCCCATTCATTTGCATTTTTTCCCTGCAAAAAGCGTCCAAATGCCTCTCTCTTCTCTTTCACTAATAATCTTACTTTTTCATCCCACCTCTCACTACCCTTTCTAATCTGCCCACCTCCCACGCTTCTCATGCCACAAGCATCTTTTGCGCAAGCCATCACTGCTTCCCTAAATACATCCCATTCCTACCCCACTCCCCTAACGTCCTTTGTTCTCACCTTTTTCCATTCTGTACTAAGTCTCTCCTGGTACTTCCCCACACAAGTCTCCTTCCCAAGCTCTCTTACTCTCACCACTCTTTTTACCCCAACATTCTTCTTCTCCTTCGCCTCTACAAGATAACGCTCTTTGGCCATCTCTCCTACTTACATACGTATACTTATGTATATCTCTCTTTTTAAACCAGGTATTCCCAATCACCAATCCTTTTTTCAGCACATGAATCTACAAGCTCCTCACCATTTCCATTTACAACACTGAACACCCCATGTATACCAATTATTCCCTCAACTGCCACATTACTCACCTTCGCCTCCACAAGATAACGCTCTTTGGTCATCTCTCCTACTTACATACGTATACTTGTGTATATCTCTCTTTTTAAACCAGGTATTCCCAATCACCAATCCTTTTTCAGCACATAAATCTACAAGCTCCTCACCATTTCCATTTACAACACTGAATACCCCATGTACACCAATTATTCCCTCAACTGCCACATTACTCACCTTTGCAATCAAATCTCCCATCATTATAATCCGGTCTCGTGCATCAAAACTACTAACACACTCACTCAGCTGCTTCCAAAACACTTGCCTCTCATGATCTTTCTTCTCATGCCCAGGTGCATATGCACCAGTAATCATCCATCTCTCTCCATCCACTTTCAGTTTTACCCATATCAGTCTAGAGTTTACTTTCTTACACTGTATCACATACTCCCACCACTCCTGTTTCAGTCGTGCTACTCCTTCCCTTGCTCTTGTCCTCTCACTAACCCCTGACTTTACTCCCAAGACATTCTCAAACCACTCTTCCCCTTTACCCTTGAGCTTCGTTTCACTCAGAGCCAAAACATCCTACCTCTCTCTCCTTTTTTCTCATCTTGGTTACATCCACACACATTTAGACACCCCAATCTGAGCCTTCGAGAAGGATGAGCACTCCCCGTGTGAGTCCTTCTTCTGTTTCCCCTTATAGAAATTTAAAATACAAGGGGTGGAGGGTTTCCAGCCCCCCGCTCCCGTCCCGTTTAGTCGCCTTCTACGACACGTGAGGAATGCGTGGGAAGTATTCTTTCTCCCCTATCCCCAGGGATATATATATATATATATATATATATATATATATATATATATATATATATATATATATATATATATATATATATATATATATATATATATATATATATATATATCATAGAACATACAAACCTCCAACAGCCAGGATCGAACCCGGGACCCCTGTGCAAGAGGCAGGCATGCTAACCGCTAGGCTATGGGAATGTATAATAGGAAACAACTATTCGAAATACTAAGTACTCGAATACCCTTCGTCTCACAATGGTGAGCAACGGGGTCTATACCGGTTGTTTCCGAACAGACGCACATAGCCAGCTGATAGCGTTTTACCGAACCTAACTGTACAACGCGGAGGTATATGAATACGAATAAAGTGCATATGAACGCGCACCTTCATAGAACATACAAACCTCCAACAGCCAGGATCGAACCCGGGACCCCTGTGCAAGAGGCAGGCATGCTAACCGCTAGGCTATGGGACTGTATAATAGGAAACAACTATTCGAAATACTAAGTACTCGAATACCCTTCGTCTCACAATGGTGCGCGTTCATATGCACTTTATTCGTATTCATATACCTCCGCGTTGTACAGTTAGGTTCGGGAAAACGCTATCAGCTGGCTATGTGCGTCTGTTCGGAAACAACCGGTATAGACCCCGTTGCTCACCATTGCTCACCACCTCTGACACATATATCCTCTTTGTCAATCTTTCCTCACTCATTCTCTCCATATGACCACACCATTTCAATACACCCTCGTCTGCTATCTCAACCACACTCTCTTTAATACCACACATCTTTCTTACCCTTTCATTACTTACTCGATCAAACCACCTCATACCACATATTGCCCTCAAACATCTCATTTCCAACACATCCACCCTCCTCCGCACAACCCTATCTATAGCCCACGCCTCGCAACCATATAACATTGTTTGAACCACGAGTCCTTCAAACTTACCCATTTTCGCTCTCCGAGATAACGTTCTCGCCTTCCACACATTCTTCAACGCTCCCAAAACCTTCGCCCCCTCCCCCACCCTGTGACTCCCGCTGCTTCTGCTGCTAAATCCACTCTCAGATATCTAAGACAATTTACTTCCTCCAGTTTTTCTCCACTCAAACTTCTTTCTGCTTCTGCTAGCTCTCTTTCCTAATCATAAATTTCTAACACCTTTCACAAAGCATATCTAGTAACCTTGTCATATGCTTTCTCCAGATTCATAAATGCCACATACACATCCTTCTGTTTCCTTTAGTAATTCTCATGCATGTTCTTCAAAGCAAACACCTGATCCATACCACTCCTGAAACCACATTGATCCTCATCAGTCAGATTCTTTGTGCATGCCACTACCCTTTCAGTCACCACTCTCCCATAAAACTTAACCGGTGCATTAAAAAAGTCGTTTTCTGTAATTTGAACATTCACCAATGTCTCTCTTGCTTTATTCAGTGGCATTTTATAGGCGTTCTGTCAATCCTCAGACACTCCATCATGGTCGACACATAAACTGAAAGTATGAAGTAACCAATCAACAACACAGTCCCTTCTTCTTGAGAAATTCAACTGCAGTACCGTATACTCCATCCGCCTTACTACATTTTATCTTCCACAAAGCTACTCACCAAACCACTTGTCATGACTCATTTTGTATACCTCCCTGACCCAAACTCCTCTCATCTGTTACCCCCATCATCAAATGCATTCGACAAACCTTTCAAATACTCCATATCCTCAACACCTCATTTCTTTTTGTCACTACTTCCTCATTTGTCCCCTTCGTTGATGTTCCCATTTGTTCTTCCGTTTTCTCAATGCTAACCTCCTTCCTAAATAATTTCTTATTCTGCCAGATGCCCCTTTTATTTTTTCTGCTCATCCAAGTTCTTATTTGCTCTATTTTTAGCCCCTACATCTTTCTCTTGTACATCTCCTGGTCACTTGTACTCTTTCTGTGTAAGTTATGGCCATGCATCTATCCTTTGTCTTTCATTAGCAATGTAACTTTCTTACCTCACCACACACGACCTTTCCTTGGACATCCACTTGCCACACACTTACCTCACACATCAGTCCTGCTTCCTTAAGTACCTCCCATTCCTCACCAACTCCCCTGGTTTCCTTTAATCTCACCTTTTGCCATTCTTCACCCAGTCTTTCCCTGTATCTTCGCAAAGTCTGATTTCTTATCAATGATCAGTCGTTGAACTGTTTGAAAGGCAGATTCCGTAATGTATTTTAAAGAGAGATTAACTGTAATAATGAAGAAAATCCTCATTCTTTCCTCCCCTCACATTTTTCATCAGTCACTCTCAAGTTCTTTCTTCCTTCACTTATGAAAATGACATCTTAGGTTAATCAAAAGAGCTGTTCTTATGAAATCTATATGGATGGAAAATGCTAACATAGTAACTGTATGATACAGAATCACAGTGTGATAGATCATGAAGGGCAAGGTAACCTTCCTGAGTTACATATTCGTCTTTAACACTGATGAATAATGACCATTGTCTACCGTGAATAATTATCATCCTTGATCAATAACTGAAAGAAGAATGAGACTAAATGTTGAAGTGAATGAGAGTCGTAGCGTGGAGTCCTATATGCAGGTTGTAGTGTTGTGTGTACAGTTCGTGGCACCTCTGCAGCTAGTCTGGTTACATCTAGTGCTAGAGTGCAGGTCATGGTGTCATATGTACAGCTTATGGTATCAGCTTGGGAATATGGTGTCAGATGGCAACTTTTTGTGTCTTATGTTAATAATGTGGTGTCACATACCCAGCTGATAATATCATATATGCAAGTAGCTGGGCCATGTAATGCAGCTGGTTGTGTCATATGACATCCCTCAGTGAAGTGGTAAACATTGCACCGTAGCTGTATGCAGAGGTGGATTGGTTCTTGCTTTTGTTATGGTTAGATTCACTTTGAGTTTGAGGACTTAACCTCCTGAGGTCAATGGTGAGACTCTTGAGCATGATGGTGCAGCCTTGAGTGTGACATTATAACCCTTAGGTATGATAGCCTGCCCTTGGACTTAACCCTATAATGATCAGTATGAAGACCTGATCCATGATTCTTCTCTCATGTTCAGGGGTTGTATCGTCCAGCTCAGGGGCCACATTATTACATTCATCAACAGTAGAGAGTTACTTAAGGAGGAGCTAAATGTGATGTAGTGAAGTACAACCTTAACTGAAGTAAATACAATGATATACTTAGATGTAAATGAGTTACATTGATGGTAATGGTTGTCAGACACACCGAAAGAAAAGTTGAAGTCGCATTGACATAAGGACTAGTAATTCCCATGTGAAGAGCTGTAAGCTAACAATATCCCATGCATAGTTTGGTCGGAACCATCTTAGGCCTTGTAGTTTCATGTAATGTGATGTGAAGGTCGTATTATCACATAGTTTCAGTAATAATCTCGTGTTCTAGATGATGTGAAGAGCCTGTAAGTCGTTAGGAGGACATGTTTATCCTGGTATTTCTATCACAGCCAACACACTCAACTTAGTTTCGAATCTTTTATTTTCTTCACAACCCTCAAACTTGCACATCCTTGACCCTATACATATTTCTTTTTCTCGCGTGCCCTTGACCCTTTGTGAACATTTGTGACCTTAGCACCATTAAACACTTCAGAATATTTCAGAGCCAAATGTACGAGCCTTTTTGGCTCAGTTTAGACTTCCTCCTCATCAGAGTCAGCAATAATGCGTTGGACCTGCTCTGTGTCGAGCTTCGTGACCATGTAGTTAACATTAGTATGGGAGAGGGAGTGGAGGTTGTGATACAGGGAGGTGGGAGAGAGAGCCTTCACTCGGTGGTGGATGATCCAACCCATAACCAACAGGAGGATGAAGATGGCAGCCATGTGCCAACACAAGATGTTGGTAGCGAGCATCATCTGCCTCGGGCTCTCCTCATTCCACTTGCTCCCCACTGGTGGATACAGGATGAACCCAACCTGCAAGAACCACATCCCCTACGAAGAGAAAATTTGTATTAAAGAATTTTGAACATGGTTGGCCCTGTATAACTTCAAGATGGCAATGCTGTACAAATTCTAAATCAAAGCCACATAAATATATGTAAAAATCACTGATTACTTAATGCCATCATATTCTTACTTATGTTTTCTGGAGGTAAAAATATTTACCATAAAGTATACACAAACCAGGAGTTTGTAGAATACATGAAATGATTCATAAAATTCTATCCTGTCATAATAATGGTTTCTTGATTTTTTTGTAATGGAAGCCCTAACTAATAATTCCACAGTACTGATAAAAATTCTGCGCAGTGACTTCTTGACATGCTTCAGGTATCACAATAAGTTATGCATGACTCACTTTGTCCTGTACCACTTGACACTCAACCCCATGACTGATGATTGCTCAATTTTGATTTCGCCTGTACACTTTAACTTGCTCTGTGACAACCATCTGCTTGGTTGAGGATGGACCAACACATTTGCTCATGGTCAGCTGTATGGCACCTCTCTTGCTGGCTCTCATTCCCCATCATTTAGATGTATTATTATGTCGAGACTTAGTCTGTATTGTCTTTTCTTGTCATATACATAAGATTGCCTTCAAGCTTATGTTATTAGAGCCTCCCACCGGATTACAACAGGGAAATATCAGAGTTATACTTCAGCATCATAACATGAACTTATTCAAGAACAGTGTCTAATATGTATATTGTTTTTCTTTCATCTATATTGTCCTCATCCTGCCCTATTGAGGTCGTGTCGAAGAAAATACTCACTGGATTCCTCCTTGTGTTCCTGCAGCTAAAAAGTGGTAGAACATAAACAGAGAATCAACAGAGTGATACAGCCACAACTTCCTCTTGCCATATTCCCCTAACAACCAGCCATACCATCATATTATGATTGTCATAAAGGGAACCCATTTATTATGCTGTCTAGCCCATCCTGTGGACAGTTATATGAAAGAGGATAAAGAGTGCACTAAAGGACTGAAAGAGTGCACAGAGTACACAAAAGATCTGAAAGATGTAGAACATACACAAGTTGGTGTGTCTGTCACTGTAGTAGGATCTTACAGGTGGATGTGTGTTATTATCTCTTTGTACAATATAGGGAGGGAGTTCCATGGAACCCCCATCTCTTGAACATTATCTTTTTTTACCAGAACAACTTTTTTAAAATTTCTATTTGGAAGGCAGCCAGCGGCCGGTACTACCAGCCTTGGTATGAGGAGGGTTCGTGATGGCTGTGTAGTGAGCCAACACTTCAGTGGTTGTCAAGTTACACTCCTCTGACCCAGGTATGTGTCTTTTTCTTTCTGCTTCACCCACACGTGGGCTATTGGCATTCGGTCCATAAGCAAAGAATCTCTCCTTGTCACAAGTAACACTTGACAACACTTAACTCACATAACTCATTCGTTATAACTTTAGATTTTCTTGTAGTGAGCACTATGTGCTAGCCCTGCCTTTTGGCCAGATGGTAGGAGCAACAGATACAAGAACTAGGTAGGAACAATTAGGTTGGAGCATTATGTAGAAGTAGTAGGTAGAAACATTAGGTCAAAGTAGTCGGAAGGAACTTTATGTAGGAGCTTCGACAAACACTGTGCTAGACTTGCCCGAGTTATGGAGACTGTATTGCCGTGGCCATCCCCTTGAGGCAGTTCCAGAGGGAGACAGACATTAGAGATATGGATAGATAGATCGTCTGCATTAACTCTGTCCTCAGCCATTCCATTCCCTTCATCCACACTCTTACACTTTCAAAGAACTTGTTTACATCATTTTTGATATTTCTTGCTCAGTTTTCATGATGTATGCTCCGGCTGCATACTTACATTATATAGTACCATACTTACATCGGAACTATAATTTATGTTGAATCTCATGTATGATGTCATAATGAGAAAGTCAAAGGAAAATCCAGGAAAATATATGTATTGAAAAGTTGGCTATTCCTTTGGATGAATATTGAATACATTTTTGCAATTTATTTTGAGTGATTCTGTATGTGTAATCTGTGTTTGTTTATTTCATGTATTTGTTTATTTCATTGAAACTTGTTTCTCCATTCATTGAGTTATTTACCCATTTACTTATGTTTTTTGTGATGTTTTATGAGCCACACAAACGACAAAGCAAGTCTTTTGATTCAAACATTATAAGATTGCTCTTGGCTGCGATGGGAAATTAAGTGAGGTTTTCATAATATCAGTTGGTGATGTATCAACTATCCATCCCCATGTTTTCCCTGATCTTCATAATGGCCTTTCCAATATCGAGTTAACTGTTATCTTAGCATAAGATTATAGATGATAAACTTGTCCCACAGGTCATACTGCATTGTCTATACAGTAAACTAACCAAGCGAGAGAAAGTCGATCATGTATTGTTACATTTAATATTCTGGCTTTGGAAAAGTTGAAATTTCCCTTGTCTTTGTCCATTAGTGTTCCATATCAAGATTTATTTAGAAAGAAAAAATCCCTGTATGAGAGATGTTCCAAGAGGGTTAAGGATTAAATAGAAAGGATACGTTTCGGCAACAACGAGTGGAATGTGAATGAAAGCAAGACCTTCAAGGGTGTGGAGGACAGCTCTTACAGGAGATGGGAGGAGTTGGGGGAAGAAGAGAAGCGATTGAGCGATAGTCATTCCACGATGGATTAAGATCAATGAGCCACCACAGAGGGAATGATGAGAAGAGTCCATCTCCTTTAGAGGGAGAAAAATGTGAGGGTACTAACCTGCAGGAGCACGTACCTGCAGGAGCACGTACCTGCAGGAGCATGTACCTGCAGGAGCATGTACCTGCAGGAGCACATACCCGCAGGAGCATGTACCTGCAGGAGCATGTACCTGCAGGAGGACCTACCTGGCAGATGACCTACCTGCGAGGATATCTACTTGTGGGAGGACCCACCAAGTGGAGTACCTACCAGCAGGAGCACCTACATGTAGGAGGACCTACCTACAGGAGAATCTACCTGCAACCAGACCTACTGACGGAGGACCTACCTGCAGAAGGACGAAGTAAGCCCTGGCGAGGGCAGGCAGGACACTCGACTTATAGCTCATCTCTAGAGCTATGGATATCACACATGCGCCAACGACATACACCAGCAACATGTGTAACTGCAAGCGGGAAACCTCTGTTATAACTTGTACCTTTATACCCTGTGTGTTGGGCCAAGTGCTCTCATGGTTAGTAAGATAGGACGTACATGTTGTCAGCAGAAAGTTTATTGCTTCAGGGACTAAGTAATTGCATATATGTTAATAAGGATTATGATAGTAATAATAATGATAATGATAATGATAGTAATGAGAACAAGAATGGTAATAGTAATGCTAATTATGATAGTAATAATGATAATAGCAATGATGATATCGATGATAATAGTAATGATGGTGATGATAATAATTTTTTATTTTATATAATTTGATATACTTAATCGCCTTTTCCCACGCGAGCAAGGTAGCACCAGGAAACAGACAAAGAATGGCCCATCCACTCATATTTTTTTATTATCAAACATAATCGCTGCCTCCCGCGTCTGCGAAGTAGCGCTAAGAAACAGACGAAGAATGGCCCATCCACTCATTTACACACACATATATATATAAACGCCCACATACGTACATATGCACATCAACATATACATACGCAGACATATACATACATACAAATATATATATTCATACTTGTTCGCCTTCATCCATTCCTGTCGCTACCCCATCCGATAGCAAAGATCATCGCTATCCTCTGCTTCAGCGAGGTAGCGCCAGGAAAACAAACAAAAAATGCCACGTTCGTTCACGCTCAGTCTCTAGCAGTCATGCGTAATGCACCGAAACCACAGCTCCCTATCCACATCCAGGCCTCACAGGCCTTTCCATGGTTTACTCCAAACGCTTCACATTCCCTGGTTCAGTTCATTGACAACACGTCGACCCCGATATAGCACATCATTCCAGTTCACTCTATTCCTTGCAGGCCTCTCACACTCTCCTGTATGTTCAGGCCCCGATCGTTCAAAATCTTTCTCACTCCATCCTTCCACCTTCAGTTTGGTCTCCCCACTTCTTGTTCCCTCCACCTCTGACACGTATATCCTCTTTATCAATCTTTCCTCAATCATTCTCTATGTCCAAACCATTTCAACACGCCTTCTGCTTTCTCAGCCACACTCTTTCTACTTGCACACATCTCTCTTACCCTTTCATTACTTACTCGATGAAACCACCTCACATCACATATTGTCCTCAAACATTTCATTTCCAACACATCCACCCTCCTCCATACAACCCTATCCATAGCCCATGCCTCGCAACCATGTCACATTGTTGAAACTACTATTCCTTCATACTTATCCATTTTTGTTCTCCGAGATAATGTTCTATCCTTCCACACATTCTTCATCACTCCCAGAACCTTTGCCCCTGTGACTCGCTTCCACTTTCATGGTTTCATTCACTGCTAAGTCCACTCCCAGATTCCTAAAACACTTCACTTCCTCCAATTTTTCTCCATTTAAACTTACATTCCATTTAACTTGTCCCTCAACCCTACTGAACCTAATGACCTTGCTCTTATTCACATTTATTCTCAACTTTCTCCTTTCACACACTTTTCCAAGCTCAGTCAGCAACTTCTGCAGTTTCTCACTCGAATCAGCCACTAGAGCTGTATCATTGGCGAACAACAACTGACTCACTTCTCAGGCCTTCTCATCCCCAACTAACTGCATACTAAACCCTCTCTCCAAAACTCTTACATTTACCTCCCTAACCACTCCATCCATAAACAAATTAAACAACCATGGGGCCATCACACACCCCTGCCGCAGACCGACATTCACTGAGAACCAATTGCTCTCCTCCCTTCCTACTCGTACACATGCCTTACATCCTTGGTAAAAACTTTTCACTGCCTCTAGCAACTTACGTCACACACCATACACTCTTAAGACCTTTCACAAAGCATCTCTATCAACGCTATCATATGCCTTCTCCAGATCCATAAATGCTACTTACAAATCCATCTGTTTTTCTAAGTATTTCTCACATACATTCTTCAAAGTAAACATAAGTATTTTTCACACATTCTTCAAAGCAAACACCTGATCTACACATCCTCTACCGCTTCTGAAACCACACTGCTCTTCCCCAATCTGATGTTCTGTACATGCCTTCACCCTCTCAATCAATACCCTCCCATATAATTTCCCAGGAATACTTCACAAATTTATACCTCTGTAATTTGAACACTCACCTTTACTCCCTTTGCCTTTGTGCAGTGGCACTATGCATGCATTCCGCTAATCCTCAGGCACTTCACCATGATCCATACATACACTGAATATCCTTACCAACCAATCAACAACACAGTCACCACATTTTTTGAAGATAATGATAAAGTGTGGAAAATTGTGTGAAAGGAGAAAGCTGAGAGTAAATGTGAATAAAAGCAAGGTTATTAGGTAAAGTAAGGTTGAGGGACAAGTGAATTGGGAGCTAAGTTTGAATGGAGAAAAACTGGAGGAACTGAAGTGTTTTAGATCCGGGAGTGGATTTGGCAGCGGATGGAACCATGGAAGCGGAAGTGAGTCATAGGGCGGGTGAGGGGGCGAAGGTTCTGGGAGCGTTGAAGAATGTGTGGAAGGCGAGAACATTATCTCGGAGAGCAAGAATGGGTATGTTTGAAGGAATTGTGGCTCCAATAATGCTGTATGGTTGCGAGGCGTGGGCTATAGATAGATAGGGTTGTACGGAGTAGGGTGGATATGTTGGAAATGAAATGTTTGAGGACAGTATGTGGTGTGAGGTGGTTTGATCGAGTAAGTAATGAAAGAGTAAGAGAGATGTGTGGTATTAAAAAGAGTATGGTTGAAAGAGCAGAAGAGGATGTGTTGAAATGGTTTGGACATATGGAGAGAATGAGTGAGGAAAGATTGACAAAGAGGATATATGTGTCAGAGGTGAAGGGAACAAGAAGTGGGAGACCAAGTGGAGGTGGAAGGATGGATTGAAAAAGATTTTGAGCGACTGGGGCCTGAATATACGGGAAGGTGAGATGCGTGCAAGGAATAGAGGAATTGGAACGATGTGGTATACTGGGGTCGACGTGCTGTCAATGGACTGAACCAGGGCATGTGAAGCGTCTGGAACAAACCATGGAAAGTTTTGCGGGGCCTGGATGTGGAAAGGGATTTGTAGTTTCGGTGCATTATACATGACAGCTAGAGACTGAGTGTGAGCGAATGTGGCCTTTTTGTCTGTTTTCCTGACGCTATCTAGCTGAAGTGGCGGTAGCGATGCTGTTTCCTGTGGGGCGGGGTAGGGACAGGAATGGATGAAGGCAAGTAAGTATGTGTATGTACATGTGTATGTATATGTCTGTGTATGTGTGTGTATATGTTGATATGTATATATATGTATATGTGCGGGTATGGGCGTTTATGTATATAGGTGTATATGAGTGGATTGGCCATTCTTTGTTTGTTTCCTGGCACTACCTCACTGACGCAGGAAACAGCGATTAAGTATGATAATAATAATAAGAGTAATAATGGTATTGATAATAATAATAATAATGATAATAATCATAATAATAATAATAATAATAATAATAATAATAATAATAATAATGATAATGATAATAATGATAATAATAATGATAATAATAATAATAATAATAATAATATAATAATAATAATGATTATAATTATGACAATATTAATGATAATGATAATAATAATAATAATAATGATAATAATAATAATAATAATAATAATAATAATAATAATAATAATGATAATAATGATAATAATGATAATAATAATATAGATAATAACGAGGATGATAATGATATTGACAATAATGGTAATCGTAGTTGTGTGCTAAAAAAATGGTAGGTGATTGGGAGTACTTAGTTTAACAAGAGAGACATACACAAATATACATATGTGAGCAGGGGAGATGGTCATTGGGCATTATTGGGTATTAATTTATATTTGTGTAAGGAGAGACTTCTGGATATGAATGTGCTGAGAGGGTCTGCTTGGGGGATGTCTGATCACTGTCGTGTAGAGGTGATGGTGAAGATTTGTAGAGGTTCTCGAGAAAGAGGGAACAATGTCGAGAAGAAGAGAGTGGTGAGAGTAAGTGAGCTTGAAAAGAGACTTTTGTGAGGAAATACCAGGAGAGATTGAGTGTAGAATGGCAAAAGGTGAGTGTAAGAGAAGTGAGGGGATTGGGTTAGGAATGGAAGGAATTTAGGGAAGCAGTGATGGCATGTGCATGAGATGCATTTAGTATGCAAAAGGTGGGAGGTAGGCTGATAGGAAAGGTAGTGAGTGGTGGGACTGCGTGCGAAAGGTGAGAGATGGGCAGATTAGAAAGGGTAGTAAGGTGTGGGATGAAGAAGTAAAGTTGCCTGTTAAAGACAAGTGAGGCATTTGGTCGGTACTTACAGGGAAGGAGTGCAAGTGATTGTTGGATGTATAAGAGAAAGTAGCAGGAGGTCAAGAGGAAGGTGCAGGGGTTGAGAAAGAGAGCAAATGAGAATAGGAGTAAGTGAGTATCAGTAAACTTTAGGAAGAAGATAGTGACTTGGAAATAAATAATGTGTGAAAGACAAGGGAGCAAATGGGAACATCAGTCAAGGGGGCAAAAAAAGGAAAGTGATAACAGGTAGTGATAAAGTGAGGAGATGTAGTGAGTGTTTTGAAGGACTATTAAATGTGTTTGATGACAGAGTGGCAGATATAGGGTGTTTTGGGTGGGGTGGTATGCAAAGTGAGAGTCATTTAGTGATTTGGTAAAGAGAGAAGAGGTGGTGAAAGCCTTGCGGAAGATGAAATGCAGCAAGGCAGATGGAGTGGATTGTATCGCAGTTGAATTTATTGAGTAAGGGGGTGGCAGTGTTGTTGATTGGTTGTTAAGGATTTTTATTATATGTATGGATCACAGTGAGGTGCCTGAGGATTAGTGAAATGCATGTATAGTGCCACTGAATAAAGGCACAGAGGTTAAGGGTGAGTGTTGACACTACGGAGATTTAAGTTTGTTAATTATGCTTGATAAGTTGTATGGGAGGATATTAATAGAGAAGGTGAAAGCATGTACAGAGCATCAGCTTAAGAAGGAGCAGTGTGGTTTCAGAAGTGGTAGAAGATGTGTGGGTCAAGTGTTTGCTTTCAAGAATGTGTATGAAAAATACTTAGAAAAAACAGATGGATTTGTATGTGGCATTTATGGATCTGGAGAAGGCATATGATAGGGTGGATAGAGATACTTTGGGGAAGGTTTTAAGAGTATATGGTGTGGGAGGAAAGTTGCTAGAAGCAGTGAGATGTTTTTGTGAAGGGTGTAAAGCTTGTGTACGAGTAGGAAGAGAAGAGAGCAAATGGTTCCAAGTGGAGGTTGGTCTATGGCAAGGGTGTGTGATGTCCCCATGGTTGTTCGATTTGGAAATGAATGGAGTGGTAAGGAAGGTAAATGTGAGTCTTGGAGAGAGGGGTGAGTATGCAGTCTTCCGGGATTGAGAGGGCCTGCGAAGTGAGTCAGATGTTGTTTGCTGATGATGCAGCTCTGGTGACAAATGCAATTGAGAAACTGCTGAAGTTGGTGACTGAGTTTGGAAGATTGTGTGAAAGGAGAAAGTTGAGAATGAATGTGAATAGGTTCAACAGGGTTGAGGGCCAAGTTTGATGGGTGTGGATTTGAATGGAGAAAAACAAGAGGAAGTGAAACATTTTAGATATCTGGGAGTGGACATGACAGCGAATGAAGCCATCGAAGTAGAAATGAGTCATAGGGTGGGGAAGGGTGCAAAGGTTCTGAGAGCACTGAAGAATGTGTAGAAAGAGAACTTTATCCGGGAGGGCAAAAATGATTATGTTTGCAAGAACAGTAGTCCCAATAATATTATATGGATGCAAGACATGGACTAAGATAAGGCTGTGCAGAGCAGGGTGGATGTGTTAGAAAAGAAAAAATGTTTGAGGACAATATGTGGTGTGAGGTGGTTTGATTGGGCAAGTAATGAAAGGGTAAGAGAGATGTATGGAATGAAAATAGTGTAGTTGATAGAGCTGAAGAGGGTGTGTTTAAGTGGTTTGGACATATGGAGGGGAGGAGTGAGGAAAGGTTGACAAAGAGGATGTATGTGTCAGAAGTGGAGGGGACAAGGAGAATGGAGAGACCAAATTGGAGGTGGAAGGATGAAGTGGAAAAGATTTTGCGTGGTTGGGGTCTGAATGTGCAGGAGGGTGAAAGGTATGAACAAGATTGAGTGAATTGGAGAGTTAGTAGATTAAGCCAGGGCATGTGAAATGTCTGGGGTAAATCAAGAAAAGGTGGTGTAGGGCAAGGTTGTGGATAGGGAGCTGTGATTTCGGTGCATTGCACATGACAGCTAGAGAATAGATATGAGCGGTTGTGGCCTTTCTTCATTTGTTCCTGGCGCCACCTCACTGACACAGGATATGGCATTCAAGTATGAAAAAGAAATAATGTGAGAGAGATGAGAACAAATGGAAATATTAGTGAAAGGGTCAAATGGGGAAGTGATAAGGGACGGAGATGAGGTGAATGCTAAATGGAGTGAGAGTCTTGAAGGAGTGTTAAATGTGTGCGATGGTAGGATGGCAGCTGTCTGCCGTAAAGGTCACGGAAGTATACAAAGTGAGAGAGTCATGGCAAGCATTTTGGTGAATAATGAAGAGGTGGTGAAAGCCTTTCACTAGATGAAGTGTGGGAAGATGGCTGAAGTGGGCGGTATTGCAGTTGAATTTCTCAAGAAAGAGGGTGACTGTCTCATTGACTTGTTACCTAGGATTTTCGTTGTATGTATGGATCTTGATGAGCTGCCTGGGCATTGTTGAAATGCTTTTTAGTGCTGTTGTATAAAAAGGCAAGGGAGCTAAAGGTGAATGTTCAAATTATAGAAGTACAACTTTTTCTGGTATACTCGGTAATTAGTATAGACGAATGGTGATTGATAGGATAGTGACATACACAGAGCATCAGATTGTGGAGGAACAGTGTTGTTTGAGGAATGATAGAGGATGTGTGGATCAAGTGTTTGCTTTGAAAAATGTGTGAAAAATATCCAGACACAGAAGGATGACATGTATGGATCTGGAGAAAGCATATGACAGGGTTAACAGAGATGCTTTATGGAAGATGTTATATAGTGTGTGAGAAAAGCTCTTATGAGCAGACGAGTTTTTACGAAGAGTTTACATGAGAAAGATGGACCATAGGAGGCCTAAGTGGCCCAAGACTGGGTCGTCTGGTGAAAAAAAAAAAAAAGAGGATTTTAACGATGAGAAAATGTGATTCCGCTCAGCAGTTTTGTAAGCCATCATCGCCTCCCCACTGTATTCTAGTGTCACCCGTGACCGCTGTCATTTATACAATTTAGTTCTATTTTTTATTTTTATTTTTTTTTTAGAGTATACCTAATTTTATAAAATATATGTGTAAACAACTTTAGAAATTATTTATAGTCTTAGCATTCACTATGTCTGACGGTAACTTATTCCGGTGCTCAACACACCAGGTAACTGTGTTTTCTTGTATTTTGAAAATTTGTTCGTGATTTACATTATCGAACTTGTTCAGAATTTTGAACACTTGGATTAAGTCGCTGTGAAGTCTACATTTTTGAAGGGAGAAGAGATCCAATCGTTTTAGCCTCTCTTCGTATGCCAGATTTCTAAGGGATGGGATCAATTTTGTCGCATGCTTTTGTTCTTGTTCTAATTTTTTCCTCATGTTTCTATAGTTTGAGGATCAAAACTGTACTGTATATTCAAGGTGTGGTCTCGCTAGAGAATTATAAACTGTGAGAATTGTTTCTGGTGTCTTGTGATCTATGTTCCTGGCTATGAAATATGACATTTGGTTGCCTTTTTTTTTACTTGCTGCTTGACACTGTTTAGTGTACTTCAGATTGTTGATAATGACAACTCCAAGGTCTTTTTCTGCATTTACTTTAGTTAAAGAGTTTCCGAATGGTTTGTAATCGTAACGTATATTCTTGTCTCCAGAGTGCACAACTTTACACTTGTATACATTCAACTTCATTTGCCATCTGTCTGACCACTCTGCTAGTAAGTTAAGATCTCTTTGAATCATTTCGCAGTCCCGCCTGTTTACACTTCTGCTTCCTAGTTTAGTAACGTCAGCAAATTTGGAGATCTTAGACATGAAACCGAGTTCTAGGTTATGAAAATGTATTATTAAAAGAATTAGGCCTATGACCGATCCCTGTGGCACACCATTCGTTACGTCTAGCCAATCTGAGGCTTCGCTGTTTAATACTACACACTGCTTTCTTCTGGTAAGCTAATCTCTGATCCATGTACAGAGGACTGCACCGATTCCGTGTGATTTGAGTTTATGTAAAAGTCGTATGTGAGGTACTTTATCGAAGGCTTTTGAAGGTCTGAATATACTTCATCAGATGGTAATTTTTCGTCTCAATTCTAATAAGAAAAAAACATTAAGAAATTACAGCAAATTCATCTGGTCGGATCTTCTATTGTGGAAACCATGGTGGTTGTCGGATATGATTTTGTGATCTAAAAAGTGATAAATTTCATCGTATTAATGTTCCATCATTTTACTTAACACTGACGTAAGGTTAATCTGACAGTGGATCATGGTACACTTTTTGTCTCCTTTTATATATATGGGAATAACATTTGCTAGTTTCTAGTCAGTTGGCATCTGACCATCCGATAGAAATTCGATGAATATTTTTGGTATGGCATGTATCAGCTGTCTCCTGACCTTTAAAAATCTTGGAGTTATGTAACTGGTCCGTTGGATTTGTTAGGATTCAATTGGTCTAGTTATTTAAGTATTTCAGATCTCTATTTCTCTAACCTTCAACTCTTCTTCATCAGATCCTCAAAACATTTTCATTGGTTGTGGTATGCAAGATGTTTCTTCAATTGTAAATACGAAGTTATAGGAATTATTTAGTATGGTAATTATTTCCTTGTCGTCAGTAGTTAGTGTCATGTTCGTTTCGTAATGGTCCAGTTCCTTCTTTTACTGTCTTCCTGTCTTATATATTTGAAGAATTTCTTAGGATTATTCTTAACTTTCGATGAAATTCTTTTTCTTCCTCATGTATACTTTATCTTATGACTTCTTGCAATGTATTTGGATTTTGATTAATTCCTGGCAGTTTTCATTGGTTCCCATTGATTTTAATTTCTTATATGTTTTCTTGTTTTGATGAATTAGTCCTTTTCTCCTTTTCTACTATGATGGATTCGAAATATTGCAAGATCTCTTTGTAATTCATGAAATATATTTATTTTCAGTCTCGAATTGTGTATTTCTAGAATTATTTCACATTTCCTGTACTGTGTAAATGTCAAGAAGTATATGAGTATGCAGTGAGGAGTGTGATTGGTTCGAGGTGAAGGTTGGTCTCTGGCAGAGATGTTAGATATCACCATTTCTTTTCAATCTGTTGATGGGTGGGATGGTGATGGGTAGGATGGTGATGGGTGGGATGGTGATGGGTGGGATGGTGATGGGTGGGATGGTGATGGGTGGGGTGGTGATGGGTGGGGTGGTGATGGGTGGGGTGGTGAGGAAAGTGTATGCAAGGGTTTTGAGGAGAAGGATAGGTATGCAGTTTGGCAGGGTTGGTGATGGGTTGGGATGGTGATGGGTAGGATGGTGATGGGTTGGGATGGTGATGGGTGGGATGGTGATGGGTATGATGGTGATGAGTAGGATGGTGATGGGTGGGATGGTGATGGGTGGGATGGTGATGAGTAGGATGGTGATGGGTGGGATGGTGATGGGTAGGATGGTGATGGGTGGGATGGTGATGGGTGGGGTGGTGATGGGTGGGGTGGTGATGGGTGGGGTGGTGAGGAAAGTGTATGCAAGGGTTTTGAGGAGAAGGATAGGTATGCAGTTTGGCAGGGTTGGTGATGGGTTGGGATGGTGATGGGTAGGATGGTGATGGGTTGGGATGGTGATGGGTGGGATGGTGAGGAAAGTGTATGCAAGGGTTTTGAAGAGAAGGATAGGTATGCAGTTTGGCAAGGTTGGTGATGCTACGAAGATAAGTTGATGACCCGGCACTTAACAGATGTGAATAAGAAATGTAATCATCTGGTTTTGATGTTTGGGAGACTGTGTGAAAGAAAGTTGAGAGTAAATGTGAGTAAAAGTAAGGCAGTGAAAAGAGACAAGCTATTGGTTGTAATCTACTGAGAGATTATGATCTTATTAACTTCGGTATTGGGAAGACATATAAAGTTGTCCGTCCGCAGGGCATTTTGATTGCTGAAGAGAAATGGTAATGATGAAACAGAGGGGTTTAGCTAGCTCAGGGGAGAACTTACAGAGTTTCATAGGTTATTCAGGTATCATAAATGCTTCATCTTAGGTCAGTGTAATCATCTCGTAACTTCAGACATTCTTACACTAAGCATTAGTGATATTACAGTGATATCGGGGAAAGTCTTTGACAGATGGTGACGAGGTGATTCTCAATTTGAAGTGCATCTTTACTAAAAAGTCATAGTTGCTGTATGTTCAGGTCCCTGCACTCAGGTCCCTACACTCAGGTCCCTTCACTCAGGTCCCTGCACTCAGGTCCCTACACTCAGGTCCCTGCACTCAGGTCCCTACACTCAGGTCCCTGCACTCAGTTTATGGAATGTTTTAATTTTGTAGTTTGGTAGAGTAGCAAGACTACAAACTTTGCAGTTCACAAACGACAGTTGTGGAGGGCATTACAGAGGTTGGTGTTAGTGTGGTAGAAGATCACGTCTCATGGGTGTGCATGTTTCTTCGTGAGGGATGTGATCCAGGGCACATCAGCTGGGTGGAATCTTAAGGATCTCTAGAAGGAGAAATGATGAAAGGCTTCATTTATTGTGCTTTTGTAATATTCCCGTTTCATTCCAGTGTAATCCAGACAGACACTTCGGTCCAGGGATATGGCACTCTCCAGTATATTGATGATTAACCTCAGAGGTTAAGTCATTTGTGGGGAAGGGCATCCAGAAAACCAGTAAGTGCTTTATCGGTGATCAGTGAGTTGCATTGGTTGGGATGGAGGTACTAGTCAGTCATATTCATCAAAATAAACTCGATATTATTCTGACTACATATGGCAAACACTACAACTTGTATTAAACCTGGATGTTCCTATAGGTCCATAGTGCCAGGATCTTCAATGTCCCTAAACACAGAACTCAACTCAGCGCGTGGTATGTGCTGACGTGGTGTTGGCTAAAGTCGTTATCACTTTATCAGTATGGGGAAGGGTGTTGGAGGATACAGCCCACAATGAATGATGGGAACAGTTTGGCAGGAGTGAGGGATCAATACCACACAATTCTGTATTATCTCCACATCCTTAGGAATTCACTCGTAGGATGGGACAGATGTAGGTTCTTTTGACAGAAGAGTACCTTACTTATTGTTGCAAAGATGATGAAAATGTTCATAATTCTTGATATCGCAAGTCTTGCCATGTCTTTCCAATGGTAGAAACACCAGTCTTAACTGATATGACCTTATTAATGAACTCATCCATTCTGTGTGAAAACAATGTGACATCTGATAGTATTGTTTATGGTAAACTGAATTCCTTAAAGCTTAATTTAAGTGGATATATGTTACCTTATCATAGATAAGGTGACTTTGATTGATATGTGAACATGGTTATTTTATCTGAGGCTATGAACATGGAATAGATTTAAAGACTTAAGTCACACAGTGACCCTGGTGTACAAGTATCCATTACCACACCTCAAACAGTTAAGGGCAGTGCATGAGGAAACCATTGCTGACATCTGGTCATGAGCACCGTGCAAGACTTCCAATTGTGTCACCAGCTCTGACCTCAACCACTGGGAGGGTGTCACCCTGATCACTTCTAATGTTCTCGATTGTGTCCTGCTTCAAATTAGATCACTTACATTTTTTTTCTTCCATACTTGTTCACCAGTTCCTGCATTGACGAGTTTGCGCCAAGGAGATACAAAGAAAAGGCCTCGTCCGCTTATATACATTCTCTAGTTGATGTGTGTATCACAAAGAAACTGCAGTCCCCCTGTCCACAACTAGGACCCACGAACCTCTTCATGGTTTCCTCTGGCTACTTCATATGTCCTGGTTTAGTCCATTGGCTGCATGTCACCCTTGTATACCACATTGCTCCAGTTCACTCTTATCCCATTCATGCCTTTCACTTTCCTGAATGCTCAGGTCCTGAGCACAAACAATCTTCACTCCATCCTTCCATCCTCAGTGTGGTCTCCCCATTCTCTACATCATATTCACTTTTGACAAATATTCTCTTTGTTAATCTCTCCTTACTCACTCTCTCCACATGTCCAGACTACTTCAGCACACTCTCATCTACTCACTCAGCCACACTCATCTTATTACCACACCCGTCTCTTGCCCTACCATTTCTTACTTGATCACCCTTCATCACACCACATTTTGCTCTCAAACCTGTAATTTCCAACACATTCATCCTCTTCCGTATACTCTCATCTATAACTCATGTCTGCATCAATACAATTCACATTTCTCAGTGGTCCCTAGGACTTTCACCCCCTCACCCATCTTATCACCCACCATACTTCCATGGATCCATTCGCTGCCATGTTCACTTCAAGTTATTTAAAACACTTCACTTCCTCCAAGTCTTCTCCGTTCAAACTCACATCCCAGCTAACCTGTCCCTCACCCCTGCTGAACCTAATAACCTTACTTTTATTCAAATTTACTCAAAACTTTCACACACTCTCCCAAAATCAGACACCAGCTTCTGCAATTTCTCACTTGAATATGCCACCACTGCCTTGTCATGATCAAACAACTGACTCGCCTCCCAGGCCCCACATACTTTACAATGAGAGGGTTCCAATTCCTCTAAGCATTTTTCAGATGAATATTTGTGTTGGGGGATTTCAAAACCCTAGACACTTGCATTCGCTTTTCCTGTCATAACTGGTAGAACATGGATTTCATCCAGATACTTCAGTCTCTTTACTAATTGTTTTCTGTCGTAGGCTGTGTTTCATGGCATTCAACCCCTCAGACAAGTGGTATTTTAAACATGGCATATGAAATGTGAATACTGGCCTCCTTCATTGTCATCTTATAGAAAGTAAGAAAATGGTAACCCTCACCAGCATTTTATATTTATAGAAAATGTGATTACTGGCAGTACATTTTTTGATTCATTGGAGAGAGTATAGGGATGTTGGTAGCATTCATTATCAAGGTTATATCAAGAATGGGATTAGTGGTTGCCTTAACCTAGATGGTGATGTTATGAACAGACCTCACATTAGGTTGATATATAGAGAGTGAGATGATAGGAGACCTTACTATAATGGTACAGATGGTGGCCTACTGACCTGATGTCCATTTCTGTGCGGCCATGGAGGTGATGCAGGAACAGGATTCCCTCCACAATGAAAGCCAACAGAGCAGAGACGTAGTCAGTGTCTGGCGGGAGCGGTGCCCTGTAGTGCATCATGATGTCCACAGCGCCGTTCACGCCAAAGAAAAAGTACATGGTCATGTGTTGTGAGTTTCCCATGTGGGTAAACGTCCCATGCACAAATGCTGTGATTAATTCACCTGGAAGTTTACATGTGGGATATTATTACAAACATTCTTTCAACTTGATGAGCTGTTTTTGCTTTTACTTATCACTAGCCTATTAATTCTATTTGACTGCATTATGATTATCTTTAACTTCCTCAGTTTTATCATGAAGTGGAAAGCTTGTGTAGATATATTTATCTTCAAGTGACATAGACTGCAATGATTATTCTAGATCTGTGTCTTTCAAGTTGGAATCTTTGGATGTGAATTACAGAATACAAAATGATATAGACTGTTGTAACAGACTTATTTTAGATTTATGTCTTTCATAATTGGAATTATTTGCTGTGTTATAAAATGCAACATGGTATAGAATGTACTTATATACTTATTCTAGTGCTTTGCCTTTCATAATTACAATTCTTAGATTAAACGATGAAATAGAAATTTATATAGACTGCAATAACATACTTATTCTAGATATTTGTATTTCATAATTTGAATTTTAGATGTGAATTACAGTAACAACATATACTTTATGCCTGTCAATGTAGATTTTGAATGAAGTATTTAGGCGCCCTTGAGAACTCAGAATATCACCTCTTCCAGCAATCATCATTCTTACAGATCACTGTCAAGTATAATCAGTCATCAAGTATAATCAGTCATCAAGTATAATCAGTCATCAAGTATAATCAGTCATTAAGTATAATCAGTCATCAAGTATAATCAGTCATCAAGTATAATCAGTCATTAAGTATAATCAGTCATCAAGTATAATCAGTCATCAAGTATAATCAATCATCAAGTATAATCAGTCATAAAGTATAATCACAGTCATCAATTATGATCAGTCATCAAGTATAATCACTGTCATCAAGTATAATCAGTCATCAACTATAATCACTGTCAACAAGTATAATCAGTCATCAAGTATAATCACTGTCATCAAGTATAATCAGTCATCAACTATAATCACTGTCAACAAGTATAATCAGTCATCAAGTATAATCACTGTCATCAAGTATAATCAGTCATCAAGTATAATCACTGTCATCAAGTATAATCAGTCATCAACTATAATCACTATCATCAAGTATAATCAGTCATCAAGTATAATCAATCATCAAGTATAATCAGTCATAAAGTATAATCACAGTCATCAATTATAATCAGTCATCAAGTATAATCAGTCATCAAGTATAATCACTGTCATCAAGTATAATCAGTCATCAAGTATAATCAGTCATCAAGTATAATCACGGTCATCAAGTATAATCAGTCATCAAGTATAATCACTGTCATCAAGTATAATCAGTCATCAAGTATAATCACTGTCATCAAGTATAATCAGTCATCAAGTATAATCACTGTCATCAAGTATAATCAGTCATCAAGTATAATCACAGTCATCAAGTATAATCAGTCATCAAGTATAATCACAGTCATCAAGTATAATCAGTCATCAAGTATAATCACTGTCATCAAGTATAATCACAGTCATCAAGTATAATCACTGTCATCAAGTATAATCAGTCATCAAGTATAATCACTGTCATCAAGTATAATCAGTCATCAAGTATAATCACAGTCATCAAGTATAATCAGTCATCAAGTATAATCACAGTCATCAAGTATAATCAGTCATCAAGTATAATCAGTCATCAAGTATAATCACTGTCATCAAGTATAATCAGTCATCAAGTATAATCAGTCATCAAGTATAATCCTGTCATCAAGTATAATCAGTCATCAAGTATAATCAGTCATCAAGTATAATCACGTCATCAAGTATAATCACAGTCATCAAGTATAATCAGTCATCAAGTATAATATCTGTCATCAGTATAAGTCATCAAGTATAATCAGTCATCAAGTTATAATCAGTCATCAAGTATAATCAGTCATCAAGTATATCATCATCAAGTATAATCAGTCATCAAGTATAATCAGTCATCAAGTATAATCAGTCAAGTATAATCACAGTCATCAAGTGTAATCACAGTCATCAAGTATAATCACTGTCATCAAGTATAATCACTGTCATCAAGTATAATCAGTCATCAAGTATAATCACTGTCATCAAGTATAATCACTGTCATCAAGTGTAATCACAGTCATCAGGTATAATCACTGTCATCAAGTATAATCAGTCATCAAGTATAATCACGGTCATCAAGTATAATCAGTCATCAGTATAATCAGTCATCAAGTATAATCAGTCATCGAGTATAATCACTGTCATCAAGTATAATCAGTCATCAAGTATAATCAGTCATCAAGTATAATCAGTCATCAAGTATAATCACAGTCATCAAGTATAATCAGTCATCAAGTATAATCAGTCATCAAGTATAATCAGTCATCAAGTATAATCACAGTCATCAAGTATGATCAGTCATCAAGTATAATCAGTCATCAAGTATAATCAGTCATCAAGTATAATCAGTCAAGTATAATCAGTCATCAAGTATAATCAGTCATCAAGTATAATCACAGTCACCAAGTATATTCAGTCATCAAGTATAATCACAGTCATCAAGTATAATCACAGTC
This sequence comes from Panulirus ornatus, assembly GCF_036320965.1. Classification (NCBI taxonomy): domain Eukaryota; kingdom Metazoa; phylum Arthropoda; class Malacostraca; order Decapoda; family Palinuridae; genus Panulirus; species Panulirus ornatus. Next base: position 14,685,806 of record NC_092235.1, read on the forward strand.
ATCAAGTATAATCAGTCATCAAGCATAATCAGTCATCAAGTATAATCACAGTCATCAAGTATAATCAGTCATCAAGTATAATCAGTCATCAAGTATAATCTGTCATCAAGTATAATCAGTCATCAAGTATAATCAGTCATCAAGTATGATCAGTCATCAAGTATAATCAGTCATCACGTATAATCAGTCATCAAGTATAATCACAGTCATCAAGTATAATCAGTCATCAAGTATAATCACAGTCATCAAGTATGATCACAGTCATCAAGTATAATCAGTCATCAAGTATAATCAGTCATCAAGTATAATCACTGTCATCAAGTATAATCAGTCATCAAGTATAATCACAGTCAAGTATAATCAGTCATCAAGTATGATCAGTCATCAAGTATAATCACAGTCAAGTATAATCAGTCATCAAGTATAATCAGTCATCAAGTATAATCACTTTCATCAAGTATAATCAGTCATCAAGTATAATCAGTCATCAAGTATAATCACTGTCATCAAGTATAATCAGTCATCAAGTATAATCACAGTCATCAAGTATAATCACAGTCATCAAGTATAATCAGTCATAAAGTATAATCACAGTCAAGTATAATCAGTCATCAAGTATAATCAGTCATCAAGTATAATCACAGTCATCAAGTATAATCACAGTCATGAAGTATAATCAGTCATCAAGTATAATCAGTCATCAAGTATAATCACAGTCATCAAGTATAATCACAGTCAAGTATAATCAGTCATCAAGTATAATCAGTCATCAAGTATAATCACAGTCATCAAGTATAATCACAGTCAAGTATAATCAGTCATCAAGTATAATCACAGTCATCAAGTATAAACACAGTCATCAAGTATAATCAGTGATCAAGTATAATCAGTCATCAAGTATAATCAGTCATCAAGTATAATCACAGTCATCAAGTATAATCACAGTCATCAAGTATAATCACTGTCATCAAGTATAATCAGTCATCAAGTATAATCACAGTCATCAATTATAATCACAGTCATCAAGTATAATCACAGTCATCAAGTATAATCACTGTCATCAAGTATAATCACTGTCAAGTATAATCACAGTCATCAAGTATAATCACAGTCATCAAGTATAATCACAGTCATCAAGGATAATCACAGTCATCAAGTATAATCACTGTCATCATGTGTCATGGGACTAGATGGAAAAGATGAATAACACATAAAGGTTGAGGCACCTGTCATGCCGATGGTGGTTACCGCCACCTTTAGTATACCCTCCAGTGGAAGGCCTGGGTAACAGGAGAATGGGAAGGTCGAGGTGTTGGTGTAGGTGGGGCGGTGTCCATTGTCTTGTGTCGTCCGCCCAACCCGCTGGCACAGATGGTATCTCTGGAAGATATTGTACGCCCACCACAATCCAAACATCGTGAAGAATGATCCAGGTAACACATGACCCATGAAGGAACCCATCTCTCCTGGACCAGGAATTAAGAAAAAGTTGGAAATGCTGATGTAAAAAAACGAAATGACAAAAAAGCATACAATAATGTGAAATACTGATGTACTTACCATAGAAGTACAGGAGCAGTTGTTATGGAAGTACAAGTGCACTTGTGAGGGGAGTACAAGTTCACTTGACATATACGCACCGGTGCACTTGCCATGGAAGTACAAGTGCACTTTTATAAGTACGCATGCTCTTGCCATGGGAGTACAGGTGCATTTGCCATATAAGAATGGATGCAGTTGCCATGGAAATACAAGTGCACTTGTATATGTATGGATGCAGATGCCATGGAAACACAGGTGTACTTGCCATGGAAGTATAGTTGCACTTTTCATGGAAATGCAAGTGCACTTATTATGAAGTACAGGTGCACTTGTCATGGATATGCAGTTAACCGTACATGTGTTTCTAACATCCTTAGTCTATAGACAACCTCGACATGTCTTAATTCATCACCATGTAGCCATAATAGTCTCTTATGTTGACAATGATTATTAGAAACTTAAGTAACTTTGAGATTCACATACATGTTGAACACATCAGGTTTCAGCATTCGGATATAGACTTGGTTGGTAATGACAGACTGATGACAAACTGGCACTGAATTACGTATGACGTCACGTGGTGTATGTGTGAGCATCAATGAAGGTGACGCATTCACGAGCCGCCCAGGGTCGAGCCCGCATAGGGTTGAATCCTCATCGTGTCAGTCTGTCCACGGTTAACCCAGCTGTTCATCCTCACTTCAGGTCTGAGTGATAAATTGAGTGCCAGGCATATGCTCGGACAGTGGATAGGGAGAAAGAATACTTCTCACGGTTTCCCGCGTGTCGTAAAAGGCTACTAAATGCGGCGGGAGCAGGGGCTGGAAACCCTCCTCTCCTTGTATTTCACCTTGTATTTCAATTTCTAAAAGGGGAAACAGAAGTAGTCACGCGGGTAGTGCTCATCCTCTTCGAAGGCTCAGATTGGGGTGTCTAGATGTGTGTGGATGTAACCAAGATGAGAAGAAAAGAGAGACGGGAAGTGTGTTTGGGGAAAGGAACCTGGATGTTTTGGTTCTGAGTGAAACGAACCTCAAGGGTAAAGGGGAAGTGGCTCGGAAAAGTATTGGGGGTAAAGTCAAGGGTTGGTGAGAGGACAAGAGCTAAGGAAGGAGTAGCACTACTTCTGAAGCAGGACTTGTGAAAGTGTGTGATAGAGTGTAAGAAAGTAAATTCTAGATTGATGTGAGTAAAACTGAAAATGGATGGAGAGAGATGGGTGATTATTGATGCTTATGCACTTGATCATGAGAAGAAAGTCCATGTGAGGCAAGTGTTTTGGGAGCAGCTGAGAGAGTATGTCAGTATCTGTGGTGTACGGGATCGGGCATTAGCACTGAGTGACTTAAATGCGAAGGGGAGTAATGTGGCAGTTGAGGGTATAATTGGTGTACATGAGATATTCAGTGTTGGGAATGGAAATGGTGAAAAGCCTGTGGAATTGTGCGCTGAAAAAAGACTGGTGATAGGGAGTACCTGGTTTAAAAAGAGAGATATACATAAGTATACGTATGTAAGTAGGAGAGATGTTGAAGGGCATTATTTGATTACGTGTTAATTGATAGGCGTGTAAAAGAGAGACTTTTGGATGTTAATGTGCTGTTAGGGGCAGCTGGTGGGATGAGTCATCACTATCTTGTACAGGGAAGGTGAAGATTTGTAGAGGTTTTCAAAAAAGAAGAGAAAATATTGGGAGAAGAGAGCTTGAAAAGAAGACTTGTGTGAGGAAGTTCCAGGAGAGTTGAGTGCAGAATGGCAAAAGGTGAGAGCAAATGACGTGAGGGGTGTGGGTGAGGAATGGCATGTATTTAGGGAAGCAGTGATAGCATGTGCAAAAGATGCTTGTGGCATGAGAAAGGTTGGAGGTGGGCAGATTAGAAAGGGAAGTGAGTGGTAGGACGAAGTAAAGTTGTAAGTGAAAGAGAAAAGAGGGGGGTTTGGACGATACTTACAAGGAAATAATGGAAATGACTGGGAGATGTATAAAAGAAAGCGGTAGGAGGTCAAGAGAAAGGTGCAAGGGTTGAAAATGAGGGCAAATGAGGCTTGGGGTGAAGGAGTATAATTAAACTTTAGGGAGAATATAATGATGTTCTGGAAGGAGGTAAATAACATGCGTAAGACAAGAGAACAAATGGGAACATCGGTAATGAGGACAAAGGGAGGGGGGGGGGTGATAACAGGTAGTGAGAAGGAGATGGAGTGAGTATTTTGAAGGTTTGTTGAATGTGTTAGATGATAGAGTGGCAGATACAGTGTGTTTTGGTTGGGATGGCGTGCGAAGTGATAAGGTCAGGGAGAATGCTTTGGCTAAGAGAGAAGAGGTGGTGAAAGCTTTGCGGAAGATGAAAACCGGCAAGGCGGCGGGTTTGGATGGTATTGCAGTTGAATTTATTAAGAAAGCGGGTGACTGTGTAGTTGATTTGTTCATGAGGATATTCAGTGTATGGATGGATCATGGTGCGGTGCCTGAGAAGTGGCGGAATTCATGCTTAGTGCCAGTGCACAAATGCAAAGGGGATAAAGATGAGAGTTTAAACAACAGAGGCATAAGTTTGTTGAGTATTCCTGGGAAATTGAATAGGAAGGTATTGATTGAGAGGGTGAAGGCATGTACAGAGCATCAGGCTGGGGAAGAGCATTGTGGTTTCAGAAGTGGTAGAGGATGTGTGGATCAGGTGATTGGTTTGAAGAATGTGTGAGAAATACTTAGAAAAACAGGAATTTTGTCTGCAGCATTTACGGATCTGGAGAAGGCATATGATAGGATTGATAGAGATGCTTTGTGGAAGGTTTTAAGAGTGTATGGTGTGGGAGATAAGCTGCTAAGAGCTGTGCAAAGTCTTTACCAAGGATGTAAGGCATGTGTACGAGTAGGAAGAGAGGCGAGTATTTGGTTCCCAGTGAAGGTCAGTGTGTGATGTCATGGTTGTTTAATTTGTTTATGGGTGAGGTGGTTAGGGAGATAATGAAAGAGTTTTGGAGAGAGGGGCGAGTATGCAGTCTGCTGGGGATGAGAGGGCCTGGGAAGTCAGTTGTTCGCCAATGATACAGTACTAATGGATGATTCGAGTGAGAAACTGCTGAAGTTGGTGACTGAATTTGAAAGCGTGTGTAAGGAGAAACTTGAGAGTAAATGTAAATAAGAGCAAGGTTATTCGGTTCAGTTGGGTTGAAGGACATGTTACTTGGGATATAAGTTTGAATGGAGAAAAATTGGAGGAAGTGAAGTATATTAGATATGTGGGAGTGGACTTAGTAGTGAGTGAAACCATGGAAGCGGAAGTGAGTCACAGAGTAGAGGAGGGGATGAAGGTTCTGGGAGCGATGAAGAATGTGTGGAAAGAGAGAACATCATCTCAGAAAGCAAAAATGGGTATGTTTGAAGGAATAGTATTTCCAACAATGTTATATGGTTGAGAGGCATGGGCTATAGATAGGGTTGTACGGGGGAGGGTGGATGTTTTGCAAATTAAATGTCTAAGGACATTATGTGGTGTGAGGTGGTTTCATCGAGTAATTAATGAAAGGGTAAGAGAGATGTATGGAAATGAAAAGTGTGTGGTTCAGCGAGCAGAAGAGGGTGTTTTGAAATAGTTTGGACATATAGAGAAAATGAGTGAGGAAAAGTTGACAAAAAGGATACATGTGGCAGAAGTGGAGGCAAAAAGGAGAAGGAGGAGACCAAATTGGAGGTGGAAGGATGGAGTGAAAAAGATTTTGAGCAATCAGGGCCTGAACATACAGGAGGGTGAAAGGCGTGCAAGGAATAGAGTGAAGTGGAACGATGTGGTATACCGGGGTGGACGTGCTGTCAATGGACTGAATCAGGGCATGTGAAACGGATGGGGTAAAACTTTGCGGGCTTTCATCTTCCGCAAAGCTTTCACTACCTCTTTTCTGTTTACCAAACCATTCTCCCTGACCCTATCACTTCGCACACCATCTCGACCAAAACACCCTATATCTGCCCCTATATCATCTAATACATTCAACAAACCTTCAAAATACTCACTCCATCTCCTTCTCACATCACCACTACTATAATTATCTCCCCATTAGCCCCCTTCACTGATGTTCCCATTTGTTCTCTTGTCTTACGCACTTTATTTACCTCCTTCCAAAACATCCTTTTATTCTCCCTAAAATTTAATGATACTCTCTCCCCAACTCTCATTTGCCTTCTTTTTCACCTCTTACACCTTTCTGTTCACATCCTGCCTCTTTCTCTTATACATCTCCCTGTCATTTGCACTATTGTCCTGCAAAAAATCGTCCAAATGCCTCTTTCTTCTCTTTCACTAATAATCTTACTTCTTCATCCCACCACTCACTACCCTTTCTAATCTGCGTACCTCCCACTCTTCTCATGCCACAAGCATCTTTTGCGCAAGCCATCACTGCTTCTCTGAATACATCCTATTATTTTCATATATATATATAGAGAGAGGGGACGGGAGCGGGGGGCCAGAAATCCTCCCCTCCTTGTATTAACTTTCTAAAATGGGAAACAGAAGAAGGAGTCACGCGGGGAGTGCTCATCCTCCTCGAAGGCTCAGAGTGGGGTGCCTAAATGTGTGTGGATGTAACCAAGATGTGAAAAAAGGAGAGATAGGTAGTATGTTTGAGGAAAGGAACCTGGATGTTTTGGCTCTGAGTGAAACGAAGCTCAAGGGTAAAGGGGAAGAGTGGTTTGGGAATGTCTGGGGAGTAAAGTCAGGGGTTAGTGAGAGGAGAAGAGCAAGGGAAGGAGTAGCAATACTCCTGAAACAGGAGTTGTGGGAGTATGTGATAGAGTGTAAGAAAGTAAATTCTCGATTAATATGAGTAAAACTGAAAGTTGATGGAGAGAGGTGGGTGATTATTGGTGCATATGCACCTGGGCATGAGAAGAAAGATCAAGAGAGGCAAGTGTTTTGGGAGCAGCTGAATGAGTGTGTTAGTGGTTTTGATGCACGAGACCGGTTTATAGTGATGGGTGATTTGAATGCAAAGGTGAGTAATGTGGCAGTTGAGGGAATAATTGGTATACATGGGGTGTTCAGTGTTGTAAATGGAAATGGTGAAGAGCTTGTAGATTTATGTGCAGAAAAAGGACTGATGATTGGGAATACCTGGTTTAAAAAGCGAGATATACATAAGTATACTTATGTAAGTAGGAGAGATGGCCAGAGAGCGTTATTGGATTACGTGTTAATTGACAGGCGTGCGAAAGAGAGACTTTTGGATGTTAATGTGCTGAAAGGTGCAACTGGAGGGATGTCTGATCATTATCTTGTGGAGGCTAAGGTGAAGATTTGTATGGGTTTTCAGAAAAGAAGAGTGAATGTTGGGGTGAAGAGGGTGGTGAGAGTAAGTGAGCTTGAGAAGGAGACCTGTGTGAGGAAGTACCAGGAGAGACTGAGTACAGAATGGAAAAAGGTGAGAACAATGGAAGCAAGGGGAGTGGGGGAGGAATGGGATGTATTTAGGGCATCAGTGATGGATTGCGCAAAAGATGCTTGTGGCATGAGAAGAGTGGGAGGTGGGTTGATTAGAAAGGGTAGTGAGTGGTGGGATGAAGAAGTAAGAGTATTAGTGAAAGAGAAGAGAGAGGCATTTGGACGATTTTTGCAGGGAAAAAATGCAATTGAGTGGGAGATGTATAAAAGAAAGAGACAGGAGGTCAAGAGAAAGGTGCAAGAGGTGAAAAAAGGGCAAATGAGAGTTGGGGTGAGAGAGTATCATTAAATTTTAGGGAGAATAAAAAGATGTTCTGGAAGGAGGTAAATAAAGTGCGTAAGACAAGGGAGCAAATGGGAACTTCAGTGAAGGGCGCAAATGGGGAGGTGATAACAAGTAGTGGTGATGTGAGAAGGAGATGGAGTGAGTATTTTGAAGGTTTGTTGAATGTGTTTGATGATAGAGTGGCAGATATAGGGTGTTTTGGTCGAGGTGGTGTGCAAAGTGAGAGGGTTAGGGAAAATGATTTGGTAAACAGAGAAGAGGTAGTGAAAGCTTTGCGGAAGATGAAAGCCGGCAAGGCAGCAGGTTTGGATGGTATTGCAGTGGAATTTATTAAAAAAGGGGGTGACTGTATTGTTGACTGGTTGGTAAGGTTATTTAATGTATGTATGACTCATGGTGAGGTGCCTGAGGATTGGCAGAATGCGCGCATAGTGCCATTGTACAAAGGCAAAGGAGATAAGAGTGAGTGCTCAAATTACAGAGGTATAAGTTTGTTGAGTATTTCTGGTAAATTATATGGGAGGGTATTGATTGAGAGGGTGAAGGCATGTACAGAGCATCAGATTGGGGAAGAGCAGTGTGGTTTCAGAAGTGGTAGAGGATGTGTGGATCAGGTGTTTGCTTTGAAGAATGTATGTGAGAAATACTTAGAAAAGCAAATGGATTTGTATGTAGCATTTATGGATCTGGAGAAGGCATATGATAGAGTTGTTAGAGATGCTCTGTGGAAAGTATTAAGAATATATGGTGTGGGAGGAAAGTTGTTAGAAGCAGTGAAAAGTTTTTATCGAGGATGTAAGGCATGTGTACGTGTAGGAAGAGAGGAAAGTGATTGGTTCTCAGTGAATGTAGGTTTGCGGCAGGGGTGTGTGATGTCTCCATGGTTGTTTAATTTGTTTATGGATGGGGTTGTTAGGGAGGTAAATGCAAGAGTTTTGGAAAGAGGGGCAAGTATGAAGTCTGTTAGGGATGAGAGAGCTTGGGAAGTGAGTCAGTTGTTGTTCGCTGATGATACAGCGCTGGTGGCTGATTCATGTGAGAAACTGCAGAAGCTGGTGACTGAGTTTGGTAAAGTGTGTGGAAGAAGAAAGTTAAGAGTAAATGTGAATAAGAGCAAGGTTATTAGGTACAGTAGGGTTGAGGGTCAAGTCAATTGGGAGGTGAGTTTGAATGGAGAAAAACTGGAGGAAGTGAAGTGTTTTAGATATCTGGGAGTGGATCTGGCAGCGGATGGAACCATGGAAGCGGAAGTGGATCATAGGGTGGGGGAGGGGGCGAAAATTCTGGGGGCCTTGAAGAATGTGTGGAAGTCGAGAACATTATCTCGGAAAGCAAAAATGGGTATGTTTGAAGGAATAGTGGTTCCAACAATGTTGTATGGTTGCGAGGCGTGGGCTATGGATAGAGTGGTGCGCAGGAGGATGGATGTGCTGGAAATGAGATGTTTGAGGACAATGTGTGGTGTGAGGTGGTTTGATCGAGTGAGTAACGTAAGGGTAAGAGAGATGTGTGGAAATAAAAAGAGCGTGGTTGAGAGAGCAGAAGAGGGTGTTTTGAAGTGGTTTGGGCACATGGAGAGAATGAGTGAGGAAAGATTGACCAAAAGGATACATGTGGCAGAAGTGGAGGCAAAAAGGAGAAGGAGGAGACCAAATTGGAGGTGGAAGGATGGAGTGAAAAAGATTTTGAGCAATCAGGGCCTGAACATACAGGAGGGTGAAAGGCGTGCAAGGAATAGAGTGAACTGGAACGATGTGGTATACCGGGGTGGACGTGCTGTCAATGGACTGAATCAGGGCATGTGAAACGGATGGGGTAAAACTTTGCGGGCTTTCATCTTCCGCAAAGCTTTCACTACCTCTTTTCTGTTTACCAAACCATTCTCCCTGACCCTATCACTTCGCACACCACCTCGACCAAAACACCCTATATCTGCCCCTATATCATCTAATACATTCAACAAACCTTCAAAATACTCACTCCATCTCCTTCTCACATCACCACTACTATAATTATCTCCCCATTAGCCCCCTTCACTGATGTTCCCATTTGTTCTCTTGTCTTACGCACTTTATTTACCTCCTTCCAAAACATCCTTTTATTCTCCCTAAAATTTAATGATACTCTCTCCCCAACTCTCATTTGCCTTCTTTTTCATATTTGCGTGTGTGGACGTATGTATATACATGTGTATGGGGGGGGGGGGGGGGCCATTTCTTTCGTCTGTTTCCTTGCGCTACCTCGCAAACGCGGGAGACAGCGACAAATTATAAAAAAAATATATATATATATATATATATGTATATATATATATTATTCCTGGGGATAGAGGAGAAAAAATACTTCCCACGCATTCCTCACGTGTCGTGGAAGGCGACTAAAGGAGACGGAAGCGAGGGGCTAGAAACCCTCCCCTCCTTGTATTTCAACTTTCTTAACGGGGAAACAGAAGAAGGAGTCACGCGGGGAGTGCTCATCCTCCTCGAAGGCTCAGATTGGGGTTGCCTAAATGTGTGTGGATGTAACCAAGATTTTCGCTACCTACATTCACTGAGTACCAATCACTTTCCTCTCTTCCTACTCGTACACATGCCTTACATCCTCGATAAAAACTTTTCACTGCTTCTAACAACTTGCCTCCCACACCATATATTCTTAATACCTTCCACAGAGCATCTCCATCAACTCTATCATATTCCTTTTCCAGATCCATAAATGCTACATACAAATCCATTTGCTTTTCTAAGTATTTCTCACATACATTCTTCGAAGCAAACACCTGATCCACACATCCTCTACCACTTCTGAAACCACACTGCTCTTCCCCAATCCGATGCTCTGTACATGCATGCCTTCAAACTCTTCATCAACACCCTCCTTTATAATTTCCCAGGAATACTCAACAAACTTATACCTCTGTAATTTGAGCACTCACTTTTATCCCCTTTGTCTTTGTACAATGGCACTATGCAAGCATTCCGCCATTCCCCAGGCACCTCATCATGAGTCATACATACAATAGATAACCATACCAACCAGTCAACAATACAGTCATCCCCTTTTTTAATAAATTCCACTGCAATACCATGCAAACCCGCTGGCTTGCCGGCTTTCACCTTCCGCAAAGCTTTTACTACCTCTTCTCTGTTTACCAAATCATCCTCCTTAACCCTCTCACTTTGCACACCACCTCGAACAAAGCACCCTATATCTGCCACTCTATCATCAAACACATCCAACAAACCTTCAAAATACTCGATCCATCTCCTTTTCACATCACCACTACTTGTTATCACCTCCCCATTAGCCCCCTTCACTGAAGTTCCAATTTGTTCCCTTGTCTTACGAACTTTATTTACCTCCTTCCAAAACATCTTTTTATTCTCCCTAAGATTTAATGATACTCTCTCACCCCAACTCTCATTTGCCCTCTTTTTCACCTCTTGCACCTTTCTCTTGACCTCCTGCCTTTTTATCCATCTCCCACTCATTTGCATTATTTCCCTGCAAAAATCGTCCAAATGCCTCTCTCTTCTCTTTCACTAATAATCATACTTTTTCATCCCACCGCTCACTACCCATTTTAACCTGCCAACCTCCCACGCTTCTCATGCCACAAGCATCTTTTGCGCAAGCCATCACTGCTTCCCTAAATGCATCCCATTCCTCCCCCACTCCCCTTACGTCCTTTGTTCTCACCTTTTTCCATTCTGTACTAAGTCTCTCCTGGTACTGCATCACACAAGTCTCCTTCCCAAGTTCACTTACTCTCACCACTCTCTACACCCCAACATTCTCACTTCTTTTCTGAAAACCTCTACAAATCTTCACCCTCGCCTCCACAAGATAATGATCAGACATCCTTCCAGTTGCACCTCTCAGCACATTAACATCCAAAAGTCTCTCTTTCGCGCACCTATCAATTAACACGTAATCCAATAACTCTCTCTGGCCATCTCTCCTACTTACGTACGTATACTTATGTATATCTATCTTTTTAAACCATGTATTCCCAATCACCAGTCCTTTTTCAGCACATTAATCTACAAGCTCTTCACCATTTCCATTTACAACACTGAACACCCCATGTACATCAATTATTCCCTCAACTGCCACATTACTCACCTTTGCATTCAAATCACCCATCACTATAACGCGGTCTCGTGCATCAAAACTACTAACACATTCACTCAGCTGCTCCCAAAACACTTGCCTCTCATGATCTTTCTTCTCATGCCCAGGTGTATATGCACCAATAATCACCCATCTCTCTCCATTCACTTTCAGTTTTACCCGTATCAATCTAGAGTTTACTTTCTTACACTCTATCACATACTCCCACCACCCCTGTTTCAGGAGTAGTGCTACACCTTCCCTTGCTCTTGTCCTCTCACTAACCTCTGACATTCCCAAGACATTCCCAAACCACTCTTCCCCTTTACCCTTAAGCTTCGTTTCACTCAGAGCCAAAACCTCCAGGTTCCTTTCCTGAAACATACTACCTATCTCTCCTTTTTTCTCATGTTGGTTACATCCACACACATTTAGACACC
>NC_092235.1:14700127-14707627 GCF_036320965.1 Panulirus ornatus
CTTGGCCCCCTTCTCTGTTCCTTCTTTTTGGAAAATTAAAAACGGAGGGGAGGATTTCCAGCCCCCCGCTTCCTCCTCTTTTAGTCGCCTTCTAAGACACGCAAGGAATACGTGGGAAGTATATCGATGTACATCAACTGAATGTTATATTTCTCTCTTGTGTCTCCCCTGATGATGTGATAATTACACGAAAGTGCACTTGGGAACTTATCGTGTTTCATTTTCCCCGTGGACTCATAGGAATATATATATATATATATATATATATATATATATATATATATATATATATATATATATATATATATATATATATATATATATATATATATTTATATATATATATATATATATATATATATATATATATATATATATATATATATATATATATATATATATATATATATATATATATATATATATATAGCAGGAAATCACGAAGTGCTCGTGATCTCGTAAATGCTAGAAAATGAAACTCAGTGAATTCCCAAGTACACTTTCGTGTAATGATCACATCATGAGGGGAGATACAAGAGTGGCAGAACTATCAGATGATGTACAAGGAAGAGAGGCAGATACGACGTCATTGGTAAACAAGCGTTACCCCAAATGGTGGAGACTGAGTTGATGGGTTCAGCTCTGGCAACAAGCGTATAATAATATTTATGTGGACAAGAAAGGGAACTGTTTACAAATTTTATCTACAATATAGGTATCCAGTTTATATGGACCTTCACCTAATATTAAGGTTATAATTCTTTGTGCATTTGATAATAGATTCAACGATATTTCTCGAGGTAAATGAGTTACTTGATAAATGAGTTAGCGCTATTCAGTTGTTCATTATTAGTAATACTGAATGTGAACAAACAGAAGACCCACCAGTATTTGTTCATATGTTCATTATCAAATTATCATCATTCCAGTCGTTGTTCGATAGGGCATAATGTATATGTATTCCGGAATTTATTGATGATGAGTTTGACAAGGTATATTATAGTGGATCCAAGTTGAAATATCCGTGATCTTTCATTGATAAACCCTTTGACTTGGCAAAAAGAAATCAAAAAATCATTTTATAGAGTTGAGCTCAAACCTCTCCTTGACACCAAGAATCTTTTAGTTCTCCTTTTTGATAATAACTTTACTTCCCATGTTGCTTAACTCCTTTAATGTAAGTGTTTCCTTCAGCAACAATAATACCATAAATATCTTAATCAAAAACTCACCAGAAAATTCTGTGAGCTGTGTTTACAGATAATTTATAATACTAATATGTTTTATGTAGGGCAGACTGGTAAGGACTTTATGTTAAACTTAAGCAACATAGATATAGTATAAGAACTGGACAAGAATCAAATGTTTAGTTTAATCATGTTAAAAATCATAACCAATGTATTGACTGCAGTAAAGCTAATTCATTTATTAATTGTAACTCCTTGACCATGAGACATATTGAATCTTCTATTATTAAGTACACATAGAATTGTAGCATTAGTACCAGTTAAGGTCTATACAAACTGGAGAGCTTTATTGTAAGTAAATTTTGCAAGCATTTCCCTTGTCCACATAATAAGAATATTATGACACAATCTGGTAACACTTATATACCAACCGACTGTTTTACGTGTTTAGTCTCATTGTTGTGTCTCCCCTGACGATGTGATCATTACACGAAAGTGCACTTGGGAACTTCTCGTGTTTCATTTTCCTGTAATTTATTTAGCATATACTACATCTCACGCAGCAATGTTACCTCTTGCAACATATACATATATATATATATATATATATATATATATATATATATATATATATATATATATATATATATATATATATATATATATATATATATATATATATATATATTCTTATCCCTGGGGATAGGGGAGAAAGAATACTTCCCACGTATTCCCTGCGTGTCGTAGAAGGCGACTAAAAGGGGAGGGAGCGTGGGGCTGGAAATCCTCCCCTCTTTTTTTTTTTTTTTTGATTTTCCAAAAGAAGGAACAGAAAAGGGGGCCAGGTGAGGATATTCCCTCAAAGGCCCAGTCCTCTGTTCTTAATGCTACCCCGCTAACGCGGGAAATGGCAAATAGTTTGAAAAAAGAAATATATATATTCTATTCGTTAAACTTGGTCGCCGTTTCTCGCTTTAGCGAAGTAGCGCCAGGAAACAGAAGAAGAAAAACCCATCCATTCACACACACACACACACACACACACACATACACACACACACACACACACACCAACAAACACACACACACACACATGTGTGTATATATATATATATATATATATATATATATATATATATATATATATATATATATATATATATGTATATATATATATATATTTTTTATATTTTATTATACTTTGTCGCTGTCTCCCGCGTTTGCGAGGTAGCGCAGGGAAACAGACGAAAGAAATGGCCCAACCCCCCCCATACACATGTATATACATACGTCCACACACGCAAATATACATACCTACACAGCTTTCCATAGCTCACCCCAGACGCTTCACATGCCTTGATTCAATCCACTGACAGCACGTCAACCCCGGTACACCACATCGCTCCAATTCACTCTATTCCTTGCCCTCCTTTCACCCTCCTGCATGTTCAGGCCCCGATCACACAAAATCTTTTTCACTCCATCTTTCCACCTCCAATTTGGTCTCCCTCTTCTCCTTGTTCCCTCCACCTCCGACACATATATCCTCTTGGTCAATCTTTCCTCACTCATCCTCTCCATGTGCCCAAACCACTTCAAAACACCCTCTTCTGCTCTCTCAACCACGCTCTTTTTATTTCCACACATCTCTCTTACCCTTACGTTACTCACTCGATCAAACCACCTCACACCACACACTGTCCTCAAACATCTCATTTCCAGCACATCCATCCTCCTGCGCACAACTCTATCCATAGCCCACGCCTCGCAACCATACAACATTGTTGGAACCACTACTCCTTCAAACATACCCATTTTTGCTTTCCGAGATAATGTTCTCGACTTCCACACATTCTTCAAGGCCCCCAGAATTTTCGCCCCCTCCCCCACCCTATGATCCACTTCCACTTCCATGGTTCCATCCGCTGCCAGATCCACTCCCAGATAACTAAAACACTTCACTTCCTCCAGTTTTTCTCCATTCAAACTCACCTCCCAATTGACTTGACCCTCAACCCTACTGTACCTAATAACCTTGCTCTTATTCACATTTACTCTTAACTTTCTTCTTCCACACACTTTACCAAACTCAGTCACCAGCTTCTGCAGTTTCTCACATGAATCAGCCACCAGCGCTGTATCATCAGCGAACAACAACTGACTCACTTCCCAAGCTCTCTCATCCCCAACAGACTTCATACTTGCCCCTCTTTCCAAAACTCTTGCATTTCCCTCCCTAACAACCCCATCCATAAACAAATTAAACAACCATGGAGACATCACACACCCCTGCCGCAAACCTACATTCACTGAGAACCAATCACTTTCCTCTCTTCCTACACGTACACATGCCTTACATCCTCGATAAAAACTTTTCACTGCTTCTAACAACTCTCCTCCCACACCATATATTCTTAATACCTTCCACAGAGCATCTCTATCAACTCTATCATATGCCTTCTCCAGATCCATAAATGCTACATACAAATCCATTTGCTATATATATATATATATATATATATATATATATATATATATATATATATATATATATATATATATATATATATATTTTATACTTAATCGCCGTTTCCCTTGTCAGCAAGGTAGCGCCAGGAAACAGACGAAGAATGGCCCATTCGCACATATATTCATAAACGCCCATAAACACACATATTCACACATATACATATAAAGACTTACACATACAGACATATATACAAATTTACATAATCATACTTACTTGCCTTCATCCATTCCTGGCGCTACCCCGCCCGACAGGAAACAGCATCCCCCCCCCCCTTGCTTCAGCGAGATAGCTTCAGGAAAACAGACAACAAAGGCCACATTCGTTCACACTGTCTTCAGCTGTCATGTATAATGCACCGAAACCACAGCTCCTTATCCACATCCAGGCCCCACAGACCTTTCCAAGGTGTACCCCATACGTTTCATATGTCCACTGACAGCACGTCGACCCTGGTATACCACATCACTATATTCCTAGCACGCCTTTCACCCTCCTCTTTGTTCAAGCCCCGATCGCTCAAAATCTTTTTCACTCCATCCTTCCACCTCCAATTTGGTCTCCCGCTTCTCCTTGTTCCCTTCACCTCCGACACATATATCCTCTTTGTCAATCTTTCCCCACTCATTCCCTCCTTGTGATAAAACTATTCCAATACACCCTCTTCTGCTCTCTCAACCACATATCTTATTTCCAAACATCTCTTAACCTTTCAATACTCGATTGGCCTCAAACATTTCATTTCCAACACATCCACCCTCCTCCATGCAATCCTGTCTATAGCCCACGCCTCGCAACCATATTACATTGTTGGAACCACTATTCCTTCAAACATACCCATTTTTGCTGTCCGAGATAACGGTCTCGCCTTCCACACATTCTTCAACGCTCCCGGAACCTTCGTCCCCTCCCCCGCCCTGTGATTCACTTCCGCTTCCATGATTTCATCCACTGCCAAATCCACTCCCAGATATCTAAAACACTTCACTTCCTCCAGTTTTTCTCCATTCAAACTTACCTCCCAATTGACTTGACCCTCAACATTACTGTACCTAATAACCTTACTTTTATTCACATTTACTCTCAACTTTCCTCTTTCACACACTTTACCAAACTCAGTCACCAGCTTCTGCAGTCTCTCTCTCTCTCTCTCTCTCTCTCTCTCTCTCTCTCTCTCTCTCTCTCTCTCTCTCTCTCTCTCTCTCTCTCTCATCAGTGCGATATATTCATGTAGATGTCATCATTATCTGCGGTCATGGAGATACGTGACTTCCAGAAGGTATGGCCAGCAGCTGATAAGAGATGACGATTGCCAAGTGAGGAAAATCTTACTAAAATGTCATTAAACTAGAAGTAAATGCTGCTATAAAAATTTCCTCATATAATAACATATGTATATATATATATATATATATATATATATATATATATATATATATATATATGTTTTTTTTTTTTTTTTTTTTTGCTTTGTCGCTGTCTCCCGCGTTTGCGAGGTAGCGCAAGGAAACAGACGAAAGAAATGGCCCAACCCACCCCCATACACATGTATATACATACGTCCACACACGCAAATATACATACCTACACAGCTTTCCATGGTTTACCCCAGACGCTTCACATGCCTTGATTCAATCCACTGACAGCACGTCAACCCCGGTATACCACATCGCTCCAATTCACTCTATTCCTTGCCCTCCTTTCACCCTCCTGCATGTTCAGGCCCCGATCACATATATATATATATATATATATATATATATATATATATATATATATATATATATATATATATATATACATATATATATATTCTCAGTATGAAATACTTCCATGTCGTATTCAGTTGAGTTCGGTCATCTCTCCGTCAGGTACTGCCGTGGCTGGTGACGCTTCTGTTTACCTAATGTTTTTCAGGGACGATATGAATCGACTGTCAACTTGTATCGTTTTTCTTTTTTTTTTCATGCAAATCGTTAATGTAAAATCATTGTCCCCGCACCACAGGACATTGTGGTCTGTTACGAAAGAACCAAGAACCATCCGCATTTTTTAAATATATATATATATATATATATATATCTGATGCTCTGTACATGCCTTCACCCTCTCAATCAATACCCTCCCATATAGTTTACCAGGAATACTCAACAAACTTATACCTCTGTAATTTGAGCACTCACTCTTATCCCCTTTGCCTTTGTACAATGGCACTATGCACGCATTCCGCCAATCCTCAGGCACCTCACCATGAGTCATACATACATTAAATAATTGGGGAAGAGCAGTGCGGTTTCAGAAGTGGTAGAGGATGTGTGGATCAGGTGTTTGCTTTGAAGAATGTATGTGAGAAATACTTAGAAAAGCAAATGGATTTGTATGTAGCATTTATGGATCTGGAGAAGGCATATGATAGAGTTGATAGAGATGCTCTGTGGAAGGTATTAAGAATATATGGTGTGGGAGGCAAGTTGTTAGAAGCAGTGAAAAGTTTTTATCGAGGATGTAAGGCATGTGTACGCGTAGGAAGAGAGGAAAGTGATTGGTTCTCAGTGAATGTAGGTTTGCGGCAGGGGTGTGTGATGTCTCCATGGTTGTTTAATTTGTTTATGGATGGGGTTGTTAGGGAGGTAAATGCAAGAGTCCTGGAAAGAGGGGCAAGTATGAAGTCTGTTGGGGATGAGAGAGCTTGGGAAGTGAGTCAGTTGTTGTTCGCTGATGATACAGCGCTGGTGGCTGATTCATGTGAGAAACTGCAGAAGCTGGTGACTGAGTTTGGTAAAGTGTGTGGAAGAAGAAAGTTAAGAGTAAATGTGAATAAGAGCAAGGTTATTAGGTACAGTAGGGTTGAGGGTCAAGTCAACTGGGAGGTGAGTTTGAATGGAGAAAGACTGGAGGAAGTGAAGTGTTTTAGATATCTGGGAGTGGATCTGTCAGCGGATGGAACCATGGAAGCGGAAGTGGATCATAGGGTAGGGGAGGGGGCGAAAATTTTGGGAGCCTTGAAAAATGTGTGGAAGTCGAGAACATTATCTCGGAAAGCAAAAATGGGTATGTTTGAAGGAATAGTGGTTCCAACAATGTTGTATGGTTGCGAGGCGTGGGCTATGGATAGAGTTGTGCGCAGGAGGATGGATGTGCTGGAAATGAGATGTTTGAGGACAATGTGTGGTGTGAGGTGGTTTGATCGAGTAAGTAACGTAAGGGTAAGAGAGATGTGTGGAAATAAAAAGAGCGTGGTTGAGAGAGCAGAAGAGGGTGTTTTGAAATGGTTTGGGCACATGGAGAGAATGAGTGAGGAAAGATTGACCAAGAGGATATATGTGTCGGAGGTGGAGGGAACGAGGAGAAGAGGGAGACCAAATTGGAGGTGGAAAGATGGAGTGAAAAAGATTTTGTGTGATCGGGGCCTGAACATGCAGGAGGGTGAAAGGAGGGCAAGGAATAGAGTGAATTGGAGCGATGTGGTATACAGGGGTTGACGTGCTGTCAGTGGATTGAATCAAGGCATGTGAAGCGTCTGGGGTAAACCATGGAAAGCTGTGTAGGTATGTATATTTGCGTGTGTGGACGTGTGTATGTACGTGTGTATGGGGGTTGGGCCATTTCTTTCGTCTGTTTCCTCGCGCTACCTCGCAAACGCGGGAGACAGCGACAAAGTATAAAAAAAAAAAAAAAAAAAAAATATATATATATATATATATATATATATATATATATATATATATATATATATATATATATATATATATATATATATATATATATATATCGTTTTCTTTTTTC
>NC_092235.1:14710127-14949050 GCF_036320965.1 Panulirus ornatus
AAGGCAAAGGGGATAAGAGTGAGTGCTCAAATTACAGAGGTATAAGTTTGTTGAGTATTCCTGGTAAATTATATGGGAGGGTATTGATTGAGAGGGTGAAGGCATGTACAGAGCATCAGATTGGGGAAGAGCAATGTGGTTTCAGAAGTGGTAGAGGATGTGTGGATCAGGTGTTTGCTTTGAAGAATGTATGTGAGAAATACTTAGAAAAGCAAATGGATTTGTATGTAGCATTTATGGATCTGGAGAAGGCATATGATAGAGTTGATAGAGATGCTCTGTGGAAGGTATTAAGAATATATGGTGTGGGAGGAAAGTTGTTAGAAGCAGTGAAAAGTTTTCATCGAGGATGTAAGGCATGTGTACGTGTAGGAAGAGAGGAAAGTGATTGGTTCTCAGTGAATGTAGGTTTGCGGCAGGGGTGTTTGATGTCTCCATGGTTGTTTAATTTGTTTATGGATGGGGTTGTTAGGGAGGTAAATGCAAGAGTTTTGGAAAGAGGGGCAAGTATGAAGTCTGTTGGGGATGAGAGAGCTTGGGAAGTGAGTCAGTTGTTGTTCGCTGATGATACAGCGCTGGTGGCTGATTCATGTGAGAAACTGCAGAAGCTGGTGACTGAGTTTGGAAAAGTGTGTGGAAGAAGAAAGTTAAGAGTAAATGTGAATAAGAGCAAGGTTATTAGGTACAGTAGGGTTGAGGGTCAAGTCAATTGGGAGCTGAGTTTGAATGGAGAAAAACTGGAGGAAGTGAAGTGTTTTAGATATCTGGGAGTGGATCTGGCAGCGGATGGAACCATGGAAGCGGAAGTGGATCATAGGGTGGGGGAGGGGGCGAAAATCCTGGGGGCCTTGAAAAATGTGTGGAAGTCGAGAACATTATCTCGGAAAGCAAAAATGGGTATGTTTGAAGGAATAGTGGTTCCAACAATGTTGTATGGTTGCGAGGCGTGGGCTATGGACAGAGTTGTGCGCAGGAGGATGGATGTGCTGGAAATGAGATGTTTGAGGACAATGTGTGGTGTGAGGTGGTTTGATCGCGTGAGTAATGTAAGGGTAAGAGAGATGTGTGGAAATAAAAAGAGCGTGGTTGAGAGAGCAGAAGAGGGTGATTTGAAGTGGTTTGGGCACATGGAGAGGATGAGTGAGGAAAGATTGACCAAGAGGATATATGTGTCGGAGGTGGAGGGAACAAGGAGAAGAGGGAGACCAAATTGGAGGTGGAAAGATGGAGTGAAAAAGATTTTGTGTGATCGGGGCCTGAACATGCAGGAGGGTGAAAGGAGGGCAAGGAATAGAGTGAATTGGAGCGATGTGGTATACCGGGGTTGACGTGCTGTCAGTGGATTGAAGCAAGGCATGTGAAGCGTCTGGGGTAAACCATGGAAAGCTGTGTAGGTATGTATATTTGCATGTGTGTGACGTATGTATATACATGTGTATGGGGGGGGGGGTTGGGCCATTTCTTTCGTCTGTTTCCTTGCGCTACCTCGCAAACGCGGGAGACAGCGACAAAGTATAATAAAAAAAAAAATATATATATATATATATATATATATATATATATATATATATATATATATATATATATATATATATATATATATATATTATCCCTGGGGATAGGGGAGAAAGAATACTTCCCACGTTTTCCCTGCGTGTCGTAGAAGGCGACTAAAAGGGAAGGGAGCGGGGGGCTGGAAATCCTCCCCTCTTGTTTTCTTTTTGTTTTTTTTGTTTTTCTCAAAGAAGGAACAGAGAAGGGGGCCAGATGAGGATATTCCCTCAAAGGCCCAGTCCTCTGTTCTTAACGCTACCTCGCTAACGCGGGAAATGGCGAAAAGTATGAAAGAAAGAAGATATATATATATATATATATATATATATATATATATATATATATATATATATATATATATATATGTGTGTGTGTGTGTGTGTGTGTATGTGTGTGTGAGTGTGTATGTGTGAGTGTGCATGTGTGTGTGTGTGTGTGTGTGTGTGTGTATGTGTGTGTAATGTCTGTTCCCCCGGGAACTCCCATCAAGGGTTGGCCACAGGAAAAGTCTCCACTTATCCCTGTCCTCACATGCCTCCCTCACATACACCATTCCACACATTCTTCCACCAGTTCTCTCCCTCCAGTATTCCTCCACCCTATTTGCCCATGTCACAGGTGGTCTTCGACTCACAGCAGCCCCTGTAGATGTACTATCATACACTCTCCTTGTAAACTGCCAGTCTTGCACTCTTTCCACATGCCCAAACTACCTCAAAGTATTACGTTTGACTCATTCTACCACTACACAGTTCATTCCACATGCATTCCCTGCCATACCACATCTCTCATACATCCCTTCATTATATCTTCATTCCATCTGGTCACACCACATGATCTTCTCAAACAACTCATTTCCACGGCCTGTGTGACTCATTCCACGTCCAGTATTCTATTAACGAACCCGACGATTCTTCTACCCCGTACTGCTCTCTCTCTCTCTCTCTCTCTCTCTCTCTCTCTCTCTCTCTCTCTCTCTCTCTCTCTCTCTCTCTCTCTCTCTCTCTCTCTCTCTCTCTCTCTCTCTCTCTTATCTTCCATATCACCATGCTTACCCAAGACAGCTCCCAGATGCTTAAATTCCCTCACTTCTTGCAATCTTCTTTCCACTGATATCCAAAGCACAATTTAGTTCACTTTCTTCTTTCACTCTATATGGTTTTACTTTCATTCTGTTTCTCTTCAAACACTATTATTTTACTTTCACTGGCATTTACCTCCAAACTCCTACGCTTACACACTTCACAAACACACTCAAAACCTTCAGCAACTCCTCTTCACTCTCAGCAAACAACACAGTATCATCCGCAAACAGGCTTGCCACAAGCCACCATATCTCGCCACCACACTCCATCTCTGCACCCCTTTTCCCTAGTTTTGCTTTCATCTGTTATCTCTCCATCCATAGCTATATATGTTAAAAAAGCCACGGTGACATCACACAGCCCTGCCTCACACCTACATGTATCCCATAACTCTCGTTCAACTTTCCATCCAGTCTTGCACACGCATTTGCTTCTCTATAGATGGTTTTCACACCATCCGACAGTTGTTCTCCAACACCATATATCCATTATACATCCCATAAAGCATTCCACACCACTCTGCCATACGCTTTCTCCAAATCCATAAAAGCTGCATACAACTTCTTACTTTTCCAAAGTCATCTTTACTACAAAAATCTGGTCCACACATCACCTACCTAACATAAAACTCCGTCGCTCTTCACTTGTCCTGCATTCAGTCACTTCCGTCAATCTCAATGAACATTCTTGCATACACTTTTCCTCCTATACTTAACAAAAGTATTCCCTTACAGTTGCTATATACATCCTTAACACGTTTTCGTTTGAATAAAGAAACAACAATAGCTTTCACCCAATCCCCAGGCACAACCTTCTGTTTCCATGCTAAATTACGTAACATGCAGCTCCTCTATCATACTTTCTTCTGCATGCATCAGCATGTCAGCCATAACCCCATCCACTCCAGGTGTCTCTCCTACCTTCAGCCTCATTATTGCCCTTCGTACCTCCCTCTTGGCTATAAGCCCCTACACTTGTAGCCCCTTCCTTCCATCCTTTATATCCATGCATGTAACAATTGCTGACTCACCTTCTCCAACATTCATCATTTCTTCAAAATACTCATTCCATCTTCCTCTCACTTCCTTCTTTTGTTTCAGCAGTTCCCCTTCCTTATTTCTCACATCAACATTTGCACTCGTACATCCACCTCTCTCCGTTTTCACCTGCTTCCAGTATAGTTACATATTATCCTGAATCTTTTCAATCAACTTCCTTCCAAAATCTTCATCTACTCTTTCTTTGCTTCCCTCTATCAGCTTCTTAACATTCCACATACAAATTTGTGTTCTTCCCTTCTCCTTTGCTGAACTTCTGCAGATACATTCTTGTTGAACAATCTCCCATATACCTTTTTCTTCTCTTTAACAATATTACTAATCTCTTCTGTCCACCATGCATTGCCCTTTTTATTCCTGTACCTCACTACCTTGTATCCTAAAACGTATTAATGCTCTTACCTTTACTAGTATATCTCTAAACATTTTAAACACCTCATTCACATATGGCTGCATCCCTATATTCACTGCACTTTCATCTAAGCTTTCAGTTACCTTCATTCTCTTCTCCTGGTATTTTTTTTTTTTTTCAAATTCATCATCTCGCTTGTCAACACTTTGACCTCTCCATTCTTCCCTGCACCATACCTCCACTTCTGCCTGACCCTCGTCCCTGCAAGAACCTCGAAATGGTCACAGTCTCCAAAGAATCCTCTCACATCCCCAGCATCCAGCACAGCCTTCCTCTGTGGATCATCTTGTGCAGGAAAAAAAAAAAGGCGTTGGCAAGGAATAAACTCGTCTTAACACAAGATAACTTCCATTTTCATTTACTCCAGCCACTCCCCATTTACCAACCATATATATATATATATATATATATATATATATATATATATATATATATATATATATATATATATATATATATATATATATATATATATATATATTTTGTTTTTCTTTTTTTTTTTATACTTTGTCGCTGTCTCCCGCGTTTGCGAGGTAGCGCAAGGAAACAGACGAAAGAAATGGCCCAACCCCCCCCCATACACATGTATATACATACGTCCACACACGCAAATATACATACCTACACAGCTTTCCATGGTTTACCCCGGACGCTTCACATGCCTTGATTCAATCCACTGACAGCACGTCAACCCCTGTATACCACATCGCTCCAATTCACTCTATTCCTTGCCCTCCTTTCACCCTCCTGCATGTTCAGGCCCCGATCACACAAAATCCTTTTCACTCCATCTTTCCACCTCCAATTTGGTCTCCCTCTTCTCCTCGTTCCCTCCACCTCCGACACATATATCCTCTTGGTCAATCTTTCCTCACTCATTCTCTCCATGTGCCCAAACCATTTCAAAACACCCTCTTCTGCTCTCTCAACCACGCTCTTTTTATTTCCACACATCTCTCTTACCCTTACGTTACTTACTCGATCAAACCACCTCACACCACACATTGTCCTCAAACATCTCATTTCCAGCACATCCATCCTCCTGCGCACAACTCTATCCATAGCCCACGCCTCGCAACCATACAACATTGTTGGAACTACTATTCCTTCAAACATACCCATTTTTGCTTTCCGGGATAATGTTCTCGACTTCCACACATTTTTCAAGGCTCCCAAAATTTTCGCCCCCTCCCCTCACCCTATGATCCACTTCCGCTTCCATGGTTCCATCCGCTGACAGATCCACTCCCAGATATCTAAAACACTTCACTTCCTCCAGTTTTTCTCCATTCAAACTCACCTCCCAATATATATATATATATATATATATATATATATATATATATATATATATATATATATATATATATATATATATATACACACCCAGTCAGTGACGAGTACTGACTGTACAAGTGGAGGAGGAAGACTGGTTGCCACAGGAAGCAAGCTTGTGCGTCGTCATGTTGGAGCGGACGTAGGCTGTGGGAGGGACACCAGGGGACGCCTCGTAGTCCTAACTTGCCAACGCGAACCACACTCACTCGAGTACTCAGACATTAACGTAATAAACTTGATGAAGTGAACATTAATTTTTCATTTAGATTTGATTAAGGTTCTCCGTGTATTATTATTCTGTGACTGTAAAAGTGGATAGAGTTTGAATATAACAGTCAGATTTACAATTCATATATACGTAAAAAAAACAAAAAGAAATCGTTTGATGTAATGATTAGTTTTTGAATTTGGCGACATCGCTAAATTTGAGAGGCAGTGTGACTCGCTGGAGTTCAGACATTGTACGATTCACATCGACAGAGTCCTCTTAATACAAAAACGGTCTGAGACTTCCCCTGAATAGTAGATTTTTTATCATGATGGCTAATTATATATGGGAAGAATTGTATAATGTGCCACTAGAGTAGATGTCAGGATTATACGCGTCTTAATCACTCTAGTCTTCTCGGTTTAGGTAAAGAAATCGGCAGCCAACGGAACGTTTTCCAGGAACAGGAGGGCCCAGGGAACAGTGGAACTCCCGGAACAGGAGGGCCCAGGGAACATTGGAACTCCCCGAACAGGAGAGCACAGGGAACAGTGGAACTCCCGGAACAGGAGGGCCCAGGGAACAGTGGAACTCCCCGAACAGGAGAGCACAGGGAACAGTGGAACTCCCGGAACAGGAGGGCCCAGGGAACAGTGGAACTCCCGGAACAGGGGGGCCCAAAAGGGGAAAAAAAAGGGGGAAAAAAAACCCGGAAAGGGGGGCCCAAAAAAAAAAAAGGGGGGCCCGGGGAAAAAAAAGGGGGAAAACCCGGGAAAAAAAAGGGGGGGAAAAAAACAAAAAAAAAAAAAAAAAAGGGGGAAAAAACCGGGGAAAAAAAAAAAACCCCAAGGGAAAAGGGAACCCGGAAAAAAAAAAAAAGGGAAAAAAAAAAAAAGGGGGAAAAAAATCCAGGAAAAAAAAAAAAGGGGGGAAAAAAAAAACCCCAAAAAAGGGGAAAAACCCCAAAAAGGGGGGAAAAAGGGGGGGAAACCCCCGGAAAAAAGGGGGGGGGGAAAAAAAAAAAAGGGGGGAAAAAAAAAAAAAGGGGGGGGGGGGGCCCCCCCGGGGGGGGCCCCAAAACGGGAAAACCCAAAAGGGGGGGGGAAAAGGGGCCCCCCGGGGGGGGCCCCAAACGGGAAAAAAAAAGGGGGGGGCCCCCAAAAAGGGAAACCCCAAAAAAGGGGCCCAAAAAAAAAAAAAAAGGGGGGCCCCAAAAAAGGGGAAACCCCAAAGGGGAAACCCCGGGAAAAAAAGGGGGAAAAACCCAACCCCCAAATCCGGGAAAAAGAAGGGTTTTAAAAAAAGGGAGGGAAAAAAACCCCGGAAAAAAAAAAAAACCCCCCCCCAAAAAAAAATTTTTTTTTTAAAAAAAAAAAAAACCCCCCCCTTTTTTAAAAAGGGGGAAACCAACACCGGGATATCTGCAGTGAACATATCTGCATGCTAGATGAAAAATATTGGTTGTCACAAAAGTAGCGAAGGAGACATGGCACTGGTTGTCCTTTAAGTACACAAATGGCATCAATGAAGGAAGCCGAAATATATAATTCTGTAAATCATTCTAAGTTTTTATCTAACTATTTTCCACGTTAGAAAGGGCTGAATAACCATTAGGTTTTAGTTTTTCAAAAATTTACAAAATAAGATAAGATTATTAGTTGTCCACTTAAATGTTATAAATCTATTAGTATTTTCATGTGGCACTGAAAAAATGTTCAACCCTCTTGTGTCATACACCTTACGGCTCAGTTCGTACCTTCGACGTTCTCAATTAACTAGTGGACGAGAAGAGTCTGTGGCAGGAGGCGGTGTGTTGAGGCTCTGCTGGAGTGTGTGTACGTATGTTATGACGGCTGGAGAGGCGGTAGCACACAAGGATCTCAGTTCGATACCACTTCGACGATAGAGAAGCCTCGTCCTCAGGTCAGAGCGAGGACGCACCTTTTAGCCAGACTGCTCTCAGATACCTGAGCCAAGTAACGGTTCACACTGCTCTCTATCTGTGATAAGCGAGACATGGCTTATCACCGGTGGATGCCAGTTCTCTATTGCGCGGTTTATAACGATCGTTACGGTAGAGCAGTTGTCGGCAACTGTGCATCAGCATATCTTGCAGGAGACTTCAGTTGGAACTGGCAACCGTTATGATGGCTAGTTCTACCCTTGTGTCTCATGGCAGGTTGTGGAGCCTGTAAGTATCACACGTCATGATAACAGATGTATGAGGTCCTAACCTTTGATACCTGGATCAAAAAGATAAGCCTCAAATGTGATATTTCATCATAGTATTGGCGATTATTCAAGAAATAAATGGCATCGTGCTCTCTCTCTCTCTCTCTCTCTCTCTCTCTCTCTCTCTCTCTCTCTCTCTCTCTCTCTCTCTCTCTCTCTCTCTCTCTCTCTCTCTCTCTCTCTCATATCGACCTTGGCGGCTTCTGTTGTGCAGACACCCGTGAGCCATGGACTGCATTGCCATCGTCAGCGAAGGTGGCCGCAGGATTACACACTGAAGGACATCTCGTCTCCTTCATAGATTCTCAGATTTCGGAGGAGAAAGTGGGGAGGGTTAGGCATTGGGCTGGACGCCGAGCTAACTATTGCATAATGCTCCTCTACTTTATTGCAAGATTCATTTTGCCATTTGTACTTGCATCTCTCTCTCTCTCTCTCTCTCTCTCTCTCTCTCTCTCTCTCTCTCTCTCTCTCTCTCTCTCTCTCTCTCTCTCTGGAACTAACACCTGATCACACTGGCTACTTCAGGTACATCTTACAAGCCTTGGTGATGATCTTTTAATGAAAAATCCCTTGGGCCAAACCTTTCAGTATGTTCACAGAACACACCACACCTCACCGACAACAACACAAAAACAAAGGAGAATTTCTCCCAGAAGTAAACATCATCTTTGTGATCACTTCTCGCAACATTCGGGGTTTTTTTTGACCGTCAGACTGGAAACTGGCTAGACTTATGTCCAGATTATACAAGTCAAGACGTCTTTTGTATTCTCTTTCTAATATATATGTTAAGGGTGTAAGAATAAATGAGTGAACAGCGTGTATACTGGCAGCACTTGAAGTACCGCGTACACATACCATTTGATAAGGCCATAAATACACAGGATAGATTTGTGATGAAAGCTGTTTCGTAGCCTTTTTTTACGCAGGGGTCAGAAAACATAGAACTGTTCCTCCTTGACCACTATTTGGCGATATTTCAGCCAATCTTCGAAATGTATGGCATAGAACTGTATTCTTTGTACATGCTCCAACACTAGGCATATATCAACTTCGTGATCTGACCATTTTGGCTATGTTTGAAGGTATAGTAGTCCCAGTGATATTATATAGATGCGAGGCATGGGCTCAATACAGATAAGGCTGTGCGGAGGAGGGAGGATGTGTTGGAAAGAGATGGTTTCATAGAGTAAGTAGTAAAAGGGTAAGAGAGATGTGTGGTTGAGAGAGAAGAAGAGGGTGTGTTGAAATGTTCTGGACATAAGGACAGAATGAGTGAGGAAAGGTTAACATTGAGGCAATAAAGAGAGCGGGAATACCGTATTGGAGATGGAAGGATAGAGTGAAAAAGATATTGAGCGAAAGGGGCTCTTACATGAAGGAGGGTAAAAGGCGTGCACGGGATAGAGTGAATTAGAACGATGTGGTATAATGGGGTCGACATGCTGTCGGTGGACTGAACCAGAGCATGTGAAGCGTCCCCGGTATACCATGGAAAGGTCTGTAGGGCCTGGATGTGGATAGGAAGCTGTGTTTTCGGTGCATTACACATGACAGCTAGAGAATGGATGTGAGCGGATGTGGCTTTTCTCGTCAGTTCCTGAAGATATATATATATATATATATATATATATATATATATATATATATATATATATATATATATATATATATATATATATTCTTTAACTTTCATACTATTCGCCATTTCCCGCCTCATCGAGGTAGCGTTAAGAACAGAGGACTGGGCCTCTGAGGAAACATCCTCACCTGGCCCCTTTCTCTCTTCCTTCCTTTGGAAAATTAAAAAAAAAAAAAAATGAGAGGGGAAGATTTCCAGCCCCCCACTCCCTTCCCTTTTAGTCGCCTTCTACGACAGGGAGGGAGTACGTGGGAAGTATTCTTTCTCCCCTATCCCCAGGGATAATATATATATATATATAATATATATATATATATATATATATATATATATATATATATATATATATATATATATATATATATATCATGCTATTTACCATTTCCCGCGTTAGCGAGGAAGCATTAAGAAGAGGACTGAACCTTGGCCCCCTTCTCTGTTCTTTCTTTTGAAAAATTAAAAACGATAGGGGAGGATCCCCCCCTTCCCTCCCCTTTTAGTCGCCTTCTACGACACGCAGGGAATACGTGGGAAGTATTCTTTCTCCCATATCCCCAGGGATATGCTGTCAATGGATTGAACCAGGGCGTGAAGCGTCTGGGGTAAGCCATGGAAAGTTCTGTGGGGCCTGGATGTGGAAAGGGAGCTGTGGTTTCGGTGCATTATACATGACAGCTAGAGACTAGGTGTGAATGAATGTGGCCTTTGTTGTCTTTTCCTAGCGCTACCTCGCGCACATGCGGGGGGAGGGGGCTGTTATTTCAAGTGAGGCGGGGTGGCGATGGGAATGAATAAAGGCAGACTATGAATTATGTACATGTGTATATATGTATATGTCTGTGTGTGTATATATATGTATACGTTGAGATGTATAGGTATGTATATGTGCGTGTGTGGACGTGTATGTGTATACATGTGTATGTGGGTGGGTTGGGCCATTCTTTCGTCTGTTTCCTTGCGCTACCTCGCTAACGCGGGAGACAGCGACAAAGCAATATATATATATATATATATATATATATATATATATATATATATATATATATATATATATATATATATATATATATATATGTGTGTGTGTGTGTGTATGTGTGTGTGTGTGTGTGTGTGTGTGTGTGTGTGTGTGAGTGTGTGTGGGTGGGTGTATGTGTGTGTGTGTGTGTGTGTGTGTGTGTGTGTGTGTGTGTGTGTGTTATGGAAGGAGGTAAATTACGTTTGTAAGACAAGAGAACAAATGGGAACATCGGTGAAGGGGAAAATAGTAAGAGATAGTGGTGAAATGAGGAGATGGAGTGAGTATTATGAACGTTTGTTGAACGTGTTTGATGAGAGAGTGGCAGATATAGGGTGTTTTGGTCGAGGTGGTGTACGAAGTGAGAGGGTCAGGGAGAATGATTTGGTGAACAGAGAAGAGGTGGTAAATCCTTTGCGGAAGATAAAATCCGGCAAGGCGACGGGTTTGTATGGTATTGCAGTGGAATTTATCAAAAAAAAGCGGGTGATTGTGTTATTGATTGGTAGGTAAGGTCATTCAGTGTATGCACGGATCATGGTAAAGTGCGAGAGGATTGGCAGAATGCATGCATAGTGCCATTGTACAAAGGCAAAGGGGATAAAGGTGAGTGTTCAAATTACAGAGGTATAAGTTTGTTGAGTATTCCTGGGAAATTATATGAGAGGGTATTTATTGAGAGGGGGAAGGTATGTACAGAGCATCAGACTGGGGAAGAGCAGTGTGGTTTCAGAAGTGGTAGAGGATGTGTGGATCAGGTGTTTGCTTTGAAGAATGTATGTGAGAAATACTTAGAAAAACAGGTGGATTTGTATGTAGCATTTATGGATCTGGAGAAGGCATATGATAGAGTTGATAGAGATGCTCTGTGGAAGGTATTAAGAATATATGGTGTGGGAGACAAGTTGCTGGAAACACTGAAAAGTTTTTATCGAGGTTGTAAGACGTGTACGGGTACGAACAGAGGAGAGTGATTGGTTCCCAGAGAATGTCGGTTTGCGGCAGGGGTGCGTGATGTCTCCATGGCTGTTTAATTTGTTCATGGATGGGGTTGTTAGGGAGGTGAACACAATAGTTTTGGAGAGAGGGGCAAGTATGCAGTCTGTTGTGGATGAGAGGGCTTGGGAAGTGAGTCAGTTGTTGTTCGCTGATGATACACCACTGGTGGCTGACTCGGGTGAGAAACTGCATAAGCTGGTGGTTGAGTTCAGTAAAGTGTGTGAAAGAAGAAAGCTGACAGTAAATGTAAATAAGAGCAAGGTTATTAGGTACAGTAGGGTTGAGGGACAAGTCAATCGGGAGGTAAGTTTGAATGGAGAAAAACTGGAGGAAATGAAGTGTTTTAGATATCTGGGAGTGGATTTGACAGCGGATGTGAACCATGAAAGCGGAAGTGAGTCACAGGGTTGGGGAGGGGGGCGAAGATTCTGGGAGCGTTGAAGAATGTATGGAAGGCGAGAACATTATCTCGGAAAGCAAAAATGGGTATATTTGAAGGAATAGTGGTTCCAACAATGTTATACGGTTGCGAGGCGTGGGCTATAGATGGGGTCGTGCGGAGGAAGGTGGATGTGTTGGAAACGAGATGTTTGAGAACAATATGTGGTGTGAGGTGGTTTGATCGAGTAAGTAATGAAAGGGTAAGAGAGATGTGTGGTAATAAAAAAAAAGTGTGGTTGAGAGAGTAGAAAAGGGTGTATTGAAATGGTTTGGTCATATGGAGAGAATGAGGAAAGATTGACAAAGAGCATATATATGGCAGAGGTGGGGGGAACAAGGAGAAGTGGGAGACCAAATTGGAGGTGGAAAGATGGAGTGAAAAAGATTTTAAGCGATCGGGGACTGAACATGCTGGAGGGTGAAAGGCATGCAAGGAATAAAGTGAAATGGAACAATGTGGTATGCTGGGTCGAGGTGCTGTCATTGGATTGAACCAGGGCATGTGAAGCGTCTGGGGTAAACCCTGGAAAGTTTTGTGGGGTCTGGATGCGGACAGGAAGCTGTGGTTTCGGTGCATTACACATGACAGCTAGAGAATTAGTGTGAACGAATGTGGCCTTTGTTGTCTTTTCCTAGCGCTACCTCGCGCGCGTGCGGGGGGAGGGGTTTGTGTGGCGGGGTGGCGACGGGAATTAATAAAGGCAATAAGTATGAATTATGTACACGTGTTTATATGTATATGTCTGTGTATGTATATATACGTATACGTTGAAATGTATAGATATGTATATGTCGTATGTTGACATGTATGTATATACATGTGTATGTGGGTGGGTTGGGCCATTCTTTCGTCTGTTTCCTTCGCCAACGCGGGAGACAGCGACAAAGTATGATAAATATAAAATAGATGAATATAAAATAGATGCGGGTGAGGGGGTTGTCATTTCATGTGTGGCGCGGTGGCGACGGGATTGAATAAGGGCAGGCAGTATGAATTTTGTACATGTGTATATATGTATATGTCTGTGTGTATATATATATATATATATATATATATATATATATATATATATATATATATATGTTGAGATGTATAGGTATGTATATGTGCTGTGTGTGGACGTGTATGTGTATACATGTGTATGTGGGTGGGTTGGGCCATTCTTTCGTCTGTTTCCTTGCGCTACCTCGCTAACGCTGGAGACAGCGACAAAGTATAATAAAGATGAATAAATGAATACATACATATATATATATATATATATATATATATATATATATATATATATATATATATATATATATATATGCAGTCTGTTGTGGATGAGAGATCTTGGGAAGTGGTCAGTTGTTGTTCGCTGATGATACAGGCTGGTGGTGATTTATGTGAGAAATGCAAAGCTGGTGGGCTGGTTGGAAAAATTTGTGAAAAAAGAAAGTGGAGTAAAAGTGGGAAAGCAAGGTTATTTGGACAGTAGGGTTGAGGGGGTCAATGGGAGGGAAGTTTGAATGGAGAAAAAACTGGGGAAGTGGTGTTTTAGTATCTGGGGGTGGATTTGGGGGATGGAACCCTGGAAGCGGAAATGAATCATAGGGGGGAGGGGACGAAAATTTGGGAGGTTGAAGAAGTTGGGAAACGAGAAATATCCGGAAAACAAAAAAGGGTATTTTGAGGGGTAGTGGTTCACAAAGTTTATGGTTTCGGGGGGGCGTGGGCTATGGGTGGTGTGCGAGGAGGGGGGGATGGTGGAAAGAGATGTTTGAGGGAATTGTGGTGTGAGGGGGTTTTGACAGTAAATAAAAAGGGGAAGGGATGTGGGAATAAAAAAATGTGGTGAAGAGGAGAAAAGGGTGTTTTGAAATGGGTTTTGGTCAAATGGAGAAATAAATGGGGAAAGTTTGCCCAAAGAGGATATTTTGGGGCAGAGGTGGGGGGGACAAGGAGAAGTGGGAAAACCAAAATTGGGAAAGGTGGAAAGTGGAGTAAAAAAGATTTTTAAAGCGATCGGGGACTGAACATGCGGGGAAGGGTAAAAGGCAGGGAAAGGGAATAAGTGAAAAGGGAAAACAATGTGGTATGCTGGGTCGGGGTTTGGGGCCTTGGTTAAATTTGGTTTTTTTGAACCAGGCATGTAAAGGGCTTTGGGGGGGGAAAAAACCCCGGGAAAGTTTTTTTGGGGGTCTGGATGGGACAGGAAGTTTGGGGGTTTTCGGTGCAAAAACCCGACAGCTAGAAAATTTAGTGTGCGAATGGGGCCCTTTGTTGTTTTTTCCCTAGCGCCCCTGGGCCGCGTGGGGGGGGAGGGGTTTGTGTGGGGGGTTTGGTGGCGACGGGAAATTAAATTTAAAGGGCAATAAGAAATGAATTATGTACACTTTGTTTATATGTATATGTCTGTGTATGTATATATATGTATACGTTAAAATTGTATAGAAAAGTATATGTCGTATGTGGACTTTGTATGTTTATACATGTGATGTGGGGGGGTTTGGGGGCCATTTTTTTGTCTGTTTTCCTTCCCCAACGGGGGGAGACAGCGACAAAAGTATGAAAAATATAAAATAGATGAATATAAAAAAAGTTTGGGGGGTGGGGGGGGTTTTGTCATTTCATTTTTTGTGGCCCCGGGTGGCGGGGGTTTTGAATAAGGGCAGGCATTTGGGAATTTTTTGTAAAAGTGTTTATATGTATAGGGTTGTGTGTATTTATAATAAAATATATATTTTTATATATATTTATATATATATTTAATAATATTTTTTTTTATATTATATATATTTTTTAAAATATATGTGCTGTGGGGTGGACGGTATGTTTTTATCCCATGTTTTATGTGGGTGGGTTGGGCCCTTTTCTTTGTCTGTTTCCTTGCGCTACCTCGCAAAAAACGCTGGAGACAGCGAAAAAGTTAAAAAGATGAATAAATGAATACATATTTATATATATATTTTATATATATTATTTTAAATATATATATATAAATATATTTTATACCCAGGGAAAACCCAGGGAAAAGGGCTGTGTAGGTATGTATTTTTTGCGTGTGTGGACGTGTGAAAATGTACATGTGTTTGGGGGGGGGGGCCTTTTCTTTCGTCTGTTTCCTTCGCTCCCTCGCAAAACGCGGGGACAGGGGACAAAGAAAAAAAATAATTAAAATTTATTATTAAATTATATATATATATATATATATGCGGGTCTGTTGTGGATGAGAGATTTTGGGAAGGGGTTTCCAGTTTTTTGTTCGCTGATGATACAGCGTGGTGGTTTTTATGTGAAAAATGCAGAAGTGGGGGACGGGTTTTGGAAAGGGGGTTTTGTAAAAGAAAAAAGTGGAGAAAATTTGAAAGAACCCGGCAAGGTTATTAGGTACAGTGGGGTTTGGGGGGTAATCAATTGGGAGGAAAGTTTGAATGGAAAAAAAACTGGGGAAGTGAAGGGGTTTTAGATATCTGGGAGTGGATTTGGCAGCGGATGGAACCAGGGAAAGCGGAAGTGTTCATAGGGGGGGGGGGGGGGAAAGGGAAAAATTCTGGGAGGTTGAAGAATGTGTGGAAGTCGAGAAATCATTCGGAAAGAAAAAAATTGGGGTTGTTTGAGGGAATGGGGTTTCCCAAAACAATTTTATATGGTTGCGAGGCGGGGGGCAGGGAAAAGGGAGTTGGGCAGGAGGGTGGATGTGCGGGAAAATGAGATGTTTGAGGAGAATGTGGGGTTTTTGAGGGGGTTTTGATCGAGTAGTAAAAATGGGTAAGAGATGTGTGGTAAAAAAAGAGTGTGGATGAGGAGCAGAAGAGGGGGGTTTTAAAAAGGGTTTTGTCACATGGAGAGAATAGTGGGGAAAAAATTGACCAAAAATGATATATGTGTCAGAGGGGGGGAACGAGGGAAGTGGGAGCCCAAATTGGGGGGGGAAAAAAGAGGGAGGGGTAAAAAAGTTTTTGGGTTTGACCCGGGGGCCTGAAATGCAGAGGGGGGAAAAGGGTGTTAAAGGGAAAACCAGAGTAAATTTGGGAACGTGTGGTTTTTTCCCGGGGGTCAAACGTGCTGCAATGGATTAAAACCAGGGCATGGGGAAAGCGTCTGGGGAAAAACCCAGGGGAAAGTTCTGTGGGGCTGGATGTGGAAAGGGAGCTGTGGTTCGGTGCATTATTACTGACAGCTAGAGACTGGAGTGTGAAACGAAATGTGGCTTTTGTTGTCTTTTCCTAGGCGTACTCGCACACATGAGGGGGGAGAGGGTTGTTATTCCATGTGTTGGCGATGGTGCGATGAGACTGAATAAAGGCAGACAGTATGAATCATGTGTATGTGTATATATGTATATGTCTGTGTGTGTATACATATGTATACGTTGAGATGTATAGGTATGTATATTTTGCGTGTGTGGACGTGTATGTATATACCTGTGTATGTGGGTGGGTTGAGCATCGCTTTCGTTTGTTTCCTTGCGCTACCTCGCTAACGCGGGAGACAACTACAACGACAATAAAATATCTATATATATATATATATATATTATATATTATATATATATATATATTATATTATCTTTATTTATATATGTATATATGTTATAATATATATATATATATATATATATTATATATATATTTTTTATATAATATTAATATATCCATTGGGGATAGGGGAGAAAGATTACTTCACCACGTATTCCCTGCGTGTCGTAGAAGGCGACTGAAAGGGGGGAGAGGGTGGCTGGATATCTCCCCTCTTCTTGATTTTTTTTAATTTTCCTACCAAGGAAGGAAGGAGACGGGGGTCAGGTGAAGATAATATCCTCTAAGGCCAGTTCTCTGTTCTTAACCGCTGCCTCGCTGCGCGGGAAATGGCGAGACAGTATTAAAAAAAAAAAAAAAAAAAAAAAAAATATATATATATATCTATATATATATATATATCATATAATATATATATATATATATATTTATATATATTTTTATTATTATTATTATAATTATTATTATACTTTGTCGCTGTCTCCCGCGTTTGCGAGGATAGCGCAAGGAAACTGGACTAAAGAAATGGCCAAACCCCCCCCATTAAATTATATACATACGTCCACAAACGCAAACTCA
This sequence comes from Panulirus ornatus, assembly GCF_036320965.1. NCBI lineage: Eukaryota > Metazoa > Arthropoda > Malacostraca > Decapoda > Palinuridae > Panulirus > Panulirus ornatus. The sequence continues at coordinate 14,727,215 of NC_092235.1, forward strand.
ACCCCCCCCCCCCCCCCCCCCCCCCTCCCCACCCTACACAGTTTTCCCCATGGCTTACCCCAGACGCTTCACATCCTTGTTCAATCCACTGACAGACGTAACCCCGGTATACCACATCGCTCCAATTCACTCTTCCTTGCCCTCCTTTCACCTCCTGCATGTTCAGGCCCCGATCACAACAAAAATCTTTTTCACCCCATCCTTCCACCTCCAATTTGGTCTCCTCTTCTCCTTGGTCCCTCCACCTCCGACACATATATCCTCTTGGTCAATCTTTCCCCCACTCATTCCTCTCCTTGTGCCCAAACCACTTCAACACCCTCTTCTGCTCTTCTCAACCACGCTCTTTTTATTTCCACACATCTCTCTTACCTTACGGTACTCACTCGATCAAACCACCTCACACCACACAATTGTCCTCAAACAATCATTTCCAGCACATCCTTCCTCCTGCGCACAACTCTATCCCATATAAGCCTCGCCTCCAACCATACAACATTTTTGGGAAAACCACTATTCCTTAAAAACATACCCTTTTTTGCTTTCCGAGATAATGTTCTCGACTTCCACACATTCTCAAAGGCCCCCCAGAATTTTCGCACCCTCCCCCACCCCTATGATCACTTCCGCTTTTTTTTTTCCAGGTTCCATCCGCTGCCAGATCCACTCCCAGATATCTAAAACACTTCCTTCCTCCAGTTTTTCTCCATTCAAACTCACCCCCCAATTTGGGACTTGACCCTCAACCCTACGTCCCCTAAAAACCCTTGTCTTATTCACATTTACTCTTAACTTTTTTCTTCCCCCTTTACCAAACTCATCCCAGCTTCTGCAGTTTTCACATGAATCAGCACCAGCGCTGTATCATCAGCGAACAACAACTGACCTCACTCCCAAGCTCTCCATCCCCAACAGACTTCATACTTGCACCTCTTCCAAAATCTTGCATTTACTCCTAACAACCCATCCATAAACAAATTTTAAAAAACCATGGAGACATAACACACCCTGGCGCAAAACCTACATTCATGAGAAACCAATCACTTTTTCCCCTCTTCCTACACGTACACATCCTTACTTTCCTCGATAAAAAATTTTCACTGCTTCTAACAAACGTTCCTCCCACACCATATATTCTTAATACCATCCACAGAGCATCTCTATCAACTCTTCATATGCCTTCTCCAGATCCATAAGTCTACATAAAAATCCATTTTGCTTTTCTAGTATTTCTCACATATTCTTCAAAGCAAACTCCTGATCCACACATCCTCTACCTATGATTATATATACATATAATTTATATATATGTGTGTGTGTGTGTGTGTGTCGTGTGTGTTGGTAAGGACACCAATTTTGCGCGGTGATCAATGATTATTCCTATGAAGTTCACGGGGAAAATGAAACACGATAAGTTCCCAAGTGCACTTTCGTGCAATAATCACATCATCGGGGAGACACAGAGAGAAATATAAGTCAGTTGATATACATCGAAAAGACGGGCATATAGGGACGCCCATTTAGGTAAACAATCATATGTTTACCAATTGGGCGTCTGAGCCTTCGTATCTTCGAATGTATATCACTGACTTTTATTTCTCTCTTTTGTCTCCCTGATGATTTGGTTATTACACGAAGTGCACTTGGGGAACTTATCGTGTTTCATATTCCCCGTGGACTTCATAGGAATATAAATATATTATATATATATATTATATATATATATATTTCCATATATATATATATATATATATAATATTATGAATGATGTCTTTTTTTTTTTTTTTCTTTTATCCATTATATATAATATATTTATATATTATATAAATTTATATTTTATTATATATATATATATATATATATATTTCTTATTTTTCATGTCTATTCGCCATTTCCCGCGTTGCGAGGTAGCGTTAAGAAGAGAGGACTGGGCCTTAGAGGGAAAATCCTCACCTGGCCCCCTTCTATGTTCCTTCCTTTTGGAAAATTAAAAGAAAAAAAAAAGAAAAAAAGAGAGGGGAGGATTTCCAAGCCACCGCTCCCTCCCGTTTTAGTCGCATTCTACGACACGCAGGGAATACGTGGGAAGATTCATTTTTCCCCTATTCCCCAGGGAATATATATATATATATATATATAATATTTATATATTATATATATATATATATATTATATTTTTATATATTATAATATATATATATATATAAGGCTCTTTAAAGATCCCATTGTTTAAGGGCCTTCTACCGCTTTATTATTTTTGTTATAAGAAAAAAAATATATTGAAATCGCAAAGAAGCATTCGCGAGCAATGGAGACTTTTTAAAAACATGTAAGATATCTTAGAGTTCCAAAATCAGGTAGAGGTGGAGTAATTATTCGAGTAAGTTTTATTACATGGCTGAATGTTTAGGAATTAGAACGACCACATTTTTCATTTTTTAAAATACTTTTGATTTCTACGACGACAAGATAATGGCCGTCACAAATTTGTTATGCACATTATACGGTTTGACTCGGTTTTGTGTTACGGGGAAGAGAGTTTTTACCGTCATGTTGGCCCGTTCTCATACCCTGTACACACACACACACACACACACACACACACAAAACATACACACACACACACACCGCCTCAGCCAGGTACCTATTCATGGGTTGGGTCGTTGGTCACTGCCTCACACAATACTGAGACCGTGCTTGTCTGATCCAGTGCTAGGCTGTGCTGTCTCGTGGCAGTAACGCCAACATCTACACCATGGCAAGACACTTTGTGCCAGAATCTCATGACCATTACTGCGTTTGGTCAGGGAATGACAAAAAAAACAAAAAACTAAAGCAATGACTTGGTGACCTTTACCCGGAAAAGACATAGCCAATAAATATTATCTCAAAATTTGATATACACCATGTGCAGTAGGTAAGAAGGCCTGTTTTTTTTTTTACCAACATTTCATGAATCATTTGCAGAAATATACCCATATGGTGTAAAAAAGAGTGACCTTCAACTCTGCAGAAATGAACTGACTACGTGAATTCTCTCGTGCATCTATATTATTACATAAAACGGGTCTGTATTGTGGTGTTTTACCTCGACTGACACTGTAAGCAATAGCAACCTGAAATATATTTGTAGTTTGACCATCGGACCTATCAGGTCCCCGAAAAATTATATATGTATATAATATATATCTATATATTATTATAATATATATATATATATATATATTATATTATATATATATATATATGTATATATATATGTAACAAAGAGCATAGGAACGCGCACCTTCATAGAAATACAAACCATCCAACGCCAGGATCAAACCCCGGGGGCAATCTTTTTGTTTTCCCAAAAAATAGCGCCCCTAGCTTCGTCTTTTCGATGTACTTTTCTCTTTGGGTCTCCCCTGTTGTTGTGTTTATTACACGAAAGTACACTTGGGGACTCATGTGTTTCATTTTCCCGTGGACTCATAGGCGGGAAATATCTTGATCCGCAAAATATGTGATCCTTTCCAATTATATATATATATATATATATTATATATATATATTATATTATATATTATATATATATATATATATATATATATATATATATTTCTGAAAAACTCTACAAATCTTCACCTTCGCCTTCTACAAGATATATGATCAGGGGTCATCCGCCAGTTTGCACTACAGCACTTTTAACATTCAAATAGTCTATTTCGCACGCATATCAATTAACACGTAATCCAATAACGCTCTTGGCAATCTCTCCTACTTACATTACGTAATATTTATGTATATCTCTCTTTTACCAGGGTTATTTCCAATCACCAGTCCTTTTTCAGCACATAAATCTACAAGCTCTTCACATTTCCATTTACAACACTGAACACCCAATTTACACCAATTATTCCCTCAATCTGCCACATTTCTCACCTTTGCATTGAAATCGGCCCTCACTTAATAACCTGGTCTCGTTGCATCAAAAATACTCACACCAACTCACTCAGCTGCTACCAAAACACTTGCCTCTCTTGATCTTTCTTCTCATGCCCAGGTGTATTGCCAATAATCCACCATCTCTCTCCCCTCCACTTACAGTTTTACCCATATCATCTAGGGTTTACTTAGTATACACTATCACATACTCCCACACCACTCTGTTTCAGGAGTAGTGCTACTCCTTCCCTTGCTCTTGTCCTTTCACATACACTGACTTTTTCTCCCAAGACATTCCAAACCACTCTTCCCCTTTACCTTGAGCTTTGTTTCCTCAGAGCCAAAACCTCCAGGTTCCTTTCTCAAACATATACTATTCTCCTTTTTCTCATCTTGGTTACATCCACACACAATTCAGACACCCCATCTGAGCTTCGAGGAGGATGAGCACTCCCAGCGTGACTCCATCTGTTTCCCTTTAAGAAAGTTAAAATACAAGGAAGGGGGGTTTTTTTAAACCCACGCCCCCCCGTCCCCCCCAATTTTGTCGCCTTCTAGACGCGGGGAGGAAATGCGTAGGGGGTATTCTTTCTTCCCCCAAACCCCGCCGCATGGAGGTAGCGCTTTGGAAAGGACAACCCAAAAGGGCACATTCGTTCGCACTCAGTCTTTTTGCTGGGCTGTGTGTGTGTGTGTGGTTTTGTTTTGTGTGCGCGCGCGCGCACGGATCTGACTGGGAACAAATTACAATGGCCCAAAACTTAGATCATCGGGGAAAATGGGAAAAATTAATTAAAACTTGCCTTCCTCCATAGTAAGGGAGAGAGGAACTGGAATATTAGTTCAGAAGAAATAAAATGGAAAGAGCTTCCTCATGATGGAATTAAACATGGATGTAAACACAGCACAAAAACGGATCTACACTTTCAACGTTGACATGATATGAGAAAAGGACGAACAAATCTGAGACCCATACAACCTCTTATGTTAACATGTGATCAATCTGAGAACTGTCGCTTTCTCTGGGTGTAAGATCGTGTCTGTCCTGTGTGTACGTTAACGTAGGTAGTTATTATCATGGAAAACCTTTCTTCATTTTTTGTATATGAGCTAGTTCGTAATACGGTTATCTGTGTCTGACTCTAACTATGTCTGTTTGCTGTTATTAACCTATTGCTTCTTCGAGTTTCAGATAACCGTTCTTTTGTGTTCGTATCAGATCAGGGAAACAATATGGCATTCCCAGTGAGTTGACTTGATAGGAGCAAATAACATGTTTTTGTGGTTTTGTGGTGTGTGTTGTGTGTGGTACGGTGGCGGTTACTTCTTCAGTGAGGCGAACACTGTAGCCTAAATTCTACTTCATCTCTCCTCAGTTGTAGTGTTCTTAACCTATATACAAATACCTCAAGATCTTTTTGGGATCACACATGGCCGTATAATAGCCAGAGGGGAGTGTATTGTGGTCTAGAATTATCCATTACACACTGAAGGAAGTAAGATAAGCCCAGGCACTGCTTTAGAATGTACTCATTTTTGCCTAGTCAGTGTTTATCACATATTCAAAAATGTAAATAGAGCTGATCAGTATTTAAAAAATAATGTATTATGGTTCTAATATTATCCAACACCTTACATCGAACCTCGCTCTTATCAATTCATAACAGTAGACCTCGGGTACACACATATGCTTCACATGCCTTGATTCAATCCACTGACAGCACGTCAACCCCGGTATACCACATCGCTCCAATTCACTCTATTCCTTGCCCTCCTTTCACCCTCCTGCATGTTCAGGCCCCGATCACACAAAATCTTTTTCACCCCATCCTTCCACCTCCAATTTGGTCTCCCTCTTCTCCTTGTTCCCTCCACCTCCGACACATATATCCTCTTGGTCAATCTTTCCCCACTCATCCTCTCCATGTGCCCAAACCACTTCAAAACACCCTCTTCTGCTCTCTCAACCACGCTCTTTTTATTTCCACACATCTCTCTTACCCTTACGTTACTCACTCGATCAAACCACCTCACACCACACATTGTCCTCAAACATCTCATTTCCAGCACATCCATCCTCCTGCGCACAACTCTATCCATAGCCCACGCCTCGCAACCATACAACATTGTTGGAACCACTATTCCTTCAAACATACCCATTTTTGCTTTCCGAGATAATGTTCTCGACTTCCACACATTCTTCAAGGCCCCCAGAATTTTCGCCCCCTCCCCCACCCTATGATCCACTTCCGCTTCCATGGTTCCATCCGCTGCCAGATCCACTCCCAGATATCTAAAACACTTCACTTCCTCCAGTTTTTCTCCATTCAAACTCACCTCCCAATTGACTTGACCCTCAACCCTACTGTACCTAATAACCTTGCTCTTATTCACATTTACTCTTAACTTTCTTCTTCCACACTTTACCAAACTCAGTCACCAGCTTCTGCAGTTTCTCACATGAATCAGCCACCAGCGCTGTATCATCAGCGAACAACAACTGACTCACTTCCCAAGCTCTCTCATCCCCAACAGACTTCATACTTGCCCCTCTTTCCAAAACTCTTGCATTTACCTCCCTAACAACCCCATCCATAAACAAATTAAACAACCATGGAGACATCACACACCCCTGCCGCAAACCTACATTCACTGAGAACCAATCACTTTCCTCTCTTCCTACACGTACACATGCCTTACATCCTCGATAAAAACTTTTCACTGCTTCTAACAACTTTCCTCCCACACCATATATTCTTAATACCTTCCACAGAGCATCTCTATCAACTCTATCATATGCCTTCTCCAGATCCATAAATGCTACATACAAATCCATTTGCTTTTCTAAGTATTTCTCACATACATTCTTCAAAGCAAACACCTGATCCACACATCCTCTACCATATGTATATATATATATATATATATATATATATGTGTGTGTGTGTGTGTGTGTGTGTGTGTGTTGGAAAGGACCACAATTTTGCGCGTGATCAAGATATTCCTATGAGTCCACGGGGAAAATGAAACACGATAAGTTCCCAAGTGCACTTTCGTGCAATAATCACATCATCAGGGGAGACACAAGAGAGAAATATAAGTCAGTTGATATACATCGAAAAGACGAAGCTAGGACGCCATTTAGTAAACAATCATATGTTTACCAATTGGCGTCCTAGCTTCGTCTCTTCGATGTATATCAACTGACTTATATTTCTCTCTTTTGTCTCCCCTGATGATGTGATTATTACACGAAAGTGCACTTGGGAACTTATCGTGTTTCATTTTCCCCGTGGACTCATAGGAATATATATATATATATATATATATATATATATATATATATATATATATATATATATATATATATATATATATATATATGTCTTTTTTTCTTTTTTCTTTTATACCATTATATATATATATATATATATATATATATATATATATATATATATATATATATATATATATTTCTTTTTTTTCATACTATTCGCCATTTCCCGCGTTTGCGAGGTAGCGTTAAGAAGAGAGGACTGGGCCTTAGAGGGAAAATCCTCACCTGGCCCCCTTCTCTGTTCCTTCTTTTGGAAAATTAAAAGAAAAAAAAAAAGAAAAAACGAGAGGGGAGGATTTCCAGCCACCCGCTCCCTCCCGTTTTAGTCGCCTTCTACGACACGCAGGGAATACGTGGGAAGTATTCTTTCTCCCCTATCCCCAGGGAATATATATATATATATATATATATATATATATATATATATATATATATATATATATATATATATATATATATATATATATATATATATATAAGGCTCTTTAAAGATTCCCATTTTCTAAGGGCCTCTACCGCTTTATATTTTTGTTATAAGAAAAAATATATTGAAATCGCAAAGAACAGCATTCGCGAGGCAATGGAGACTTTTTCATATACATGTAAGATATCTTAAGAGTCCAGAATCAAGGTAGAGGTGGAGTAATTATCGAGTAAGTTATATTAACACTGGCTGAAATGTTTAGGATTAACGACCACAATTTTTCATTTTTTAAGTACTTTTGAATTCTACGACGACAAGAAATGGCCGTCACAAATTTGTTATGAACATTATACGGTTTGACTCCTGTTTATGTGTTACGGGGAGAGAGTTTTACGCTCATGTTGGCCCGTCTCATAACCCTGTACACACACACACACACACACACACACACACACATACACACACACACACACCCGCCTCAGCCAGGTACCTATTCATGGGTTGGGTGTTGGTCGACTGCCTCACACAATACTCGAGACCGTGCTTGTCTGATCCCGTGCTGGCCTGTGCTGTCTCGTGGTCAGTAACGCCAACACTACACCATAGGCAAGACACTTTTGTGCCAGATCTCATGACCATTAACTGCAGTGTGGTCAGGGAATGACAAAAAAACAAAAACAAAGCAATGCTTGGTGACCTTTAACCCGGAAGACATAGCCAAAAATATATATCGCAAATTTGATATACACATTGTGCAGTAGGTAAGAAGGCCTTTTTTTTTTTTACCACATTTCATGAATATTTGCAGAAATTTAGCCAAATGGTGGTAAAAAAGAAGTGACCTTCAACCTCTGCAGAATAGAACTGACTACGTGAATTCATCTCGTGCACTGTATACGTATTACATAACGGGTCTGTATGTGGTGTTTTACCTCGACTGAAACTGTAAGCAATAGCAACCTGAAATATATTTGTAGTTTGACCATCGACCTATCAGGTCCCTTGAAAAATTATATATGTATATATATATATATATATATATATATATATATATATATATATATATATATATATATATATATATATATATATATGAACAAAGTGCATAGGAACGCGCACCTTCATAGAACATACAAACCTCCAACAGCCAGGATCGAACCCGGGACAATCATGTGTTTACCAAATAGCGTCCTAGCTTCGTCTCTTCGATGTACATTTCTCTCTTGTGTCTCCCCTGATGTTGTGATTATTACACGAAAGTACACTTGGGAACTCATCGTGTTTCATTTTCCCCGTGGACTCATAGGAATATCTTGATCACGCGCAAAATTGTGATCCTTTCCAATATATATATATATATATATATATATATATATATATATATATATATATATATATATATATATATATATATATATTTCTGAAAAACTCTACAAATCTTCACCTTCGCCTCTACAAGATAATGATCAGACATCCCGCCAGTTGCACCTCTCAGCACATTAACATTCAAAAGTCTCTTTCGCACGCATATCAATTAACACGTAATCCAATAACGCTCTCTGGCCATCTCTCCTACTTACATACGTATATTTATGTATATCTCTCTTTTTAAACCAGGTATTTCCAATCACCAGTCCTTTTTCAGCACATAAATCTACAAGCTCTTCACCATTTCCATTTACAACACTGAACACCCCATTTACACCAATTATTCCCTCAACTGCCACATTACTCACCTTTGCATTCAAATCGCCCATCACTATAACCTGGTCTCGTGCATCAAAAATACTAACACACTCACTCAGCTGCTCCCAAAACACTTGCCTCTCTTGATCTTTCTTCTCATGCCCAGGTGTATTTGCACCAATAATCACCCATCTCTCTCCATCCACTTTCAGTTTTACCCATATCAATCTAGAGTTTACTTCCGTATACTCTATCACATACTCCCACCACTCCTGTTTCAGGAGTAGTGCTACTCCTTCCCTTGCTCTTGTCCTTTCACAAACCCCTGACTTTACTCCCAAGACATTCCCAAACCACTCTTCCCCTTTACCCTTGAGCTTTGTTTCACTCAGAGCCAAAACCTCCAGGTTCCTTTCCTCAAACATACTACCTATCTCTCCTTTTTCTCATCTTGGTTACATCCACACACATTCAGACACCCCAATCTGAGCCTTCGAGGAGGATGAGCACTCCCCGCGTGACTCCTTCTGTTTCCCCTTTAAGAAAGTTAAAATACAAGGAAGGGAGGGTTTCTAAACCCCCGCCCTCCCGTCCCCTTTAGTCGCCTTCTACGACGCGTGAGGAATGCGTAGGAAGTATTCTTTCTTCCCAATCCCCGCACGCATGCGAGGTAGCGCTAGGAAAGGACAACAAAGGTCACATTCGTTCGCACTCAGTCTTTAGCTGTCATGTGTGTGTGTGTGTGTGTGTGTGTGTGCGCGCGCGCGCACGGACTGACTGTAACAAGTTACAATGGCGTAAAACTTAGATCATCGGGAAGATGAAGAATTAATACTACAACTTGCCTTCCTCCATAGTAAGGGAGAAACAGGAATATAGGATCAGAAGGAAATAAAATGGAAAGAGCTTCCTCATTGATGACATGTAACATGGATGTAAACACAGCACAAAAACAGTATCTACACTTTCAACGTGACATGATATGAGAAAAGGACGAACAAATCTGAGACCATACCAACCTCTTAATGTTAACATGTGATCATTCTGAGAACTGTCGTTCACTGGTGTAAAGATCGTGTCTGTCCTGTGTGTACGTACGTAGGTAGTTATTATCATGGAAAACCTTACTTCATTTTTTGTATATGAGATAGTTCGTAACTACGGTTATCTGTGTCTGACTCTAACTATGTCTGTTGTATTAACATATGCTCTTCCGGTTTCAGATAACCGTCTTTTGTGTTCGTATCAGATCAGGGAAACAAATATGGCATTCCCAGTGAGTTGACTTGATAGGAGCAAATAACATGTGTGTGTGTGTGTGTGTGTGTGTGTGTGTACGGTGGCGGTTACTTCTTCAGTGAGGCGAACACTGTAGCCTAAATCTAACTTCATCTCTCCTCAGTTGTAGTGTTCTTAACCTATATACAAATACCTCAAGATCTTTTTGGGATCACACATGGGCCGTATAGACAGAGGGAGTGTATTGTGGTCCTAGAATTATCCTTCACACCTGAAGGAAGCTAAGATAGCCAGGCCTGCTTTAGAATGTACACATTTTGCATAGTCAGTGTTTATCACATATCAAAAAATGTAAATAAAGCTGATCAGTATTTAAAAAATAATGTATTATGGTTCTAATATTATCCAACACCTTACAACGAACCTCGCTCCTTATCATTCATAACAGTAGACCTCAGGGTACACACATATAGCCCAGTGTGTACCACATGATGGGTCAGGTGTTACAAGTGTTGTCTGATATTAAGAATGACAAGTCCGCCCCTTCTTACACCTTATCAATGTTTTGTTTCTTATCATGCTCCTGTGGCCGTGAAATTGCAGATCTGTATCTTATATATATATATATATATATATATATATATATATATATATATATATATATATATATATATATAATTACACTCAACCGCCGTCTCCCGCGTTAGCGAGGTAGCGCAAGGAAACAGACGAAAGAATGGCCCAATACACCCACATACACATGTATATACATGAACGCCGACACACGCACAGACACATACCTATTCATTTCAACATATACATACATATACATACACAGACATATACATATATACACATGTACATATCCATCCTTGTTGCCTGCATCCATTCCCATCGCCACCTCGCCGCACACGAAATAGCTTCACATGCCCTGGTTCAATCCATTGACAGCACGTTGATCCCTGTATAACACATCGTTCCCATTCACTCTGTTCCTTGCATGCCTTTCACCCTCCTGCATGTTCAGGCCCCGATCGCTCAAAATCTTTTTCACTCCATCCTTCCACCTCCTATTTGGTCTCCCACTTCTCCTCGTTCCCTCCACCTCTGACACATATATCTTCTTTGTCAATCTCTCCTCACTCATTCTCTCCATATAATCAAACCATTGCAATACACCCTCTTCTCTCTCAGCTACACTCATTCTATTACCACACATCTCTCTTATCCTTTCAATACTTACTCGATCAAACCACCTCACACCACATATTGTTCTCAAACATCTCATTTTCAACACATCCACCCTCCTCCGCACAACACTATCTATAGCCCATGCCTCGCAACCAAATAACATTGTTGGAACCAGTATTCCTTCAAACATACCCATATTTGCTCTCCGAGATAACATTCTCACCTTCTACGCATTCTTCAACGCTCCCAGAACCTTTGCTCCCTCCCCCACCCTGTGACTCACTTCCGCTCCATGGTTCCATCCGCTGCTAAGTCCACTCACAGATATCTAAAGCACTTCAGTTCCTCCAGTTTTTCTCCATGCAAACTTACCTCCCAATTAACTTGTCCCTCTACCCAACTGAACCTAATAACCTTGCTCTTATTCACATTATACTCAGCTTTCTTCTTTCACACACGATATCCAACTCAGTCACCAACTTCTGCAGTTTCTCTCCCGAATGTCACCAGCGATGTATCATCAGCGAACAACAACTGACTTACTTCCCAAGCCCTCTCATCCATAACAGACTCCATACTTGCCCCTCTCTCCAAAACTCTTGCATTCACCTCCCTAACAACCCCATCCATAAACAAATCAAACAACCATGGTGACATCACACACCCCTGCCGCAAACCGACATTCACTGGGAACCATTCATTTTCCTCTTTTCCTACTCATACTCATGCCTTACATCTTCGGTAAAAACTTTTCACCGCTTCTAGCAACTTACCTCCCACACCATACATTCTTAAAATTTTCCTCAAAGCATCTCTATCCAGCCTATCATATGCTTTCTCGAAATCCATACAAATCCACCATTTATTCTAAGTATTTCTTACATACATTCTTCAAAGCAAACACCTGATCCACACATCCTCTACCACTTCTGAAACCACGCTTCTCCTTCCCAATCTGATATTCTGTACATGCCTTCACCCTCTCAATCAATACCCTCCCATATACTTTCCCAGGAATGCTCAACAAACTTATGCCTCTGTAATTTGAACACACCTTTATTCCCTTTGCCTTTGTACAGTGGCACTATACATGCATTCCACCAATCCTCAGGCACTTCACCACGATCCATACATACACTGAATATCCTTACCAACCAGTCAACAACACAGTCACCCCCTCTTTTATAAATTCTACTACAATACCATCCCAACCCGCCGCCTTGCCGGCTTTCATCTTCCGCAAAGCTTTCACTACCTCTTCTATGTTCACCAAACCATTCTCCCTGACCCTTTCACTTCGCACACCACCCCGACCAAAACACCCTATATCTGCCACTTATCACCAAACACATTCAACAAATCTTTAAGATATTCACTCCATCTCCTTCTCACTCCATCACTACTTGTTATTACCTCTCCATTTGCCCCTTTCACCGATGTTCCCATTTGTTATCTTGCCTTACGCACGTTATTTACCTCTTTCCAAAACATCTTTTTATTCTCACTAAAATTTAATGATACTCTCACACACCATCTCTCATTTGCCCTCTTTTTCACCTCTTGCACCTTTCTCTTGACCTCCTGCCGCTTTCTTTTATACATCTCCCCGTCATTTGCATTATTTCCCAGCAAAAATCGTCCAAACGCCTCTCTTTCACTAACAATCTTACTTCCTCATCTCACCATTCACTACCCTTTCTAATCTGCCCACCTCCCACCTTTCTCATGCCATATGCATCTTTTGTGCAAGCCATCACTGTTTCCCTAAATACATCCCATTCCTCCCCCACTCCCCTTACGTCATTTGCTCTCACCTTTTGTCATTCTGCACTCAATCTCTCCTGGTACTTCCTTACATCTTATATGTGTACTATCAATGAAACATTAATGTGATCACACAGGTTTAGAGTACACGATGATTGATTTATTTATCATTAACTCAGTGTTCTGGCGTTACCCAGGGCCTTGCTGAAGGCTCCTGCAACCTGAGGCCGCGACACTTGCAGTAGCAGGGAAATATAGATTCCTTTCGAGTGAGAAATTATTACATGCAGTGTGGCCCAAGGTGACTTTCCACTCGGTAACACCTGTACATCATAATCACTTTGCCAGACACTGTAACATCATTGCTCATCAGACGTGGCATTAAAACTACAGGGATGGATGTTATACCCCAACACTTGGGACTTACCATACCTCGGAGACGTAATTTCTTGTCATTCTCTCATGTGAATTTATAAGAAAGAAATGCATTTGGAATAGTTTATGAGGGAAATGTATATCTTGTTAAGTACAACATATAAAAAAAAACATGAAATAGACTATCCATCTACGTGCTTCCTACAAGATCCACCGTTGCATAGAGATAACTTATCGACAGGACAATAACCACACACTGAAATGACCCGACCTCCTTATCAGGGCTGATAGTGGCTGCAGGTGATACCATGGTACCTTGTATCATATCACAGCAATCTGATACATCGACAGCTGTAAATGAGGCGGGAAGATGGCAGGCGTAAGGTCCCGACCGTTAAGGGGGTCTCCCTCGGCCCGACCGTTAAGGGGGCCTCCCTTGGCCCGACCGTTAAGGGGGCCTCCCTCGGCCTGACCGTTAAGGGGGTCTCCCTCGGCCCGACCGTTAAGGGGGCCTCCCTCGGCCCGACCGTTAAGGGGGTCTCCCTAGGCCTGACCGTTAAGGGGGCCTCCCTCGGCCCGACCGTTAAGGGGGTCTCCCTCGGCCCGACCGTTAAGGGGGTCTCCCTCGGTCCGACCGTTAAGGGGGCCTCCCTCGGTCCGACCGTTAAGGGGGCCTCCCTCGGCCCGACCGTTAAGGGGGCCTCCCTCGGCCCGACCGTTAAGGGGGTCTCCCTCGGCCCGACCGTTAAGGGGGCCTCCCTCGGCCCGACCGTTAAGGGGGTCTCCCTCGGCCCGACCGTTAAGGGGGTCTCCCTCGGCCCGACCGTTAAGGGGGCCTCCCTCGGCCCGACCGTTAAGGGGGCCTCCCTCGGCCCGACCGTTAAGGGGGTCTCCCTCGGTCCGACCGTTAAGGGGGCCTCCCTCGGCCCGACCGTTAAGGGGGTCTCCCTCGGCCCGACCGTTAAGGGGGCCTCCCTCGGCCCGACCGTTAAGGGGGCCTCCCTCTGCCTGACCGTTAAGGGGGGCCTCCCTCGGCCCGACCGTTAAGGGGGCCTCCCTCGGCCCGACCGTTAAGGGGGCCTCCTTCGGCCCGACCGTTAAGGGGGCCTCCCTCGGCCCGACCTTTATATGGTAGACTTTCACAAAGCGCCTGAAGACACCCTGGCTTAAACTCGCATTTTCCCAGGGGCATCATGCCCCAGGGCCCCTCAGAGAGCTCGTGATTAAGAGGGGAAGTTTGATGGGTGGAGGGGCGTCCACAAGAGACTGGGCTTAGGGCCCCCCAAAAAAAAGCCTGGGGCTGGCCTTGTGTGGGAACGCCTAGCTTAACCCAAGAAATAGCTTGAAGGACTAACTTTAAACTTTGTATTGCATAAGTGTCAACACGAAATGTGTATAATGAATATTATTAGTATCAAAGATATCATGAGCATCAAAGACGATGCTTAGGAATATTATATCAAAGATGCCTAGCTGAAACGGTTGTCCATTATGCATCACACAGGGTGATAGATAATGAATGCGCCAGACCGGGGATCTATTGGTGTGCCTGTGTTTGTGGGGAAGGAGAGGTAAACAACAAACTATAGAGAGAATTAATAGAAGAATGAAGACACGAATGAAAAATTGAGTGGAAAGTCTGCACTCTCCTTCATGATAGCAGAAAACGGGAGGAACAAGGAAGAGAAGTGGAATATATTGTTGTTAGATAGATAATAACATAATTGTTCTTTTCTGTCTGGTGAACATAAGCTCACGCAGTAAGACCAGTGAAATATCTCATCATTATAATCATCGACAGAATCAAAAGGATGGATTGTCATTTTTTCTACCTTGTGTATTTTGATTACGTCAGAATTTGACAATGAAAAATATATGTAAAATTACACACCGTTATCATTAAATGAGACGAAATCTGATCCATTTTTGCATGTCTAATTAATACAGCACTTTTGTAAGATGGAATTATATGGAAAAGGTTGTTCCTTCTCACGTTCTGAAAGGGTTTTTTTTTTATCAATAACTTCACTTGTCATTCTTTTCTGTATGGTGGAAGATATACTGCTAAACTCAGGATGGGGTTTTTTTTTATACATTCTGAATTAACCGCGCTGTGCGGTTAATTCAAACATGTATGATAATCAGGTAGCTAGTCATCAGAGACTTGGATATTTACCCTTTTATATACTTACGGAAGATAAGTGCTGAAACATATTTGTTAAGTGTACGGCTTGATTATGAAGGTACATAAAGAAAATGGTATCATCAGCGTTGCCAACTTAGTGTTTTTGGCGCTAGATCTAGCGTTTTCTGTAGAGCTCTTGCGCCTAAATTCTTTATTTAGCGCCTTTGAGCGTTTTTCTGGGTGGGGGGCTATATGTATTTAGCGCTAAGTGATATTTCAGTATATGAGGAAATTCAAACAATTACAATATGTTAATGTGAATTAGGAAGTTTAATCGGAACTACCATTATAAGGAAAACGATACAAATATTGCGCTGATTTCTTTTCATCAAAATGAACATGGTCGAAAATTTTTTGAACAGGTTCAGTTTGAGTGTATTCCGCGGGCTCCCCTCCTCAAGTGCCCCTGTTCAGTTCAGGTTCAGTCGGACTCTCGTTGATGACTGAAACTATTTCGTGGGTCATTAAGGACAGTAACATTGCTGGTTGTGTGTGTGTGTGTGTGCTGGCCATTACATTTAACGAACACAACAATGAGTAAGAAATATACTTAATTTTTTAGAACAGAGTGGTTGAAAGACCTCAGATATGAAAGGTTGTTATGAAAAGTAAAGAGGGATGACACAAAATGTCTTTGCAAGTACTGCTATTGTCCACTGTCTGCCAAACTTAGTGACATTAAGACACCGCAAAATTCCTAAACACACGAAAGCTGCAGAGCCATTCAGCACTCAAATATAAACCACAATTCCGTTTGGAAAAGTGAGTGATGACACACGGGAGACTGAAGGAAATGTATAGCTAGTCAATGCAGAACATTGTTCATTACGTGTTGTTGATCAACTCATCTGTTCATTACGTGTTGTTGATCAACTCATCTGTTCATTACGTGTTGTTAATCAACTCATCTGTTCATTACGTGTTGTTGATCAACTCATCTGTTCATTACGTGTTGTTGATCAACTCAGCTGTTCATTACGTGTTGTTGATCATCTCGGTGAGCTGTGCAAACCACGATTTGCAGACAGTAAAGGATGCAAGAATTTCAAGTTAAAAAGGTGGAAGTGTAGAGCAGTTGTGTGTAATGTGACTGTCCCGCATGTTAACAGTGACTTGGAAAGTGATACAGACAACCAGAAGTTTAGTCTCTTGATTAATGAGAGTAATAACATTACGGCAACGAAACTATTGGGTATTGCTCTCCGGCTCTGTTCTGAAAGTAAGAAGATTGTAATGACCTTCTTGGACCTTGTTGAACTGACTGACTGTAATGTTAATGTGATAAACGATGCCATCAAGAAATCCTTCAAAAATAATGGGTTGGAGTTACAAAACCTTGTTGCAATTGGCACCGACAATGCTTGTGTGATGACAAGTGTTAACAGTGGAGTGTTTGCTATACTCAAGTTAGATGTTCCTCGTCTGATGCTGATCAAGTGTGCGTGTGTCATTCTCCACAGCCAGCTGTGTCTCATGCTGCAGCAGTGTCTCCCTAGGAACCTGGATATTGTGATCAGAGGGACCTATCGTAAGTGGTTCTCCCACTCTGCCATTCGCCAAGCAAGGCACAATCAATGAGAGCTTTTCTTTGATCAATGTTAGTCAAGCTCCATTGAAATGAATACAGCTAAGCCAGACTCGACGGCCGTTAAATGAATCATCATTTGTCAGATACAGCAACAATGGGTCGAGAGATCGCTTAGACATGGTAGATGGTGGAGTTTTGATCTATGTTGATGATCTAAGTGCTATTAAGATTAGCAAAGTAGACATACACACATTGACGACTCTCTTTATATTGACATTACCAACAAGTTCAAAGTAAACTACGTCTCGGCGTTATTTACAAACCTCCTTAGCGAAAAGAAGAAGACGACGACAAGATGTTATATAATGAAATCAGAATTATAATAAAGAGTAAAGAGGTTATGATAGGAGGAGACTTCATTCCAAACATAAAGTGGAACACGTTAGCAGGTGACCGAGAGGGAGCGACACCAATGGAACTGATTAAAGACACTTTTCTAGAACAGTTGATTCAAAACCAACTAGAGGTAAACACATTCTTGATCTTGTCCTCACCAGTGACACAAACAGCTCTTGCGAAGTAAGCGACATTTTGTCAAACAGCGATCACAGTCTGGATAGATTAAAGATAAATTTAGATTATGACATTAATGACAACAAACTCTTGATCCCAGATTACAGGCGAGCAAATTTTGGAAACATTGAACTCGAAAATCACAGGACCAATTGGACCAAACTTCTTGACGTTCACACAGTAGAGGAAATGTGGAATAATTCTAAAAACACACGACTTGAGATTGAAAATAAACATATTCCACAAATTACGAAGTGAACTCGTAATATTTCAAAACCATCTTGGATGAATAGGAGAATAGAAGGACTAATTTGCCAAAAGAAGAAAACATATTAGAAATTGAAATCAATAAGAACCCATGAAAATCGCCAGGAATTAATAAAAATCCAAAGACAGTGTAAGAAGTTCATAAGAGTAAATGCGAGGAAGAAAAAAGAATTTCCTTGGAAGTTAAGAATAATCCTAAGGAATTTTTCGAATATATAAGACAGGAAGACAGTAAAAGAAGGAATTTGATCATTACGAAACGAACATGACACTAACTACTGACGACAAGGAAATGATTACCATACTAAGTAATTTCTTTAACTTCGTATTTACAATTGAAAAAACATCTTGTATACCACAACCAATGAAAATGTTTTGAGAATCTGATAAAGAAGAGTTGAAGGTTAGAGAAATAAGGAGATCTGAAATACTTAAATATCTGGACCAATTGAATCCTAACAAATCCAACGGACAAGATAACATAACTCCAAAACTTTTAAAGGTCAGGAGACAGCTGACATAACCCATGTACAAAATATTCAACAAATTTCTATCGGATGGTTAGGTGCCAACTGACTGGAAACTGGCAAATGTTACTCCTATGTATTAGAATGGAGACAAAAAGTGTGCGTTGAACTACCGCCCAATTAGCCTTACGTCAGTGTTGGGTAAGATGATGGAAAAAATAATACGAGATAAAATTGTCACGTTTCTAGATCACAAAATTTTATCGGACAACCAACACGGTTTCTGTAATAGAAGATCCTGCATGACGAATTTGCTGGAATTGTTTAATGTTATCAGAATTGAGACTGAAGAGTACCGTCTGATGTAACATATTTAGATTTCCAAAAGGCTTTCGATAAAGTACCTTACATACGACTTTTACATTAATTCAAATCACACGGAATCGGTGAAGAACTCTGTATATGGATCAGAGACTGGCTTAACGGAAGAAAGCAGCGTGTAGTATTAAACAGCGAAGCCTCAGATTGGCTAGATGTAACGAATGGTGTGCCACAGGGGTCGGTCCTAGGCCTAATTCTTTTCATAATACATTTTCATAACCTAGAACTCGGTTTCATGTCTAAGATCTCCAAATCTGCTGACGTTACTAAACTGGGAAGCAGAACTGTAAACAGGCGGGACTGCGAAATGATTCAAAGAGATCTTAACTTACTAGCAGAGTGGTCAGACAGATGGCAAATGAAGTTGAATGTATACAAGTGTAAAGTTGTGCACTCTGGAGACAAGAATATACGTTACGACTACAAACCATTCGGAAATTCTTTAATTAAAGTAAATGCAGAAAAAGACCTTGGAGTTGTCATTATCAACAATCTGAAGTACACTAAACAGTGTCAAGCAGCAAGTAAAAAAAAAGGCAACCAAATGTTAGGCTTCTTAGCCAGGAACATTTAATTCTCTAGTAAGACCAAATCTTGAATATGCAGTCCAGTTTTGTTCCCCGAACTATACAAAAAAACGAGGAAAAATTAGAGCAAGTACAAAGACGCGCGACAAAGGTGATCCCATCCCTTAGAAATCTGGCATACGAAGAGAGGCCAAAACGATTGGATCTCTTCTCCCTTCAAAAATGTAGACTTTACGGCGACTTAAGCCAAATGTTCAAAATTCTGAACAAGTTCGATAATGTAAATCACGAACATATTTTCGAAATACGAAAAGATACGGTTACCAGGACAAATGGAATAAAGTTCAAAGCTAAAAGTTGTAGTGCAGACGTGGGAAAGGGCTTCTTTTCCTATAGGTGTGTTGAGCACTGGAATAAGTTACCGTCAGACGTAGTGAATGTTAAGACTGACAATACCTTCAAAAGACGTTTAGACATATTCTATGAATTCAGGTCTACCCTGAGAAAAACGCCAGAAATAAACTGCATAAACGACAGCGTTAACGGGGACACTGGAAGGTTAATGTGCACCAGCGGGAAGTTGGTGACACCTAAAAAAAACGCTGAGGGGAATTACATTTTCTTATCAAGTTAAACTTTTTTCTAGATAACCCAGTCGTGGGCCAGTTAGGCCCACTGTTGTCTGTCTTTCTCATGTAAACTCATGTAAGCTTAAGACTCACTTTGAAATAGCAAGAAATGGTGAAAGGTGTTAACAGCTCCGATCCTTAATGACGTTTTGTGACAAGAAAAACTACGCCTTCCTGATATTCCTGAAGCATATTCTTGGATAAGTTCAACCTGTAAATGAGGAATTTGAAGCGGAGGTACAGGATCCAACCAAACTGCTAAGTGACCTTATTCAACTTATTGATTCCATAAGTTCTAAGGTCTTCATCCCAGGCAGAAAATTAAAGGAAGGAGGTTCAGTAGAGAACTACTTAGACCCACATCCGCACTTGGGGTATAGGTTTAAAAAGGAGATGGCACAATGTAAGTTTCCTGATGAAACGGATGTTCAAGGAAGTTTGTAGTGGAGTTGGCGAGACAGCTTCGTCAACGTTTGCCAGTGTCCAAGTGTCAATGTCAGTTACTGAGTGCAAGTGAATGCCTGCAACCCTTAAAGCCTGGAATACTGGCATTAGCTAAGATGGTTACTGATAACAAAGAAGTTCTCACACGCATTGAGTTCTAGTGGAGGAAGCTTCATCATGTATTGTGGAAACATACCACTGGCACCCTAGCACTCTGGGCTGAAATAGCCTCGTCCAGGGATGCAACAGGAGAAAGTCACTTCAGTGACCTCTCTTAGTTGGCTTTGACTGTGCTTACATTGCGTCACTCAACGCTGATGTAAAGCGTATCTTTAGTTTTATGAACATCGTGAAGTGAGAGCTTCGAAATAGAATATCAAAAGCTTAAATGCAATACTAGTTATCAAGTATGGACAAAGGAGAAATGGAAACTGCTGTTATGACTATAAACTGCCGATGGAAGTGTTGAAAAACATTGGGTCATTGAAAGCATACGAGTCATCGCAACCAGGACCCTCACATGTCCACCAACAACCCCAGGACACCGAGGACGAAGAGATTGAGGATTGGAAATTAGCAGATATACAATAATGGTGAGTGTTTTAATGAAAAAGCAGTCAGTCGTACCTGTTATTGATACAGTGGCGCGTCAGAGAGCAGAAATAATTCGAAGAGCATTTTCTCGCTGTCATTTTAGGAAGTTTATGTCTTTTCGGAAGGGAATCCAGCGCCATCTGAAATTTTGAGTTGGCATTACCGTTTCGAATACCAGCTAATTTGTTAGGTTAGCTTTGGTTCAAATTCATGTTTTGTACAATATCCGGAACGGTAATTTTACTGAAATTAGTCCCAAACATAGCTAATGATAAGTTAGAATAGAATACAAGAAAAGTCATATGGATGTAAGAAAATTATGGGATCTCCGATTTCCTGACTGTGAATGTTTGATCTGAACACGACGGCCGCGCACCCACGTAATCCACTCATGACGTCATACTTGTAAACATTGGCTGGTCAGAGATGTTGAGGTTCTCGCGAACATTATTTTGTCGACTATCATTTCACTCAACGGAATGTCATGTGCCAAGATTAACAGGAGGGTATTGCAGTAGGCAGTGCCGTAGACTAGCCACAAAGGGGGATAGATCAATTATTCACCGTTGGACACAAGCGTTGGAAAGAAGACAGGTCCAGTCACCAGGGGTCAGCTTAGCTAGTCGAGCAGCATTCGCCATCCTCAGCTGTGGAGGGGTCATTTGGGCCAGCGCTACCCATACTGAACCTCATGCCTGCCAGGAAGTGTTATTGGAAAATGTAAATGAAGACGAACCAAGTTTGTCTCCTGTCACACCTCTAGAGGTAATGCCTCATCTTTATTTATTGTTATTAGAGGACCTGTGTCATAAAGTCTTGATGTTACACAGTACCTCATTCCAGAGGTTCCTTTGGTGCGAAGTTCTTGAACGAGGCTGAACTCCCAGTGGTACTAACCCCTTAGGTGACTTTAGATTCACATGAAATTTCTTGCTGGCAAGGCCAGTAACACCCCTCTATTCATAAGTTTGTTGAGTATTCCTGGAAAATTATATTGGAGGGTATTGGCTAAGAGGGTGAAGGCATGTACAGAGCATCAGATTGGGGAAGAGTAGTGTGGTTTCAGAAGTGGTAGAGGATGTGTGGATCAGGTGTTTGCTTTGAAGAATGTATGTGAGAAATACTTAGAAAAGCAAATGGATTTGTATGTAGCATTTATGGATCTGGAGAAGGCATATGATAGAGTTGATAGAGATGCTTCGTGGAAGGTATTAAGAATATATGGTGTATGAGGCAAGTTGTTAGAAGCAGTGAAAAGTTTTTATCGAGGATGTAAGGCATGTGTACGTGTAGGAAGAGAGGAAAGTGATTGGTTCTCAGTGAATGTAGGTTTGCGGCAGGGGTGTGTGATGTCTTCATGGTTGTTTGATTTGTTTATGGATGGGGTTGTTAGGGAGGTGAATGCAAGAGTTTTGGAAAGAGGGGCAAGTATGAAGTCTGTTGTGGATGAGAGAGCTTGGGAAGTGAGTCAGTTGTTGTTCGCTGATGATACAGCGCTGGTGGCTGATTCGGGTGAGAAACTGCAGAAGCTGGTGACTGAGTTTGAAAAAGTGTGTGAAAGGAGAAATTTGAGAGTAAATGTGAATAGGAGCAAGGTTACTAGGTTCAACAGGGTTGAGGGACAAGTTAATTGGGATGTAAGTTTGAATGGAGAAAAATTGGAGGAAATGAATTGTTTTAGATATTTAGGAGTGGACTTAGCAGTGAATGGAATCCTAGAAGCGGGTTGAGGAGGGGGCAAAGGTTCTGGTAGCGATGAAGACTGTATGGAAAGAGAGAACTTTATCTTGGAGAGCAGAAATGGGCATGTTTGAAGGAATAGTAGTTCAAATAGTGTTATATGGTTGCGTGGCATGGACTATATAATGTTATATGGAGGAAGGTGGATAATGGAAATGAAATGTTTGAGGACAATATGTGGTGCGAGCTGGTTTGATCGAGTAAGTAATGGAAGGATAAGAGAGATGTATGGAAATGAAAAGCAGAAGAGGGTGTGTTGAAATGGTTTGGACAAACAGGGAGAATGAGTGAGGAAAGATTGGCAAAGAAGATATATGTGTCTGAGGTGGAGGGAACAAGGAGAGGTGGGAGACCAAATTGGAGGTGGAAGGATGGAGTGAAAAAGATTTTGAGTGATTGGGGCCTGAACATGCAGGAGGGTGAGATGCATGCAAGAAATAGAGTGATTTGAACATTGTGGTTTACCCAGGTCGAAGTGCTGTCTGTGGACTGAACCAGGGCGTGTGAAAAATCTGGGGTAAACAATGGAAAGGTCTGTGGGGCCTGAATGTGGATAGGGAGCTGTGGTTTCGATGCATTACATGACAGCTAGAGACTAAGTGTGAACAAATGTGGCCTTTTTTGTCTGTTTTCCTGGTGCTACCTTGCTGATGCAGGGTGTTATGTTGCTGTTTCCTTTGGGGTGGGATGGCACAAGGAATGGATGAACAATGTAGATTTAGTTACCAAGCTTAATGATATCAATGTTGATTTTGATTTCAAACTGGTTAGCTTTGATGTTTCATCTCTGTTCACAAAAGTTCCAGTTGATGACCTCTTAGAATATTTAATTAAAGTCTTGGACAATATTCCTTTACCATTTTCAAATTCTATTTTTATTGAACTGATAAAATTGTATATAAAAGACTGGATTTCAATTTAATGGAGAATATTATGCTCAGAAATTTGATATGGCATTGGGTAACTCTCTTTCACCTGTATCAAGTAATCTTTACATGGAACTCTTTGAAACAAAGTTACCAAAGGATATCTGACCCTCTAATGCAATTCGGTGTAGGTATGTAGCTGATGTTCTCTGTGTTTGGCCAACAAACGAAAATTTACAAACATTTCTCCCTTTACTTAACAATTTAGTACCTTCAGTCATCTTTATTGTAGAAAATGAAAATAATGGTATGTTACCATATTAGATTGTATGATTCATAGGGATGAAAACATGTTTAAGTTTAGCACATACAAAAACCTGCCAATGTATGCTTATATATCCATTATTACTCAGCTCACCATGACAGAGTTAAATCATAATCGTTCCAGTCTATGTTCCCTAGGGCATTACGTATATGCAGTCCAGAGTTTATTGATGATTAGCTTTAGAAGACGTATTTTATTGAATCCATGTTAAAGTATCCTAGATCTTTCATTGATAGATCTGTTAAGTTGGCAAAGAAATCATTTTATAGAGTTAAACCCAAACCTCCCCTTGACACCAAGAACTTTTTAGTTACTTCCCATGTTGCTTAAATCCTATAATGTAAGTGTTGCCTTCAGCAACAACAATACTCTAAAGAACATCTTAATCAGGAACTCACCAAAAAGTTCTGCAGGGTGTGTTTATAGAGTACCGTGTAAAAATTGTGATGTATTATGTTGGGCAAACTGGTAAGGATCTTTCTGTTAGGACTTGAGCAACATGAATATAGTATAAGAACTGGACAAGAATCAAATGCCTTGTTTGATCATGTTAAAACTTATGATTATTGTATTGACTGGAGTAATACCATCTCAGATATTAATTCTAAATCTTGTACCACAAGAAACATCCTTGAATCTTCTATTATTAGATACGCAAAAGAATTGTAACCTTAATTTTAAGTGCGAGGGTTAGGGAAAATGATTTGGTAAACAGAGAAGAGGTAGTAAAAGCTTTGCGGAAGATGAAAGCCGGCAAGGCAGCAGGTTTGGATGGTATTGCAGTGGAATTTATTAAAAAAGGGGGTGACTGTATTGTTGATTGGTTGGTAAGGTTATTTAATGTATGTATGACTCATGGTGAGGTGCCTGAGGATTGGCGGAATGCGTGCATAGTGGCATTGTACAAAGGCAAAGGGGATAAGAGTGAGTGCTCAAATTACAGAGGTATAAGTTTGTTGAGTATTCCTGGCAAATTATATAGGAGGGTATTGATTGAGAGGGTGAAGGCATGTACAGAGCATCAGATTGGGGAAGAGCAGTGTGGTTTCAGAAGTGGTAGAGGATGTGTGGATCAGGTGTTTGCTTTGAAGAATGTATGTGAGAAATACTTAGAAAAGCAAATGGATTTGTATGTAGCATTTATGGATCTGGAGAAGGCATATGATAGAGTTGATAGAGATGCTCTGTGGAAGGTATTAAGAATATATGGTGTGGGAGGCAAGTTGTTAGAAGCAGTGAAAAGTTTTTATCGAGGATGTAAGGCATGTGTACGTGTAGGAAGAGAGGAAAGTGATTGGTTCTCAGTGAATGTAGGTTTGCGGCAGGGGTGTGTGGTGTCTCCATGGTTGTTTAATTTGTTTATGGATGGGGTTGTTAGGGAGGTGAATGCAAGAGTTTTGGAAAGAGGGGCAAGTATGAAGTCTGTTGGGGATGAGAGAGCTTGGGAAGTGAGTCAGTTGTTGTTCGCTGATGATACAGCGCTGGTGGCTGATTCATGTGAGAAACTACAGAAGCTGGTGACTGAGTTTGGTAAAGTGTGTGAAAGAAGAAAGTTAAGAGTAAATGTGAATAAGAGCAAGGTTATTAGGTACAGTAGGGTTGAGGGTCAAGTCAATTGGGAGGTGAGTTTGAATGGAGAAAAACTGGAGGAAGTGAAGTGTTTTAGATATCTGGGAGTGGATCTGGCAGCGGATGGAACCATGGAAGCGGAAGTGGATCATAGGGTGGGGGAGGGGGCGAAAACTCTGGGAGCCTTGAAGAATGTGTGGAAGTCGAGAACATTATCTCGGAAAGCAAAAATGGGTATGTTTGAAGGAATAGTGGTTCCAACAATGTTGTATGGTTGCGAGGCGTGGGCTATGGATAGAGTTGTGCGCAGGAGGATGGATGTGCTGGAAATGAGATGTTTGAGGACAATGTGTGGTGTGAGGTGGTTTGATCGAGTAAGTAACGTAAGGGTAAGAGAGATGTGTGGAAATAAAAAGAGCGTGGTTGAGAGAGCAGATGAGGGTGTTTTGAAATGGTTTGGTCACATGGAGAGAATGAGTGAGGAAAGATTGACCAAGAGGATATATGTGTCGGAGGTGGAGGGAACGAGGAGAAGAGGGAGACCAAATTGGAGGTGGAAAGATGGAGTGAAAAAGATTTTGTGTGATCGGGGCCTGAACATGCAGGAGGGTGAAAGGAGGGCAAGGATTAGAGTGAATTGGAGCGATGTGGTATACCGGGATTGACGTGCTGTCAGTGGATTGAATCAAGGCATGTGAAGCGTCTGGGGTAAACCATGGAAAGCTGTGTAGGTATGTATATTTGCGTGTGTGGACGTATGTATATACATGTGTATGGGGGTGGGTTGGGCCATTTCTTTCGTCTGTTTCCTTGCGCTACCTCGCAAATGCGGGAGACAGTGGCAAAAAAAAAAATAAATAAATAAATAAATTGCATAGCTGTACTGTTGATGAAATTTTTAAACAGTTCCCATTCTAGTCCACATGATAAATTTAATGATACACATGTTGCCAGACTTGAACACACCAGACCTCCATTTGGGTATTCACTTGTTTACCAAATGGCATCCTTGTTACGTCTCTTTGTTGCATATTAACTGACTATTACATTTCTTTTTTGTATCTCCCTCTGATGATGTGATCATTACACAAATCTGCACAAGTTTGGGAACTTATCGTGTTTCATTTTCATCTGTTGGAAATGAAATGTTTTAAGGACAATATGTAGTTTGAGGTGGTTTGATCGAGTAAGTAATGAAAGGGTAAGAGAAATGTATGGAAATGAAAAGAGTGTGGTTGAGAGAGGGTGTGTTGAAATGGTTTGGACAAATGGAGAGAATGAGTGAGGAAAGATTGACAAAGAGGATATATGTGTCAGAGGTGGAGGGAATAAGGAGAAGCGGGAAACCAAATTGGGTGGAAGGATTGAGTGAAAAATTTTGAGTGATCGGGGCCTGAATATGCAGGAGGGTGAGAGGCATGCAAGGAATAGAATGAATTGGAACGATGTGGTATACCGGGGTCGACATGCTGTCAATGGACTGAACCAGGGCATGTGAAACAACTAGGGAAAACCATGGAAAGGTCTGTGGGGCCTGGATGTGGATAGGGAGCTGTGGTTTCAGGGCATTACACATGGCAGCTAGAGACTGAGTGTGAACAAATGTGGCCTTTTTTGTCTGTTTTTCTGGCAATACCTCGCTGAGGCAGGGTGTTGCGATGCTGTTTCCTGTGGGGCGGGATGGTGCCAGGAATGAACGAAGGCAAGCAAGTATGAATATGTACATGTGTATATATGTCTGTGTATGGGTACGTATATGTTCATATGTATATGTATGAACATGTGTGTGTATGGGTATTTCTGTATATAAGTGGATGACCCATTCTTCATTAGTTCCCTAGCGCTACCTTTCTAAATCAGGAAGCAACGATTAAGTATAATAAATTGATAAATGAATGAGTTTGGTAAAGTGTGTGAAAGAAGAAAGTTAAGAGTAAATGTGAATAAGAGCAAGGTTATTAGGTACAGTAGGGTTGAGGGTCAAGTCAATTGGGAGGTGAGTTTGAATGGAGAAAAACTGGAGGAAGTGAAGTGTTTTAGATATCTGGGAGTGGATCTGGCAGCGGATGGAACCATGGAAGCGGAAGTGGATCATAGGGTGGGGGAGGGGGCGAAAATTCTGGGAGCCTTAAAGAATGTGTGGAAGTCGAGAACATTATCTCGGAAAGCAAAAATGGGTATGTTTGAAGGAATAGTGGTTCCAACAATGTTGTATGGTTGCGAGGCGTGGGCTATGGATAGAGTTGTGCGCAGGAGGATGGATGTGCTGGAAATGAGATGTTCGAGGACAATGTGTGGTGTGAGGTGGTTTGATCGAGTAAGTAACATAAGGGTAAGAGAGATGTGTGGAAATAAAAAGAGCGTGGTTGAGAGAGCAGAAGAGGGTGTTTTGAAATGGTTTGGTCACATGGAGAGAATGAGTGAGGAAAGATTGACCAAGAGGATATATGTGTCGGAGGTGGAGGGAACGAGGAGAAGAGGGAGACCAAATTGGAGGTGGAAAGATGGAGTGAAAAAGATTTTGTGTGATCGGGGCCTGAACATGCAGGAGGGTGAAAGGAGGGCAAGGAATAGAGTGAATTGGATCGATGTGGTATACCGGGGTTGACGTGCTGTCAGTGGATTGAATCAAGGCATGTGAAGCGTCTGGGGTAAACCATGGAAAGCTGTGTAGGTATGTATATTTGCGTGTGTGGACGTATGTATATACATGTGTATGGGGGTGGGTTGGGCCATTTCTTTCGTCTGTTTCCTTGCGCTGCCTCGCAAACGCGGGAGACCGACAAAGCAAAAAAAAAAAAAAAAAAAACATAATTGCTGCTTCCAACGTCAGTGAGGTAGCGCCAGGAAGGAGACAAAGGATGGCCCATTCACTCATATACATATATATAGATACATAAATGCCCATACACGCTCGTATACATGCATATACATACACACACAGTCATAAACATATATACACATATACAGTTCATACTTGCATGCCTTCATCCATATATATATTTATATTTTTATTTATTTATTTTGCTTTGTCGCTGTCTCCCTCGTTAGCGAGATAGCGCAAAGAAACAGACGAAAGAATGGCCCAACCCACCCACATACACATGTATATACATACACGTCCACACACGCAAATATACATACCTATACATCTCAATGTATACATATATATACACACTTAGATATATACATATATACACATGTACATAATTCATACTGTCTGCCTTTATTCATTCCCATCGCCACCTTGCCACACATGAAATAACAACCCCCTCCCCCCCCTCATGTGTGCGAGGTCACACTAGGAAAAGACAACAAAGGCCCCATTCGTTCACACTCAGTCTCTAGCTGTCATGTAATAATGCAGCGAAACCACAGCTCCCTTAACACATCCAGGCCCCACAGAACTTTCCATGACTTACCCCAGACACTTCAAATGCCCTGGTGAAGGCATGTACAGAGCATCAGATTGGGGAAGAGCAGTGCGGTTTCAGAAGTGGTAGAGGATGTGTGGATCAGGTGTTTGCTTTGAAGAATGAAATACTTAGAAAAGCAAATGGATTTGTATGTAGCATTTATGGATCTGGAGAAGGCATATGATAGAGTTGATAGAGATGCTCTGTTGAAGGTATTAAGAATATATGGTGTGGGAGGCAAGTTGTTAGAGGCAGTGAAAAGTTTTTATCGAGGATGTAAGGCATGTGTTCGTGTAGGAAGAGAGGAAAGTGATTGGTTCTCAGTGAATGAAGGTTTGCAGCAGAGGTGTGTGATGTCTCCATGGTTGTTTAATTTGTTTATGAATGGGGTTGTTAGGGAGGTGAATGCAAGAGGGGCAAGTATGCAATCTGTTGTGGATGAGAAAGCTTGGGAAGTGAGTCAGTTGTTGTTCGCTGATGATACAGCGCTGATGGCTGATTTGGGTGAGAAACTGCAGAAGCTGGTGACTAAGTTTGGTAAAGTGTGTGAAAGAAGAAAGTTGAGAGTAAATGTGAATAAGAGCAAGGTTATTAGGTAAAGTAGGGTTGAGGGTCAAGTCAGTTGGGAGGTAACTTTGAATGGAGAAAAAGTGGAGGGAGTGAAGTGCTTTAGATGTCTGGGAGTGGCTTTGGCAGCGGATGGAACCATGGAAGCAGAAGTGAATCATAGGGTGGGGGAGGGGGCGAAAATTCTGGGAGCCTCAAACAATGTGTGGAAGTCGAGAACATTGTCTTGGAAAGCAAAAATGGGTATGTTTGAATAAATAGTGGTTCCAACAATGTTATATGGTTGCAAGGCATGGGCTATAGAAAGAGTTGTGCAGAGGAGGGTGGATGTGCTGGAAATGAGATGTTTGAGGACAGTTTGTGGTGTGAGGTGGTTTGATCGAGTAAGTAATGTAAGGGTAAGAGAGATGTGTGGTAATAAAAAGAGTGTGGTTGAGAGAGCAGAAGAGGGTGTTTGAAAAGGTTTGGTCACATGGAGAGAATGAGTGAGGAAAGATTGACAAAGAGGATATATCTGTCAGAGGTGGAGGGAACAAGGAACAAGGGCCATTCTTTCGTCTGTTTCCTTGCGCTACCTAGCTAACGCGAGAGACAGCGACAAAGCAAAATAGATAAATAAATAAATATTACATTTATTTATTTTGCTTTGTCGCTGTCTCCCGCGTTACCGAGGTAGTGCAAGGAAATAGACGAAAGAATAGCCCAACCCACCCACATACACATGTATATACATACACACCCACGCACGCAAATATACATACCTGTACATCTCAACATATACATATATATACACACACAGACATATACATATATACACATGTACATAATTCGTACTGTCTGCCCTTATTCATTCCCATCGCCACCCCGCCACACATGAAATACCAACCCCCACCCCCCCCTCATGTGCACAAGGTAGCGCTAGGAAAAGACAAAAAAGGCCACATTCATTCACACTCAGTCTCTAGCTGTCATGTAATAATGCACTGAAACACAGCTCCCTTTCCACATCCAGGCCCCACAGAACTTTCTATGGTTTACCCCAGAGGCTTCACAAGCCCTTGTTCAATCCATTGACACCACATCGATCCCGGTAAACCACATCGTTCCAATTCACTATTCCTTGCACACCTTTCACCCTCCTGCATATTCAGGCCGCAATCACTCAAAATCTTTTTCACTCCATCTTTCCACCTCCAATTTGGTCTCCCACTTCTCGTTCCCTCCACTTCTGACACATATAGCCTCTTGGTCAATCTTTCCTCACTCATTCTCTCCATGTGACCAAACCTTTTCAAAACACCCTCTTCTGCTCTCAACCACACTCTTTTTATCACCACCCATCTCTCTTACCCTATTATTACTTACTCAATCAAACCACCTCACACCAGATATTGTCCCAGACATCTCATTTCCAGCACATCCACCCTCCACCGCACAACTCTATCCATAGCCCACATCTCACAATCATATGACATTGTTGGAACCACTATTCCTTCAAACATACCCATTTTTGCTTTCCGAGATAATGTTCTCGACTTCCACACATTCTTCAATGCTCCCAGAACTTTCGCCCCCTCCCCCACCCTATGATTCACTTCCACTTCCATGGTTCCATCTGCTGCCAAATCTATTCCCAAATATCTAAAACACTTTACTTCCTCCAGTTTTTCTCCATTCAAACTTGCCTCCCAGTTGACTTGTCCCTCAACCCTACTGTACCTAATAACCTTGCTCTTATTCACATTTACTCTCAGCTTTCTTCTTTCACACACTTTACCAAACTCAGTCACCAGCCTCTGCGGTTTCTCACATGAATCAGCCACCAGCGCTGTATCATCAGCGAGCAACAACTGACTCGCTTCCCAATTCTCTCATCCACAACAGACTGCATACTTGCCCCTCTTTCCAAAACTCTTGCATTCTTCTCCCTAACAACCCCATCCATAAACAAATTAAACAACCATGAAGACATCACACACCCATGCCGCAAACTTACATTCAATGAGAACCAATCACTTTCCTCTCTTCTTACACATACACATGCCTTACATCCTCGATAAAAACTTTTCAGTGCTTCCAACAACTCGCCTCCCACACCATATATTCTTAATACCTTCCACAGAGCATCTCTATCAACTCTATCATATTCCTTCTCCAGATCCATAAATGCTACATACAAATCCATTTGCTTTTCTAAGTATTTCTCACATACATTTGTCAAAGCAAACACCTAATCCACACATCATCTACCACTTCTGAAACCACACAACTCTTCCCCAATCTGATGCTCTGTACATGCCTTCACCCTTTCAATCAATACCCTCCCATATAATTTCCCAGGAATACTCAACAAACTTATTCCTCTGTAATTTGAACACTCACTTTTATCCCCTTTGCCTTTGTACAATGGCACTATGGAAACATTCTGCCAATCCTTAGGCACCTCAGCATGAGTCATACATACATTAAATAACCTTACCAACCAGTCAACATTACAGTCACCCACTTTTTTTAATAAATTCCACTGCAATACCATCCAAACCCACTGCCTAGCCTTCTTTCATCTTCTGCAAAGCTTTTACTACCTCTTCTCTGTTTACCAAATCATTTTCCCTAACCCTCTCACTTTGCACACCACCTCGACCAAAACACCCTATATCTGCCACTCTATCAACAAACCTTCAAAATACTCACTCCATCTCCTTCTCACATCACCACTACTTGTTATCACCTCCCATTGGCCTCCTTCACTGAAGTTCCCATTTGTTCCCTTGTCTTATGTGCTTTATTTACCTCCTTCCAAAACATCTTTTTATTCTCCCTAAAATTTAATGATACTCTCTCACCTCAACTCTCATATGCCCTCTTTTTCACTTCTTGCACCTTTCTCTTGACCTCCTGCCTCTTTCTTTTATACATCTCCCAGTCATTTGCATTATTTCCCTGCAAAAATCTTCCAAATGCCTCTCTCTTCTCTTTTACTAATAATCTTACTACTTCATCCCACCACTCACTACCCTTTCTAATCTGCCCACCTCCCATGCTTCTCATGAAACAAGCATCTTTTGCACAAGCCATCACTGCCTCCCTAAATACATCCCATTCATCCCCCACTCCCCTTACCTCCTTTGTTCTCACCTTTTTCCATTCTGTACTTAGTCTCTCCTGGTACTTCCTCACACAAGTCTCCTTCCCAAGCTCACTTACTCTCACCACTCTTTTCACCCCAACATTCTCTCTTCTTTTCTGAAAACCTCTACAAATCTTCACCTTCGCCTCCACAAGATAATGATCAGATATCCCTCCAGTTGCACCTCTCAGCAAATTAACATCCAAAATCTCTCGCGCGCTTGTCAATTAACATGTAATCCAGTAACGCTCTCTGGCCATCTCTCCTACTTACATACGTATACTTATGTATATCTCTCTTTTAAAACCAGGTATTCCCAATCACCAGTCCTTTTTCAGCACATACATCTACAAGCTCTTCACAATTTCCATTTATAACACTGAACACCTCATGTATACCAATTATTCCCTCAACTTCCACATTACTCACCTTTGCATTCAAATCACCCATCACTATAACCTGGTCTTGTGCATCAAAACTACTAACACACTCACTCAGCTGCTCCCAAAACACTTGCCTCGTGATCTTTCTTCTCATTCCCAGGTGCATATGCACCAATAATCACCCATCTCTCTCCATCCACTTTCAGTTTTACCTATATCAGTCTAGAGTTTACTTTCTTACACTCTATCACACACTCCCACCACTCCTGTTTCAGGAGTAGTGCTACTACTTCCCATGCTCTTGTCCTCTCACTAACCCCTGACTTTACTCCCAAGACATTCCCAAACCACTCTTCCCCTTTACCCTTGAGCTTCGTTTCACTCAGAGCCAAAACCTCCAGATTCCATTCCTCAAACATACTACCTATCTTTCCTTTTTTCTCATCTTGGTTACATCCACACACATTTAGACACCCCAATCTGAGCCTTCGAGGAGGATGAGCACTCCCTGTGTGACTCCTTCATCTATTTCCCCTTTTAGAAAGTTAAATAGAAGGAGTGGAGTGTTTCTAGCCCCCCCCCCCCCCCCGCTCCCGTCCCTTTAGTCACCTGCTACGACAAGTGAGGAATATGTGGGAAGTATTCTTTCTCCCCTATCCCCAGGGGATTCTTCAAAGCAACCACCTGATCCACACATCCTCTACCACTTATGAAACCACACTGCTCTTCCCCAGTCTTATGCTCTGTACATGCCTTCACCCTCTCAATCAATACCCTCCCATATAATTTACCAGGAATACTCAACAAACTTATACCTCCGTAAATTTTATGAAGGGTCTAAGGCATTTGTACGTGTAGTAAAAGAGGAAAGTGATTGGTTCTCAGTGAATGTTGGTTTGTGGCAGGGGTGCGTAATGCCTCCATGGTTGTTTGATTTTTTTATTGATGGGGTTGTTAGGGAGGTGAATGTAAGAGATTTGGAAAGAGGGGCAAGTATGTAGTCTGTTGTGGATGAGAGAGCTTGGGAAGTGAGTCATTTGTTGTTCACAGATGATACAGCGCTGGTGGCTGATTTGGGTGAGAAACTGGAGAAGCTGGTAACTGAGTTTGCTAAAGTGTGTGAAAGAAGAAAGCTGAGAGTGAATGCGAATACGAGGGAGGTTATTAGGTACAATAGGGTTGAGGGACAAGTCAATTGGGAGGTAAGTTTGAATGGAGAAAAACTGGAGGAAGTGAAGTGTTTTAGATATCTGGGAGTGGATTTAGCAGCGGATGGGACCATGGAAGTGGAAGTGAATCATTGGGTGGGGGAGGGGGCAAAAGTTCTGGGAGCGTTAAAAATGTGTGGAAGTCGAGAACATTAACTTAGCAAAAATGGGTATATTTGAAGGAATAGTGGTTCCAACAATGTTATATGGTTACAAGGCATGGGCTATAGATAGAGTTGTGTGGAGGAGGGTGGATGTGTTGGAAATGAGATGCTTGAGGACAATGTGTAGTGTGAGGTGGTTTGATCGAGTAAGTAATGAAAGGGTAAGAGATATTTGTGGTAATAAAAAGATTGTACTTCAGAGAGCAGAAGAGGGTGTTTTGAAATGGTTTGGTCACATGGAGAGAATGAGTGAGGAAAGATTGACAAAGAGGATATAGGTGTCAGAGGTGGAGGGAATGAGAAGTGGGAGACCAAATTGGAGGTGGAAAGATGGAGTGAAAAAGATTTCGAGTGATCGAGGCCTGAACATGCAGGAGGGTGAAAGGCTTGCAAGGAATAGAGTGAATTGGAACAATGTGGTATACTGGGGTCGACATGCTGTCAATGGATTGAACCAGGGCATGTGAAGCATCTGGGGTAAACCATGGAAATTTGTGTGGGGCCTGGATGTGGAAAGGGAGCTGTGGTTTCGGTGCATTATACATGACATCTAGAGACTGAGTGTGAACGAATGTGGCCTTTGTTGTCTTTCCTAGTGCTACCTCGCGCACATACGTAGGTAAGGGGTTGCTATTTCAGGTGTGGCAGGGTGTTTAATTTGTTTATGGATGGGATTGTTAAGGAGGTGAATGCAAGAGTTTTGGAAAGAGGGGCAAGTATGTAGTCTGTTGTGGATGAGAGGGCTTGGGAAATGAGGCAGTTGCTGTTCACTGATGATACAGCGCTGGTGGCTGATTCGGGCAAGAAACTGCAGAAGCAGGTGACTGAGTTTGGTAAAGTGTTTGAAAGAAGAAAGCTTAGAGTAGATGTGAATAGGAGCAAGGCTATCAGGAACCGTAGGGTTGAGGGACAGATCAGTTGGGAGGTAAGTTTGAATGGAGAAAAACTGGAAGTGAAGTGTTTTAGGTATCTGGGAGTGGATTTGGCAGTGGATGGAACCATGGAAGCGGAAGTGAGTCACAGGGTGGGGGAGGTGGTGAAAGTTCTGGAAGCATTGAAAAATGTGTGGAAGGCGAGAACGTTATCTCAGAAAGCAAAAATGGGTATATTTGAAGGAATAGTGATTCCAACAATGTTATATGGTTGCGTTGCGTGGACTATAGATAGAGTTGTGTGGAGGAGTGTGGATGTGCTGGAAATGAGATGTTTGAGGACAATATGTGGTGTGAGGTGGTTTGATCGAGTAAGTAATGAAAGGGTAAGAGAGATGTGTGAAATAGTTTGGTCACAGAGAGAGAATGAGTGAGGAAAGATTGACAAAGTGGATATATGTGTCAGAGGTGGAGGGAACAAGAAGTGGGAGACCAAATTGGAGATGGAAAGATGGAGTGAAAAAGATTTTGAGTGATCGGGGCCTGAACATGCAGGAGAGTGAAAGGCGTTTAAGTAATAGAGTGAACTGGAACAATGTTGTATAGCGGGGTCAACATGCTGTCAATGGATTGAACCAGGGCATGTGAAGCGTCTGGGGTAAACCATGGAAAGTTTTGTGGGGCCTGGATGTGGAAAGGGAGCTGTGTTTCGGTGCATTATATATGACAGCTAGAGACTAAGTGTGAATGAATGTGGCCTCTGTTGTCTTTGCTTGCACTACCTCGTGCACATGCGGGGGGAAGGGGTTTTCAATTCATGTGTGGTGGGTATGGCAACGGAATGAATAGGGGCAGACAGTATGAATAATGTACATGTGTATATATGTATAAGTCTGTGTGTGTATATATATGTATACGTTGAGATGTATAGGTATGTATATGTGCATGTGTGGACGTGTATGTATATACATGTGTATGTGGGTGGGTTGGGCCCTTCTTTCATCTGTTTCCTTGCGCTACCTCGCTATCGCGGGAGACAGCGACAAAGTATGATAAAAGAAATGATGATATTAATAATAATAATAATAATAATAATAATAATAATAATAATAATGATAATAATAGTAATAGAAATATGTTGTGAAAGGAGGTAAATAAATTGTGTAAGACAAGAGAACAAATGGGAACATTGGTGAAGGGGGCTAATGGGGATGTAATTACAAGTAGTGGTGATGTGAGAAGGAAATGGAGTGAGTATTTTGAAGGTTTGTTGAATATGTTAGATGAAAGAGTGGCAGATATAGGGGGTTTTGGTTGAGGCGATGTGTGAATTGAGAGAGTCAGGGAAAATGATTTGGTAAACAGAGAAGCAGTAGTGAAAGCTTTGCGGAAGATGAAAGCTGGCAAGGCGGCGGCTTTAGATGGTATTGCAGTGGAAATTATGAAAAAAGGGGATGACTGTGTTGTTGACTGGTTGGTGAAAATATTCAATGTATGTATGACTCTTGATGAAGTGCCTGAGGATTGGCAGAATGCATGCATAGTGCCATTGTACTGAGGCAAAGGGAATAAAGGTAAGTGTTCAAACTACAGAGGTATAAGTTTGCTGAGTATTCATGGGAAGTTATATGGGAGGTTATTTATTGAGAGGGTGAAGGCATGTACAGAGCATCAGATTGGGGAAGAGCAGTGTGGTTTTAGAAGTGGTAGAGGGTGTGTGGATCAGGTGTTTGCTTTGAAGAATGTATGTGAGAAATACTTAGAAAAACAAATGGATCTGTATGTAGCACTTATGGACCTGGAGATTGCATATGATAGAGTTGATAGAGATGCTCTGTGGGAGGTAAATTGGTGGAAGCAATGAAAAGTTTTTATTGAGGATATAATGCATATGTACAAGTAAGAAGAGAGGAAAGTGATTGGTTCTCAGTGAATATCGGTTTCTGGCAGGGCTGCGTGATGTCTCCATGGTTGTTTAATTTGTTCATGGATGGGATTGTTAGGGAGGTGAATGCAAGAGTTTTGGAAAGAGGGTCAAGTATGTAGTGTGTTGTGGATGAGAGGCCTTGGGAAGTGAGTCAGTTGTTGTTCACTGATGATACAGCGCTGGTGGCTGATTCAGATAAGAAACTGCAGAAGCTGGTGACTGAGTTTGGTAAAGTGTGTGAAAGAAGAAAGCTTAGAGTAAATGTGAATAAGAGCAAGGTTATCAGGAACAGTAGGGTTGAGGGACAAGTCAACTGGGAGTTAAGTTTGAATGGAGAAAAACTGGAGGAAGTGAAGTATTTAGGTATCTGGGAGTGGATTTGGCAGCGGATGGAACCATGGAAGCGGAAATGAGTCACAGGGTGGGGGAGGGACAAAAATTCAGGAAGCATTGAAAAATGTGTGGAAGGCGAGAACATTATCTCGGAAAGCAAAAATGGGTATGTTTGAAGGAATAGTGGTTCCAACAATGTTATATGGTTGCAAGGCATAGGCCATAGATGTAGTTGTGCAGAGGAGGGTGGATGTGCTGGAAGTGAGATGTTTGAGGACAATGTGTGGTGTGAGGTGGTTTGATTGAAGTAATGAAAGGGTAAGAAAGCTGTGTGGTAATAAAAAGAGCGTGATTGATAGAGCAGAAGCAGGTGTATTGAAATGGTTTGGTCACATGGAGAGAATGAGTGAGGAAATATTGACAAAGAGGATATATATGTCATAGGTGGAGGGAACAAGAAGAAGTGGGAGACCAAATTGGAGGTGGGAGGATGGAGTGAAAAAGATTTTGAGTGATCGGGGCCTTAACATACTGGGGGGTGAAAGGCGTGCAAGGAATAGAGTGCATTGGAATGATGTGGTATACTGGGGTTGACGTGCTGTCAATGGATTGAACCATGGCATGTGAAGCGACTGGGGTAAATCATGGAAAGTTTTGTGAGGCCTGGATGTGGAAAGGGAACTGTGGTTTCGGTGCATTATACATGAGAGTTAGAGACTGAGTGTGAATGAATGTGGCCTTTGCTGTGTTTTCCTAGCGCTACCGAAACCACACCTCCCTTTCCACATCCAAGCCCCACAAAACTTTCCATGGTTTACCAAAGATGCCTCACATGCCCTGGTTCAATCCATTGATAGCATGTCGACCCCGGTATACCACATCATTCCAATTCACTCTATTCCTTGCACGCCTTTCACCCTCCTGCATGTTCAGGCCCCGATCACTCAAAATCTTTTTCACTCCATCTTTCCACCTCCAATTTGGTCTCCCACTTCTCCTCATTCCTTCCATTTGTGACATATATATCCTCTTTGTCAATCTTTCCTCACTCATTCTCTCCATGGGACCAAACTATTTCAAAACGCCCTCTTCTGCTCTCTCAACCACACTCTTCTTATTACCACACCAAATTGTGGACGTGTATGTACATACTTGTGTATGGGGGTGGGTTGGGCCATTTCCTTCGTCTGTTTCCCCGCGCCACCTCGCAGACACGGGAGACAGCTACAAAGCAAATAAAAAAAAAAAAACAGACTTAATTTATTATTCATTTATTATTTTCCTTTGTTGCTGTCTCCCACGCTAGCGAGGCAGCGCAAGGAAACAGACAAAAGTGTGTGAAAGAAGAAAGTTAAGAGTAAATGTGAATAAGAGCAAGGTTATTAGGTACAGTAGGGTTGAGGGTCAATTCAATTGGGAGGTGAGTTTGAATGGAGAAAAACTGGAGGAAGTGAAGTGTTTTAGATATCTGGGAGTGGATCTGGGAGCGGATGGAACCATGGAAGCGGAAGTGGATCATAGGGTGGGGGAGGGGGCGAAAATTCTGGGAGCCTTGAAGAATGTGTGGAAGTCGAGAACATTATCTCGGAGAGCAAAAATGGGTATGTTTGAAGGAATAGTGGTTCCAACAATGTTGTATGGTTGCGAGGCGTGGGCTATGGATAGAGTGGTGCACAGGAGGATGGATGTGCTGGAAATGAGATGTTTGAGGACAATGTGTGGTGTGAGGTGGTTTGATCGAGTAAGTAACATAAGGGTAAGAGAGATGTGTGGAAATAAAAAGAGCGTGGTTGAGAGAGCAGA
Source organism: Panulirus ornatus (assembly GCF_036320965.1). NCBI lineage: Eukaryota > Metazoa > Arthropoda > Malacostraca > Decapoda > Palinuridae > Panulirus > Panulirus ornatus. Next base: position 14,767,056 of record NC_092235.1, read on the forward strand.
AGAGGGTGTTTTGAAATGGTTTGGGCACATGGAGAGAATGAGTGAGGAAAGATTGACCAAGAGGATATATGTGTCGGAGGTGGAGGGAACGAGGAGAAGAGGGAGACCAAATTGGAGGTGGAAAGATGGAGTGAAGAAGATTTTGTGTGATCGGGGCCTGAACATGCAGGAGGGTGAAAGGAGGGCAAGGAATAGAGTGAATTGGAGCGATGTGGTATACCGGGGTTGACGTGCTGTCAGTGGATTGAATCAGGGCATGTGAAGCGTCTGGGGTAAACCATGGAAAGCTGTGTAGGTATGTATATTTGCGTGTGTGGACGTATGTATATACATGTGTATGGGGGTGGGTTGGGCCATTTCTTTCATCTGTTTCCTTGCGCTACCTCGCAAACGCGGGAGACAGCGACAAAGCAAAAAAAAAAAAAAAAAAAAAAATATGCAAGAGGTGAAAAAAGGGCAAATGAGAGTTGGGGTGAGAGAGTATCATTAAATTTTAGGGAGAATAAAAAGATGTTCTGGAAGGAGGTAAATAAAGTGCATAAGACAAGGGAGCAAATGGGAACTTCAGTGAAGGGCGCAAATGGGGAGGTGATAACAAGTAGTGGTGATGTGAGAAGGAGATAGAGTGAGTATTTTGAAGGTTTGTTGAATGTGTTTGATGATAGAGTGGCAGATATAGGGTGTTTTGGTCGAGGTGGTGTGCAAAGTGAGAGGGTTAGGGAAAATGATTTGGTAAACAGAGAAGAGGTAGTAAAAGCTTTGCGGAAGATGAAAGCCGGCAAAGCAGCAGGTTTGGATGGTATTGCAGTGGAATTTATTAAAAAAGGGGGTGACTGTATTGTTGACTGGTTGGTAAGGTTATATATATATATATATATATATATATATATATATATATATATATATATATATATATATATATATATATTTTTTTTTTTTTTCTTTTTTTTTTTTATACTTTGTCGCTGTCTCCCGCGTTTGCGAGGTAGCGCAAGGAAACAGACGTAAGAAATGGCCCAACCCCCCCCCCCCATACACATGTATATACATACGTCCACACACGCAAATATACATACCTACACAGCTTTCCATGGTTTACCCCAGACGCTTCACATGCCTTGATTCAATCCACTGACAGCACGTCAGCCCCTGGTATACCACATCGCTCCAATTCACTCTATTCCTTGCCCTCCTTTCACCCTCCTGCATGTTCAGGCCCCGATCACAAAATCTTTTTCACTCCATCTTTCCACCTCCAATTCGGTCTCCCACTTCTCCTCGTTCCCTCCACCTCTTACACATATATCCTCTTGGTCAATCTTTCCTCACTCATTCTCTCCATGTGCCCAAACCATTTCAAAACACCCTCTTCTGCTCTCTCAACCGTGCTCTTTTTATTTCCACAATTTCTCTTACCCTTACGTTACGTACTCGATCAAACCACCTCACACCACACATTGTCCTCAAACATCTCATCTCCAGCACATCCATCCTCCTGCGCATAACTCTATCCATAGCCCACGCCTCGCAACCATACAACATTGTTGGAACCACTATTCCTTCAAACATAACCATTTTTCTTTCCGAGATAATGTTCTTGACTTCCACACATTCTTCAAGGCTCCCAGGATTTTCGCCCCCTCCCCCACCCTATGATTTACTTCCGCTTCCATGGTTCCATCTGCTGCCAGATCCACTCCCAGATATCTAAAACACTTTACTTCCTCCAGTTTTTCTCCATTCAAACTTACCTCCCAATTGACTTGACCCTCAACCCTACTGTGTCTAATAACCTTGCTCTTATTCACATTTAATCTTAACTTTCTTCTTTTGCACACTTTACCAAACTCAGTCACCAGCTTCTGCAGTTTCTCACATGAATCAGCCACCAGCGCTGTAACATCAGTGAACAACAACTGACTCACTTCCCAAGCTCTCTCATCCACAACAGACTTCATACTTGCCCCTCTTTCCAAAACTCTTGCATTCACCTCCCTAACAACCCCATCCATAAACAAATTAAACAACCATGGAGACATCACACACTCCTGCCGCAAACCTACATTCACTGAGAACCAATCACTTTCCTCTCTTCCTACACGTACACATGCCTTACATCCTCGATAAAAACTTTTCACTGCTTCTAACAACTTGCCTCCCACACCATATATTCTTAGTACCTTCCACAGAGCATCTCTATCAACTCTATCATATGCCTTCTCCAGATCCATAAATGCTACATACAAATCCATTTGCTTTTCTAAGTATTTCTCACATACATTCTTGAAAGCAAACACCTGATCCACACATCCTCTACCACTTCTGAAACCACACTGCTCTTCCCCAATCTGATGCTCTGTACATGCCTTCACCCTCTCAATCAATACCCTCCCATATAATTTACCATATATATATATATATATATATATATATATATATATATATATATATATATATATATATATATATATATATATATGTAGTATTATGTTAGTGATCTGATAAAAGTTGCAAAGTTTATGCATATGAATTTTATGAATCTTTTATTCATGACAGTTTTTGTACTGTATTGAGAATGGAGGATTTCTTGCTCCTTCTGTTCATTCCAACTAAGTGCTGTATGTTAAAAGCCTCTTTTTTTTTTTTTTGTCCAAATGCATTCAATAGATCATCCAAAAATTATTTATCACTTCATTGCACTTCTTATGTTTTAACTGTTATGACTCCCTCAGATGAATGAAATAGCAGCTCTTACGCATTCATCACTCTTGCGTCAAGCAAGTGGCTTGACTGTAGATGCCTCTTTACAGCTTCTACATAGAGCACTCAGAGCTACACTGGATTTCTCTTCACAGTACAGGTTGGTGTAGGATAGTGTAATTCAGACAAAGATAACTGGTGTGGTGCATGTCCAGCATTACAGTCATCCTAAGTATCACACTTTAATTTCCCAGCTATTGGTCTTACTTGCAGTCAAGCATTTTTTCAGCCTACTTTCAGTTCGTCTCACATATCTCACTGCATCTGTTCTTTGTCTCATCCAGAACTTACATTGTAATTTTCGTTTTTCAACTCTCATTATCTAAATATCTCATTTCCACACCCTCAAGAACATATTTATATCAGTTTATAAGACACTATTTTATAACCTCACTACCTGAAAATTATGAAAGTGTATTTGAAATTTTTGAATAAATGAAATTTACAGAATGCAATGGAAGCTGAAAATCATTCAGTTCACTGTTAAGTATGGTCTTGCATGTGTACCACAGAAAGCAACTGAATGAAGTTATTGATCTGATGGAGTGGTGTACTGTAACTCTGAGGAATCCAGAACAGCATGATAAAATGTGGGAGCGTCTTGTTGCATCTCGTTCTCAGATGGACTCCTTGAAGCAGCAGCTTAAGGTAATGTACTAGCACATATCGTTCATTCTTATCTTGTCAACAGAAATGTATACTTTGGTGTAACGGGCTCCTTGCCAACTTAAGCAAGGATTCTTATGAGAATAGATATTATAATAGATATTATCATCCATCTTTCAGACTTGTTGTTTAATATGTCCTCTTATATTTCCTCTTGTGAACTTTAGATTAGATTCGTGAGTTCTTCCCAATAATTTTCTAAACATCAGTGCATATTGCTTACAAATTTTGATGGTTTGAATAATCTCTCATTGGAAAAAATTGAGTTGTACCACTGATGCACCTTTGACTTTAAAAAAAAAAAAAAGTAGACATCTTAGAAATGCATTATTTTCTATTTTTTTCCATAGAGTCTACAGTATATATATATATATATATATATATATATATATATATATATATATATATATATATATATATATATATAGTGATGGGTGATTTGAATGCAAAGGTGAGTAATGTGGCAGTTGAGGGAATAATTGGTATACATGGGGTGTTCAGTGTTGTAGATGGAAATGGTGAAGAGCTTGTAGATTTTTGTGCTGAAAAAGGACTGGTGATTGGGAATACCTGGTTTAAAAAGCGAGATATACATAAGTATACGTATGTAAGTAGGAGAGATAGCCAGAGAGCGTTATTGGATTACGTGTTAATTGACAGGCGCGCGAAAGAGAGACTTTTGGATGTTAATGTGCTGAGAGGTGCAACTGGAGGGATGTCTGATCATTATCTTGTGGAGGCTAAGGTGAAGATTTGTATGGGTTTTCAGAAAAGAAGAGTGAATGTTGGGGTGAAGAGGGTGGTGAGAGTAAGTGAGCTTGGGAAGGAGACTTGTGTGAGGAAGTACTAGGAGAGACTGAGTACAGAATGCAAAAAGGTGAGAACAATGGAAGTAAGGGGAGTGGGGGAGGAATGGGATGTATTTAGGGAATCAGTGATGGACTGCGCAAAAGATGCTTGTGGCATGAGAAGCGTGGGAGGTGGGTTGATTAGAAAGGGTAGTGAGTGGTGGGATGAAGAAGTAAGATTATTAGTGAAAGAGAAGAGAGAGGCATTTGAACGATTTTTGCAGGGAAAAAATGCAATTGAGTGGGAGATGTATAAAAGAAAGAGACAGGAGGTCAAGAGAAAGGTGTAAGAGGTGAAAAAGAGGGCAAATGAGAGTTGGGGTGAGAGAGTATCATTAAATTTTAGGGAGAATAAAAAGATGTTTTGGAAGGAGGTAAATAAAGTGCGTAAGACAAGGGAGCAAATGGGAACTTCATTGAAGGGCGCAAATGGGGAGGTGATAACAAGTAGTGGTGATGTGAGGAGGAGATGGAGTGAGTATTTTGAAGGTTTGTTGAATGTGTTTGATGATAGAGTGGCAGATATAGGGTGTTTTGGTCGAGGTGGTGTGCAAAGTGAGAGGGTTAGGGAAAATGATTTGGTAAACAGAGAAGAGGTAGTAAAAGCTTTGCAGAAGATGAAAGCCGGCAAGGCAGCAGGTTTGGATGGTATTGCAGTGGAATTTATTAAAAAAGGGGGTGACTGTATTATTGACTGGTTGGTAAAGTTATTTAATGTATGTATGATTCATGGTGAGGTGCCTGAGGATTGGCTGAATGCATGCATAGTGCCATTGTACAAAGGCAAAGGGGATAAGAGTGATTACTCAAATTACAGAGGTATGAGTTTGTTGAGTATTCCTGGTAAATTATATGGTAGGGTATTGATTGAGAGGGTGAAGGCATGTACAGAGCATCAGATTGGGGAAGAGCAGTGTGGTTTCAGAAGTGGTAGAGGATGTGTGGATCAGGTGTTTCCTTTGAAGAATGTATGTGAGAAATATTTAGAAAAGCAAATGGATTTGTATGTAGCATTTATGGATCTGGAGAAGGCATATGATAGAGTTGATAGAGATGCTCTGTGGAAGGTATTAAGAATATATGGTGTGGGAGGCAAGTTGTTAGAAGCAGTGAAAAGTTTTTATCGAGGATGTAAGGCATGTGTACGTGTAGGAAGAGAGGAAAGTGATTGGTTCTCAGTGAATGTAGGTTTGCGGCAGGGGTGTGTGATGTCTCCATGGTTGTTTAATTTGTTTATGGATGGGGTTGTTAGGGAGGTGAATGCAAGAGTTTTGGAAAGAGGGGCAAGTATGAAGTCTGTTGTGGATGAGAGAGCTTGGGAAGTGAGTCAGTTGTTGTTCACTGATGTTACAGCGCTGGTGGCTGATTCATGTGAGAAACTGCAGAAGCTGGTGACTGAGTTTGGTAAAGTGTGTGAAAGAAGAAAGTTAAGAGTAAATGTGAATAAGAGCAAGGTTATTAGGCACAGTAGGGTTGAGGGTCAAGTCAATTGGGAGGTAAGTTTGAATGGAGAAAAACTGGAGGAAGTAAAGTGTTTTAGATATCTGGGAGTGGATCTGGCAGCGGATGGAACCATGGAAGCAGAAGTAAATCATAGGGTGGGGGAGGGGGTGAAAATCCTGGGAGCCTTGAAGAATGTGTGGAAGTCGAGAACATTATCTCGGAAAGCAAAAATGGTTATTTTTGAAGGAATAGTGGTTCCAACAATGTTGTATGGTTGCGAGGCGTGGGCTATGGATAGAGTTGTGCGCAGGAGGGTGGATGTGCTGGAAATGAGATGTTTGAGGACAATGTGTGGTGTGGGGTGGTTTGATCGAGTAAGTAATGTAAGGGTAAGAGAGAGGTGTGGAAATAAAAAGAGTGTGGTTGAGAGAGCAGAAGAGGGTGTTTTGAAATGGTTTGGGCACATGGAGAGAATGAATTAGGAAAGATTGACCAAGAGGATATATGTGTCGGAGGTGGAGGGAACGAGGAGAAGTGGGAGACCAAATTGGAGGTGGAAAGATGGAGTGAAAAAGATTTTGAGTGATCGGGGCCTGAACATGCAGGAGGGTGAAAGGCGGGCAAGGAATAGAGTGAATTGGATCGATGTGGTATACCGGGGTTGACGTGCTGTCAATGGATTGAACCAGGGCATGTGAAGCGTGTGGGGTAAACCATGGAAAGTTCTTTGGGGCCTGGATGTGGAGAGGGAGCTGTGGTTTCAGTGTATTATTACATGACAGCTAGAGACCATGAATCATACATACATACATTAAATAACCTTACCAACCAGTCAACAATACAGTCACCCCCTTTTTTAATAAATTCCACTGCAATACCATCCAAACCTACTGCCTTGCCGGCTTTCATCTTCCGTAAAGCTTTTACTACCTCTTCTCTATTTACCAAATCATTTTCCCTAACCCTCTCACTTTGCACACCACCTCGACCAAAACACCCTATATCTGCCACTCTATCATCAAACACATTCAACAAACCTTCAAAATACTCACTCCATCTCCTTCTCACATCACCACTACTTGTTATCACCTCCCCATTTGCCCCCTTCACTGAAGTTCCCATTTGCTCCCTTGTCTTACGCACTTTATTTACCTCCTTCCAAAACATGTTTTTATTCTCCCTGAAATTTAATGATACTCTCTCACCCCAACTCTCATTTGCCCTCTTTTTCACCTCTTGCACCTTTCTCTTGACCTCCTGCCTCTTTCTTTTATACCTCTCCCACTCATTTGCATTTTTTCCCTGCAAAAATCGTCCAAATGCCTCTCTCTTCTCTTTCACTAATAATCTTACTTTTTCATCCCACCACTCACTACCTTTTGTAATCAACCCACCTCCCACGCTTCTCATGCTACAAGCATCTTTTGCGCAGTCCATCACTGCTTCCCTAAATACATCCCATTCCTCCCCCACTCCCCTTACCTCCTTTGTTCTTTTTCTTTTCTTTCAAACTATTCGCCATTTCCCACATTAGCAAGATAGCGTTAAGAACAGAGGACTGGGCCTCTGAGGGAATATCCTCACCTGGCCCCCTTCTCTGTTCCTTCTTTTGGAAAATTAAAAAAAAAAAAACAAGAGGGGAGGATTTCCAGTCCCCCGCTCCCTCCCCTTTTAGTCGCCTTCTACGACACGCAGGGAATACGTGGGAAGTATTCCTTCTCCCCTATCCCCAGGGATAATATATATATATATATATATATATATATATATATATATATATATATATATATATATATATATATATATATATTATCAATGGATTGAATCAGGGGATGTGAAGCATCTGGGGTAAACCATGGAAAGTTCTGTGGGGCCTGGATGTGGAAAGGGAGCTGTGGTTTCGGGCATTATTACATGACAGCTAGAGACTGAGTGTGAACGAATGGGGCCTTTGTTTTTTCCTAGCGCTACCTCGCACACATGAGAGGGGAGGGGGATGTTATTCCATGTTTGGCGACATGGCGATGGGAATAAATAGGGGCAGACAGTATGAATTATGTACATGTGTATATATGTATATGTCTGTGTGTGTTGATATATATGTGTACATTGAGATGTATAGGTATGTATATTTGTGTGTGTGGACGTGTATGTATATACATGTGTATGGGGGTGGGTTGGGCCATTTCTTTCGTCTGTTTCCTTGCGTTACCTCGCAAACGCGGGAGACAGTGACAAAGCAAAATAATAATAATAATAATGATAATAATATATATATAGTGATGGGTGATTTGAATGCAAAGGTGAATAATGTGGCAGTTGAGGGAATAATTGGTATACATGGGGTGTTCATTGTTGTAAATGGAAATGGTGAAGAGCTTGTAGATTTATGTGCTGAGAAAGGATTGGTGATTGGGAATACCTGGTTTAAAAAGCGAGATATACATAAGTATACGTATGTAAGTAGGAGAGATGGCCAGAGAGCGTTATTGGATTACGTGTTAATTGACAGGCGCGTGAAAGAGAGACTTTTGGATGTTAATGTGCTGAGAGGTGCAACTGGAGGGATGTCTGATCATTATTTTGTGGAGGCTAAGGTGAAGATTTGTATGGGTTTTCAGAAAAGAAGAGTGAATGTTGGGGTGAAGAGGGTGGTGAGAGTAAGTGAGCTTGGGAAGGAGACTTGTGTGAGGAAGTACCAGGAGAGACTGAGTACAGAATGCAAAAAGGTGAGAACAATGGAAGTAAGGGGAGTGGGGGAGGAATGGGATGTATTTAGGGAATCAGTGATGGAGTGCGCAAAAGATGTTTGTGGCATGAGAAGCGTGGGAGGTGGGTTGATTAGAAAGGGTAGTGAGTGGTGGGATGAAGAAGTAAGATTATTAGTGAAAGAGAAGAGAGAGGCATTTGAACGATTTTTGCAGGGAAAAAATGCAGTTGAGTGGGAGATGCATAAAAGAAAGAGACAGGAGGTCAAGAGAAAGGTGCAAGAGGTGAAAAAGAGGGCAAATGAGAGTTGGGGTGAGAGAGTATCATTAAATTTTAGGGAGAATAAAAAGATGTTCTGGAAGGAGGTAAATAAAGTGCGTAAGACAAGGGAGCAAATGGGAACTTCAGTGAAGGGCGCTAATGGGGAGGTGATAACAAGTAGTGGTGATGTGAGAAGGAGATGGAGTGAGTATTTTGAAGGTTTGTTGAATATGTTTGATGATAGAGTGGCAGATATAGGGTGTTTTGGTCGAGGTGGTGTGCAAAGTGAGAGGGTTAGGGAAAATGATTTGGTAAACAGAGAATAGGTAGTAAAAGCGTTGCGGAACATGAAAGCTGGCAAGGCAGCGGGTTTGGATGGTATTGCAGTGGAATTTATTGAAAAAGGGGGTGACTGTATTATTGACTGGTTGGTAAGGTTATTTAATGCATGTATGACTCATGGTGAGGTGCCTGAGGATTGGCGGAATGCGTGCATAGTGCCATTGTACAAAGGCAAAGGGATAAGAGTGAGTGCTCAAATTACAGAGGTATAAGTTTGTTGAGTATTCCTGGTAAATTATATGGGAGGGTATTGATTGAGAGGGTGAAGGCATGTACAGAGCATCAGATTGGGGAAGAGCAGTGTGGTTTCAGAAGTGGTAGAGGATGTGTGGATCAGGTGTTTGCTTTGAAGAATGTATGTGAGAAATACTTAGAAAAGCAAATGGATTTGTATGTAGCATTTATGGATCTGGAGAAGGCATATGATAGAGTTGATAGAGATGCTCTGTGGAAGGTATTAAGAATATATGGTGTGGGAGGCAAGTTGTTAGAAGCAGTGAAAAGTTTTTATCGAGGATGTAAGGCATGTGTACGTGTAGGAAGAGAGGAAAGTGATTGGTTCTCAGTGAATGTAGGTTTGCGGCAGGGGTGTGTGATGTCTCCATGGTTGTTTAATTTGTTTATGGATGGGGTTGTTAGGGAGGTGAATGCAAGAGTTTTGGAAAGAGGGGCAAGTATGAAGTCTGTTGGGGATGAGAGAGCTTGGGAAGTGAGTCAGTTGTTGTTCGCTGATGATACAGCGCTGGTGGCTGATTCATGTGAGAAACTGCAGAAGCTGGTGACTGAGTTTGGTAAAGTGTGTGAAAGAAGAAAGTTAAGAGTAAATGTGAATAAGAGCAAGGTTATTAGGTACAGTAGGGTTGAGGGTCAAGTCAATTGGGAGGTGAGTTTGAATGGAGAAAAACTGGAGGAAGTGAAGTGTTTTAGATATCTGGGAGTGGATCTGGCAGCGGATGGAACCATGGAAGCGGAAGTGGATCATAGGGTGGGGGAGGGGGCGAAAATTCTGGGAGCCTTGAAGAATGTGTGGAAGTCGAGAACATTATCTTGGAAAGCAAAAATGGGTATGTTTGAAGGAATAGTGGTTCCAACAATGTTGTATGGTTGCGAGGCGTGGGCTATGGATAGAGTTGTGCGCAGGAGGATGGATGTGCTGGAAATGAGATGTTTGAGGACAATGTGTGGTGTGAGGTGGTTTGATCGAGTAAGTAACGTAAGGGTAAGAGAGATGTGTGGAAATAAAAAGAGCGTGGTTGAGAGAGCAGAAGAGGGTGTTTTGAAATGGTTTGGGCACATGGAGAGAATGAGTGAGGAAAGATTGACCAAGAGGATATATGTGTCGGAGGTGGAGGGAATGAGGAGAAGAGGGAGACCAAATTGGAGGTGGAAAGATGGAGTGAAAAAGATTTTGTGTGATCGGGGCCTGAACATGCAGGAGGGTGAAAGGAGGGCAAGGAATAGAGTGAATTGGAGCGATGTGGTATACCGGGGTTGACGTGCTGTCAGTGGATTGAATCGGGGCGTGTGAAGCGTCTGGGGTAAACCATGGAAAGCTGTGTAGGTATGTATATTTTGCGTGTGTGGACGTATGTATATACATGTGTATGGGGGTGGGTTGGGCCATTTCTTTCGTCTGTTTCCTTGCGCTACCTCACAAACGCGGGAGACAGCGACAAAGCAAAAAAAAAAAAAATATATATATATATATTTATATATATATATATATATATATATATATATATATATATATATATATATATATATTTTTTTTTTTTTTTTTATACTTTGTCGCTGTCTCCCGCGTTTGCGAGGTAGTGCAAGGAAACAGACGAAAGAAATGGCCCAAGAGGATATATATATATGTAGTGAATGTAGGTTTGCGGCAGGGGTGTGTGATGTCTCCATGGTTGTTTAATTTGTTTATGGATGGGGTTGTTAGGGAGGTGAATGCAAGAGTTTTGGAAAGAGGGGCAAGGATGAAGTCTGTTGGGGATGAGAGAGCTTGGGAAGTGAGTCAGTTGTTGTTCACTGATGATACAGCGCTGGTGGCTGATTCATGTGAGAAACTGCAGAAGCTGGTGACTGAGTTTGGTAAAGTGTGTGAAAGAAGAAAGTTAAGAGTAAATGTGAATAAGAGCAAGGTTATTAGGTACAGTAGGGTTGAGGGTCAAGTCAATTGGGAGGTGAGTTTGAATGGAGAAAAACTGGAGGAAGTGAAGTGTTTTAGATATCTGGGAGTGGATCTGGCAGCGGATGGAAACATGGAAGTGGAAGTGGATCATAGGGTGGGGGAGGGGGCGAAAATTCTGGGAGCCTTGAAGAATGTGTGGAAGTCGAGAACATTATCTCGGAAAGCAAAAATGGGTATGTTTGAAGGAATAGTGGTTCCAACAATGTTGTATGGTTGCGAGGCGTGGACTATGGATAGAGTTGTGCAGAGGAGGATGGATGTGCTGGAAATGAGATGTTTGAGGACAATGTGTGGTGTGAGGTGGTTTGATCGAGTAAGTAACGTAAGGGTAAGAGAGATGTGTGGAAATAAAACGAGCGTGGTTGAGAGAGCAGAAGAGGGTGTTTTGAAAAGGTTTGGTCACATGGAGAGAATGAGTGAGGAAAGATTGACCAAGAGGATATATGTGTCGGAGGTGGAGGGAACGAGGAGAAGAGGGAGACCAAATTGGAGGTGGAAAGATGGAGTGAAAAAGATTTTGTGTGATCGGGGCCTGAACATGCAGGTGGGTGAAAGGAGGGCAAGGAATTGAGTGAATTGGAGCGATGTGGTATACCGGGGTTGACGTGCTGTCAGTGGATTGAATCAAGGCATGTGAAGCGTTTGGGTAAACCATGGAAATCTGTGTAGGTATGTATATTTCCGTGTGTGGACGTATGTATATACATGTGTATGGGGGTGGGTTGGGCCATTTCTTTCGTCTGTTTCCTTGCGCCACCTCGCAAACGCGGGAGACAGCGACAAAGGAAAAAAAAAATATATATATATATATCTATATATATATATATATATTATTTTCTTTTTATTATACTTGATCGCTGATTCCTGCCTCAGCGAGGTAGCACCAGGAAACAGACGAAGAAAATGGCTCATACACTCATATACACATATATATATATATAATTGTCCATACATGCACATATACATACTTATATATATCAACATATACATACATATACCTACACTTACACAGACATATGCATATATACTTTTTTTTTTTTTTTTTTTTTTTTATACTTTGTCGCTGTCTCCCGCGTTTGCGAGGTAGCGCAAGGAAACAGACGAAAGAAATGGCCCAACCCCCCCCCCATACACATGTACATACACACGTCCACACACGCAAATATACATACCTACACAGCTTTCCATGGTTTACCCCAGACGCTTCACATGCCTTGATTCAATCCACTGACAGCACGTCAACCCCTGTATACCACATCGCTCCAATTCACTCTATTCCTTGCCCTCCTTTCACCCTCCTGCATGTTCAGGCCCCGATCACACAAAATCTTTTTCACTCCATCTTTCCACCTCCAATTTGGTCTCCCTCTTCTCCTCGTTCCCTCCACCTCCGACACATATATCCTCTTGGTCAATCTTTCCTCACTCATTCTCTCCATGTGCCCAAACCATTTCAAAACACCCTCTTCTGCTCTCTCAACCACGCTCTTTTTATTTCCACACATCTCTCTTACCCTTACGTTACTTACTCGATCAAACCACCTCACACCACACATTGTCCTCAAACATCTCATTTCCAGCACATCCATCCTCCTGCGCACAACTCTATCCATAGCCCACGCCTCGCAACCATACAACATTGTTGGAACCACTATTCCTTCAAACATACCCATTTTTGCTTTCCGAGATAATGTTCTCGACTTCCACACATTTTTCAAGGCTCCCAAAATTTTCGCCCCCTCCCCCACCCTATGATCCACTTCCGCTTCCATGGTTCCATCCGCTGACAGATCCACTCCCAGATATCTAAAACACTTCACTTCCTCCAGTTTTTCTCCATTCAAACTCACCTCCCAATTGACTTGACCCTCAACCCTACTGTACCTAATAACCTTGCTCTTATTCACATTTACTCTTAACTTTCTTCTTCCACACACTTTACCAAACTCAGTCACCAGCTTCTGCAGTTTCTCACATGAATCAGCCACCAGCGCTGTATCATCAGCGAACAACAACTGACTCACTTCCCAAGCTCTCTCATCCCCAACAGACTTCATACTTGCCCCTCTTTCCAAAACTCTTGCATTCACCTCCCTAACAACCCCATCCATAAACAAATTAAACAACCATGGAGACATCACACACCCCTGCCGCAAACCTACATTCACTGAGAACCAATCACTTTCCTCTCTTCCTACACGTACACATGCCTTACATCCTCGATAAAAACTTTTCACTGCTTCTAACAACTTGCCTCCCACACCATATATTCTTAATACCTTCCACAGAGCATCTCTATCAACTCTATCATATGCCTTCTCCAGATCCATAAATGCTACATACAAATCCATTTGCTTTTCTAAGTATTTCTCACATACATTCTTCAAAGCAAACACCTGATCCACACATCCTCTACCACTTCTGAAACCGCACTGCTCTTCCCCAATCTGATGCTCTGTACATGCCTTCACCCTCTCAATCAATACCCTCCCATATAATTTACCAGGAATACTCAACAAACTTATACCTCTGTAATTTGAGCACTCACTCTTATCCCCTTTGCCTTTGTACAATGGCACTATGCACGCATTCCGCCAATCCTCAGGCACCTCACCATGAGTCATACATACATTAAATAACCTTACCAACCAGTCAACAATACAGTCACCCCCTTTTTTAATAAATTCCACTGCAATACCATCCAAACCTGCTGCCTTGCCGGCTTTCATCTTCCGCAAAGCTTTTACTACCTCTTCTCTGTTTACCAAATCATTTTCCCTAACCCTCTCACTTTGCACACCACCTCGTCCAAAACACCCTATATCTGCCACTCTGTCATCAGACACATTCAACAAACCTTCAAAATACTCATTCCATCTCCTTCTCACATCACCACTACTTGTTATCACCTCCCCATTTACGCCCTTCACTGAAGTTCCCATTTGCTCCCTTGTCTTACGCACCCTATTTACCTCCTTCCAGAACATCTTTTTATTCTCCCTAAAATTTACTGATAGTCTCTCACCCCAACTCTCATTTGCCCTTTTTTTCACCTCTTGCACCTTTCTCTTGACCTCCTGTCTCTTTCTTTTATACTTCTCCCACTCAATTGCATTTTTTCCCTGCAAAAATTGTCCAAATGCCTCTCTCTTCTCTTTCACTAATACTCATACTTCTTCATCCCACCACTCACTACCCTTTCTAAACAGCCCACCTCCCACTCTTCTCATGCCACAAGCATCTTTTGCGCAATCCATCACTGATTCCCTAAATACATCCCATTCCTCCCCCACTCCCCTTACTTCCATTGTTCTCACCTTTTTCCATTCTGTACACAGTCTCTCCTTGTACTTCCCCACACAGGTCTTCTTCCCAAGCTCACTTACTCTCACCACCTTCTTCACCCCAACATTCACTCCTCTTTTCTGAAAACCCATACTAATCTTCACCTTAGCCTCCACAAGATAATGATCAGACATCCCTCCAGTTGCACCTCTCAGCACATTAACATCCAAAAGTCTCTCTTTCGCACGCCTGTCAATTAACACGTAATCCAATAACGCTCTCTGGCCATCTCTCCTACTTACATAAGTATACTTATGTATATCTCGCTTTTTAAACCAGGTATTCCCAATCATCAGTCCTTTTTCAGCACATAAATCTACAAGCTCTTCACCATTTCCATTTACACATGTACATATACATATTCATACTTGCTTGCCACTCCATCCCACAGGAAACAGCATTGCTACCCCTTGCTTCAGCAAGGTAGCACCAGGAAAATAGACAAAAAAGGCAACATTCATTTACACTTGGTCTCTAGCTGTCATGTGTAATGCACCATAACCACAGCTCCCTATCCACATCCAGGCCTTTCCATGGTTTACCACCGATGTTTTACATGCCGTGGTACAGTCCATTAACAGTACATCAGCCCCAGTGTACCACATCATTCCAATTCACTCTATTCTTTGCACACCCCTCACCCTCCTGTATGTTTAGGCCCTAATCACTCAAAATCTTTTTCACTCCATCCTTGCACTTACAGTTTGGTCTCCTGCGTCTCCTTGTTCCCTCCACCTCTGACACATATACCCTCTTTGTCAGTCTTTCCTCGGTCATTCTCTCCGTATGTCCAAACCATTTCAATACACCCTCTTCTGCTCTCTCAGCCACACTCTTTATATTTCCACACATCTCTTTTACCCTTTCATTACTTACTCAATCAAACCAAGGCACACCACATATTGCCCTCAAACATTTCACTTTCAACAGATCCACCCTCCTCCGTACAACCCTATCTGTAGCCCATGCCTCACAACCATATGATATTGTTGTAACTACTATTCCTTCAAACATACCCATTTTTGCTCTCCAAGATAATGTTCTTTCCTTCCACACATTCTTCATCGCTCCCAGAACCATTGACCCCTCCCCCACCTTGTGACCCATTTCCACATCTAAAACACCTCTTATCCTCCAATTTTTCTCCATTCAAACTTACATCCCATTGAACTTGTTCCTCAACCTTACTGAACCTAGTCCTTGCTTTTATTTACATTTACTCTCAGCTTTTTCTTTTCACACACTTTTCCAAACTCAGTCACCAACTGCAGTTTCTCACTCGAATCAGCCACCAGTGCTGTATTTATTATTGTTGATTAATATAAATCTTTTCCACAGGACTTAAACATCTTAATGAATTATGCATATACCACACTGGAAAATGCAGCTATGACAGCATTCATCAGTGGAGTAGAATTTACAGCATCAGCAGCACAGCAAGCAATAGACAGTGCCAAATTAGAGGTATTGCAAATTATACTTTTGTACCATAATGACACTTTATATTCAGCTTTATTTAATGATGAGAAGACAATAGTGATTTGGTTGTTACTTTATGTTTGGGTATAATCTTGCTCCAAGTTTATTAGAAGCTAATACATGACTATTCTTCCAGTACCCATTTAGGAAATATCCATGTTTTTATTACCACTAGGTGCTGCACTTTTGTTTGTACTTGTACAAAGTCTGTGTAAAAGGTTGCTCTTTGTTGGAGGATCTACATTTTTTTTTTTTTTTGTTTACCCATTATGTCGCTCTCTCTTTGTTTATTGAAAAGGGACTCACATAGTTACTCTGTATCTTTAGAAGGAATCCTTTGTTGCACTTTTTTGCAATCTTGCAATTTTTACTTTTCCTTGCACCATATATCTGGTCTTCCCCTGTTAGCTTCACCCTTCCTTCACTCTTTCACCCCAGATTAATACACTGTATCATCCTTTTTTCTTCATGTTCATGCTCGTACCACAACATTTTGTCATATTTATTATCTTGTGCTCCATAATTTTATGACTTGAGCCTTCATTTCATTTTCTGTTTTGCATAGCCATTCCAGGAAATCCATTTTGTATGCTTATCCATCTTTTTTTTTTCATATTACTTTAGTCTTACATTTAAAAAGATTTTGCTCTATTTCATCATCAGAAAATCTCTTATTATTTTTGTCTAATGCCATCTCCAGATCCATAAATATTGCTATCTCAGATGCCTGTTCCCACCTGGAAGTCCCTCAAGGGAATAGGGTCTCCATAACTAGTGAACTCCAGAACTCCAGTGCCGATTCTTAGCCTTTAGTATCACACCTGTAACAGGTTACTCACAGAGGGTAACTCTACTGCAATGCCTGCAGAGGTTCGTACCTAATGTTCCTACTGTTTACTACTACCTAGTGCTCCTGCTAATGTTCCTACCTACTATTTTTACCTAATGCTCCTAGCTAAATGTTCCTACTTGCTGTTTCTATCTGTTGCTCCTACCATTTTACCAAAAGGCAGGACTAGTGTATAGTGTCCTCTGCAAGAATATCTAGAGTTAGGAAGAATGAATTGTGTGAGTTAAATGTTGTCATGCATTATGTATGACAAGGAAAGATTGTATGTTTGAGGACAGAGTGCTAGTAGTCCACATGTGGATGAGACAGAAAGACAGCTACCTAGATTAGAGCTCTAGAATGCAACTTTACAATCAATGAAGTGCTGGCTCCCTACACAGCCATCACTAACCATACCAAAACCCAGGTGGACAATACTGGTTATATACTTCCCTAACTGCATACCAGGCACTATCTACATAAATACTACTTTTGCTGTAATTCCTTTACATCTCCAAGACTTTCTGCCTTTCACCTTTAACTTTAGAAAAAAAATTCCAGATAAATTTGCTGGTTTTAGTAGATAAAGAAATCTTACCTATATTTCAGCTTCAGGTTGAATTCCTCTTTTCATTCACAAATAACTTTGAAATTCATAGTTCGTGGTTAGGATACTTGTTTTCTTCATGTAGTAAAGATTTATCAGAATTAATTTGAGAAATCAGTTGAGCCAAGTTCTCCCATGATATTAGTTGTCAGTGGACATTTTGGAATCTGTGTTTTTGTAACTTTCTGGTATCTTTTGATGTAATCAAGAAAGCCTGAGAACTGAGGAAATCTTTGCCTCTGTAGTTTAACTAGGCAGTCTTTTTAGCAGACTCCAGGTTTCAAGAGGAATGGTATTAGAGGCAAAGTACTGATAAGTAAACCAGGAGGACAGGCAGTCTTTTGGTTAACACTAGGTTTCAAGAGGACTGGGAGAGGAGACAAAGAACCCAATGGGTCAAGAGGATAAGGCAGTCTTTTAGTTGACACCAAGTTTCAAGAGGACTGGGAGAGGAGGCAAAAATACTTAAAAAGCAAGCCAAATAAACACTTCCTTAGACAGGGTTTCAGGACAATTATCCTAAAAGGATTCAAGAGTTTGTGTAAAGACCGAAGGTTTGTTACTGGAAAAATAAAAAGGCATGGGAGGCGGGGTTGAATATAGTTTTAGAGTGTTATGGCTATGAAAACGTCTTCTGATCCTCTCTCAGAAATTAAGAGACCAAACCCTGACAGATTTGTTGAAAGGTTATATTTTAGAGATGTGGGACAAAATGTATTAGAACCAGCCAAGGGACTCATGTTTAAAAGAGACATTTTCCTATCTTAACCCTATACTAGGTGAGTTTCCTACAGGGGATACCCAGTCCAAGTTGTTTTGAATGGGGAAAATTCATGTTCTTGCTTGTTAAAGGATTTTAGAAGATTTGGGAGAAAAAAAATAATAATCCATAACTTTTCCATGTGAAACATGCACTTAAAATACAGAAGATTTAAAATGACCATGATGGAAAGTGTCTACAAGACTCCTTAGAAAGATGTTAGGACTATGAGGCTTGGTTTTGAAGGATGCTTATTTATTTTATTATACCTAACCACCATCTCCTGCGTCAGCGAGGTAGTGCAAGAAAACATACGAAAGAATGGCCCAACCCACCCACATACACATGTTTATACCTAAATGCCCACATACTCACACCTATACATTTCAACATTATTTATTTATTCTATTTATTACAATTAATCGCTGTCTCCCACGTTAGCAAGGTAATGCAAGGAAACAGACAAAAGAATAGCCCAATCCACCCACATACACATGTATAAACGCCCACACACGCACATATAGATACCTATACATTTCAATGTATACATACATATACATGCGCAGACATACACATATATATATTCATACTTGCTGCCTTCATCCATTCCCGTCACCACCTCGCTACATATGAAATAGCAAGTTCAGGTCCTGATTACTCAAAATCTTTTTCACTCCATCCTTCCACCTCCAGTTTGGTCTCCCACTTCTCCTCATTCCCTCTACCTTTGACACATATATCCTCTTTAGTCAACTTTTCAACGTATACGTACATGTACATATATATACACATGTACATATTCATACTTGCTGCCTTCATCCATTCCCATCGCCACCACACCACCCATTAAATAGCAAACACACACACACCCCACAAGGTAGCACTAGGGAAAGACAAAAAAGCCACATTCATTCACATTCTTTCTCTAGCTATCATGTGTAATGCGCCAAAACCACAGCTCCCTTCCCACATCCAGGCCCCCACAAACCTTTCCAAAGTTTACCCCATACGCTTCACATGCCCTGGTTCAATCTATTGTCAACACGTCAACCCTGGTATACCACTCCAATTCACTCTATTCCTTGCATGCCTTTCACCCTCCAGTATGTGCAGGCCCCGATTGCTCAAAATCTTTTTTCACTCCATCCTTCCACCTCCAGTTTGGTCTCCTGCTTCTCCTCATTCCCTCTACCTCTGACACATGAATTCTCTTTGTCAATCTTTCCTCACTCATTCTCTCCATGTGATCAAATCATTTCAACACACCCTCTTCTGCTCTCTCAACCACTCTCTTTTTATTACCACACATCTATCTTACCCTTTCATTACTTACTCAATCAAACCACCTCACACCACACATTGTCCTCAGACATTTCATTTCCAACACATCCACCCTCCTCCGCACAACCCTTTCTGTAGCCCATGCCTCACAGTCATATAACATTGTTGGAACCACTATTCTTTCAAACACCCATTTTTGCTCTCCGAGATAACGTTCTCGCCTTCCACACATTTTTCAACTCTTCCAGAACCTTCACCCCCTCCCCCACCCAGTGCCTCACTTCCATTTCTGTGGTTCCATCTACTGCCAAATTCACTCCCAGATATCTGAAACACTTCACTTCCTTTCCTTTTTTTTCCTTATTCAAACTTACCTCCCAATTAACTTGTCCCTAACCTTGCTGTTATTCACATTTACTCTTAGCTTTCTTCTTTCACACACCTTACCACACTCAATCACCGACTTCTGCTGCATCTGACTTGAATCAGCCACCAGCGCTGTATCATCAGCGAACAACAGCTGACCCACTTCCCGAGCCCTCTCATCCACAACATCCCCTCTCTCCAAAACTCTTGCATTCACCTCCCTGACCACCCCTTCCGTAAACAAATAAAACAACCATGGAGACATCTCACATCCCTGCCAAAAACCAATTTTCACTGGGAGCCAATCACTTTCCTCTCTTCCTACTCGTACACATGCCTTACATCCTTAGTAAAAACTTTTCACTGCTTCTAGCTACTTACCTCTTAATACCTTCCATAAAGCATCTCTATCAACCCTATCATATGCCTTCTCCAGATCCATAAATGCTACATACAAATTCATCTTTTTTCTAAGTATTTCTCATACATTCTTCAAAGCACTGCTTTTCCAATCTGATGCCCTGTACATGCCTTCACCCTCTCAATCAGTACCCTCCCATAAATTTCCCAGGAATACTCAACAAACTTATACCTCTGTAATTTGAACACTCATCTTTATCCCCTTTACCTTTGTACAAAGGCACTATGCATGCATTCTGCCAATCCTCAGGCACTTCACCATGAACCATACATACATTGAATATCCTTACCGACCAATCAACAACAGAGTCACCCCCTTTTTTTATAAATTCCAATGCAGTACTATCCAAACCTGCCACTTTGCCAGCTTTCATCCTCCACAAAGCTTTTACTACCTCTTCTCTGTTTACCAAACCATTCCCCTGACCCTCTCACTTCACACGCCACCTCGACCAAAACACTCTATATCTGCCAATCTTATCATCAAACACATTCAACAAACCTTCAAAATACTCACTTCATCTTCCCACTCCACCACTACTTGTTATTACCTCCCCATTATCCCCCTTCACCGATGTCCCCATTTGTTCTCTTGTCTTACGCACTTATTTAGTTCATCCCATGAAGAGGAAGTTTTTGGTTTTTCCTACTGAGAAGGAAGCTTTAGCATTTGAAAACAATGTCTGTAGGACTATGTGCTGTGCAAAAAAATTTTAGCAGGTGATTTCCAGCCATTTGAACGAGAGCAACAGTTTCACAAAAAGTGGAAGTGCTGTTTTATCTTGGAAGACTTAGATATTTTTAGAGTCAAAATTTCTGTCTCCTCCTCTATCACAGACAGCCTTGTTAGGATCCTGTGGTCTCATGCTGTTTGAATTCAGTTTCAAAGGAAGAATGTGGCTCACAGTGTTACATGTTTTTTTTTACCAGAAAATGAGATTCATTATGAATCTGGAAAAATCCTGGCTTGTTTGTGAGCAGAAATTCATATGACTCTCGAGCAATTTGTGTTCTTGAATATATTTGATTTGTTCTTAACAGCTGAAAATACTCCAGCTTATACAGAAGCAACTCCATGTTTTATGGATCTAAGAGTGGCATATTATTGCTAATAAGACTGCTGGAAAAATTTAATTCTGAAAGAGGGCGCATTGGTGACTGTCTGCTGGCAAAATCTAATTTTGAAAGAGGGTACAATGATTGATCTCAATTTTGAAGTAATCAAGTGGCATTATAAATAAATCAGTTCCTTCCAGTACAAGAGAGAAAGGTAATAAGAGATCTCCCACAAGAGCTTTGCATAACTCCCAGATACTAGATCTGCCAAAACTCATGGCATGGAGATCATATGTAGATTTACTATTACTTGAACAGGGGCTTTGGACTCTAGATTGTACTACCATTCATTAAATGTACTTGTGCAATTAGAGGGATGAACAGAAGATCTATGCTGTTAAGATATCAAAAGGAAAGATTTAGTTGGCCCATGGCTTTCCTTTTCCTGAATGATTTCAAGTTGGTCAGGGATTCTATTTAATTGTTGATAATACTACAGCTTTGAAGAATATGTGAGAAATACTTAGGAAAGCAAATGGATTTGTATGTAGCATTTATGGATCTGGAGAAGGCATATGATAGAGTTGATAGAGATGCTCTGTGGAAGGTATTAAGAATATATGGTGTGGGAGGCAAGTTGTTAGAAGCAGTGAAAAGTTTTTATCGAGGATGTAAGGCATGTGTACGTGTAGGAAGAGAGGAAAGTGATTGGTTCTCAGTGAATGTAGGTATGCGGCAGGGGTGTGTGATGTCTCCATGGTTGTTTAATTTGTTTATGGATGGGGTTGTTAGGGAGGTGAATGCTAGAGTTTTGGAAAGAGGGGCAAGTACGCAGTCTGTTGTGGATGAGAGAGCTTGGGAAGTGAGTCAGTTGTTGTTCACTGATGATACAGCGCTGGTGGCTGATTTGTTTGAGAAACTGCAGAAGCTGGTGACTGAGTTTGGTAAAGTGTGTGAAAGAAGAATATTGAGAGTAAATGTGAATAAGAGCAAGGATATTAGGTACAGTAGGATTGAGGGAGAAGTCAGTTGGGAGGTAAGTTTGAATGGAGAAAAACTGGAGGAAGTGAAGTGTTTCAGGTATCTGGGAGTGGATTTAGCAGGGGATGGAACCATGGAAGCGGAAGTGAATCATAGGGTGGGGGAGGGGGCAAAAGTTCTGGGAGCGTTGAAAAATGTGTGGAAGTCGAGATCATTGTCTCGAAAAGCAAAAATGGGTATGTTTGAAGGAAGAGTGTTTCCAACAATGTTACATGGTTGCAAGGCATGGGCAGCAAGATAGAGTTGTGCGCAGGAGGATGGATGTGTTGGAAATGAGATATTTGAGGACAGTATGTGGTGTGAGGTGGTTTGATCGAGTAAGTAATGAAAGGGTAAGAGAGATGTGTGGTAATAAAAAGAGTGTGGTTGAGAGAGCAGAAGAGGGTGTTTTGAAATGGTTTGGTCACATGGAGAGAATGAGTGAGGAAAGATTGACAAAGAGGATATATGTGTAAGAGGTGGAGGGAACGAGGAGAAGTGGGAGACCAAATTGGAGGTGGAAAGATGGAGTGAAAAAGATTTTGAGCGATCTGGGCCTGAACATGCAGGAGGGTGAAAGGCATGCAAGGAATAGAGTGAATTGGAATCGACATGCTGTCAGTGGATTGAACCAGGGCATGTGAAGCGTCTGGGGTAAACCATGGAAAGTTTTGTGGGGCCTAGATATGGAAAGGGAGCTGTGGTTTCGGTGCATTATACATGACAGCTAGAGATTGAGTGTGAACAAATGTGGCCTTTGTTGTCTTTTCCTAGCACAACCTCGCGAGCATGCGGGGGGAGGGGGTTGTCATTTCATGTTTGGCGGGATGGGGACGGGAACGAATAAAGGCAGCAAGTATGAATTATGTACATGTGTATATATGTGTATGTCTGTGTATGTTTATAGGTATGTATATGTGCGTGTGTGGACGTGTATGTATATATAAGTGTATATGGGTGGGTTGGTCCATTCTTTCATATGTTTCCTTGCTCTACCTCACTAATGCATGAGACAGCGACAAAGTATAATGAATATGAATAAATAAATACTACTTCCGTTTGATACATAACCCATTGACTGCTGTATATGGTATGAAATATGTTCAGCAGTTTACTGCAAATATGTCATGTACAACTTGAGTCATTTAAGAATCCTGAGCAACTGCTGGCATCTCAAACAATGTTTCTTCATCCTATGCCCTTATTTTTTTTTTTTAACTCAACACAGTAACCATCAAAATGCTTGGAGGTACATCTTTTTTGTGTTATCCAGTCAACAAAGAAAATGTATATAGATATCTCTGACGCCTGTTCCAACTGGATGTGTACAAATTATTCTGTTACAGGAGATGCATTGTACACTTGGCATTGTTGCAGCCTAAAAATCTTTCATTTCATAATTTCACTATGGATGCAAGTAATGTGCTATGTATTGATATATCTGTAATTTTTACAGAAAAAAAATTCTCAAATGGTAAGGCAAAACAAGATATTTTTTGTTAACTTACTGAAAATTGCCACAGCGAGGGAACACTAAACATTTGAAGTAGCTGCAGTCAGTGGGTTATTGAACGAAGGTTTATGCTAATCATAGTCTTACCTTAGCAGCCATCAGGTATCACTTTATTTAAGTGTTTTCCTTCATGGAATTAGCAACATCTGGGCAGATTTTATGTGAAGATCAAGGTCTATCTTTTTGTAAGGAAAGTTAAATTAAAATCCTTCTCCTGACACATGGCTCTCAGTGCCATGATCATAGACTGGAATGTTAGACACAGATCTACATTTGTCCTCCAATACATTTCCTAGAGAAGTTGATTTTCAAACTGACTGGATTCCAGGATTCTGTGACTAGTATCCACGAAGTAGGTAAGATATCCTTGGTGCATCGGACTAATGCATGTTTGCCACTGCAGGTTTCTCGCAGTCTCTGTGAAAGTCCTCATCATTAGGAAGAGATGCAGCTCAAATTGTTATTATTTTCTACCTTCAAGTATGGATATCAAAAACAGATATATAGGAGGAAGTGTGGAAAACACTTGATTTATAATCTTGTACTGGACATGAATAAATTTCCCCCATCATCTCAGAGACAATACTTCTCACATGGAAATCTCATAAATTTTTTTTAATCAATAGAACTGTTATGTGTATACTTTTTCATTAGGCTTTTTACATGAAAAGAATTAAACCAGTAACACTATGACATTGTATACAAGTACTTTGCAGGAGCCTTTGTCTGTAGGATGTCAGTAATTGTAGCCCACCTTATTTGTAGTATATTGAGATCCATTTCTCAAAGGATATCTATAGCATCTTCATCTCATCACAGATGGAAGTTTTCAAATGTTCTGTTACAATATCATGATTTTATGAAAACTAGTACTGACAGCACTGGTATCATGAAAGGGTTAGTGAAATCCAATGTAATGTCTGTTAACAGAAATCTACTTGAAATTTGAACATCAGCTATTATGGGTAAAGACTAATCAAAACCAAGAGTTTTTATGGAATTAATGCTTATATTTAGAGGTAACCATATTTTAAGACAGTTATTTGGAAAATCATTTTTTTGTGCCCAGTTAAGACATGTAAAGGTTGCATATGAAAATTTTTTGTTTACCTAGGCTCCTTTAAACCTTTCCCAGAAATGAGTTTTTCATTTTGATCAAGAAGCTGATATTCCCTTCACAACCATGGCAGACCACTAGAGTCCGTGTTGCAAGGAAAATGGCCTTTACCTTAACTATAGTAACTAATCTCCCAGCTGTAACCAGTAGGAGAGGTTTGTGGTATCTAACAACCTTGCAGTCTTTACGGTATTTTATGATACATCCTCTTTCATCTGATGAGCTCCTATGGTTATGCCTCTTTCTGAGGAGGACAGTTTAGAGCAGGGATCAAATTTTCATGAAAGGTAGGGTTTTCATAAAGTCCTATCCTTCATGTAGATATATTTTTAGGACTCGCTTCTGAAATTAGAAATTTATGTTTTGAAATATGGAAAAGTATCCTCCTGCCAGAGTGAAAGCCATTGTGAGTCTCTCTCTCTCTCTCTCTCTCTCTCTCTCTCTCTCTCTCTCTCTCTCTCTCTCTCTCTCTCTCTCTCTCTCTCTCTCTCTCTCTCTCTCTCTCTCTCTCTCTCTCTCTCTCTCTCTCTCTCTCTCTCTCTCTCTCTCTCTCTCTCTCTCTCTCTCTCTCTCTCTCTCTCTCTCTCTCTCTCTCTCTCTCTCTCTCTCTCTCTCTCTCTCTCTCTCTCTCTCTCTCTCTCTCTCTCTCTCTCTCTCTCTCTCTCTCTCTCTCTCTCTCTCTCTCTCTCTCTCTCTCTCTCTCTCTCTCTCTCTCTCTCTCTCTCTCTCTCTCTCTCTCTCTCTCTCTCTCTCTCTCTCTCTCTCTCTCTCTCTCTCTCTCTCTCTCTCTCTCTCTCTCTCTCTCTCTCTCTCTCTCTCTCTCTCTCTCTCTCTCTCTCTCTCTCTCTCTCTCTCTCTCTCTCTCTCTCTCTCTCTCTCTCTCTCTCTCTCTCTCTCTCTCTCTCTCTCTCTCTCTCTCTCTCTCTCTCTCTCTCTCTCTCTCTCTCTCTCTCTCTCTCTCTCTCTCTCTCTCTCTCTCTCTCTCTCTCTCTCTCTCTCTCTCTCTCTCTCTCTCTCTCTCATATATATATATATCACTAACATGGCATTGGCAAATAACACTCCCCAAAATCAAGGCCATCTCAGGTGAAAGAAAGAAATTAGGAAGAAATGAAGTAGAAATTAATCAGTGCTCTTCAAGTGTTTGTAGACTTGACTCATATGGGAAGAAGAGCTATGTAAAGAGAGACAACAGAAGAAACGTAAATACACAACTTAGGTATTGGGAAGGTTAGTGACAGCTACCTAGTGAGCCAGCATTAGAGTGGTCGTCAAGTTACACTCCTCTGACCCAGGTAGCTGTCTTTTCATTCTGCCTCACCCACACATGGACTACTGGTGTTCTGTCCACAAA
Organism: Panulirus ornatus; assembly: GCF_036320965.1. Taxonomy (NCBI): domain Eukaryota; kingdom Metazoa; phylum Arthropoda; class Malacostraca; order Decapoda; family Palinuridae; genus Panulirus; species Panulirus ornatus. Next base: position 14,793,423 of record NC_092235.1, read on the forward strand.
CATACATTCTCTCCTTGTGGCACATAACACTTGACAACACTTAATTCACACAAATAATTCTCCATAACTCTAGATTTTTCTGTTTTGAGCACTATGGGCTCGCCCTGCCTTTTGGCAAAATGGAAGGAACAATAGATAGAGGTGGTAGGTAGAAACATTTAGGAAGGGTGTCGGGAAGAAATATTAAGTAAAAGTAGTGGGAAGAAACATTAAGCAGGAAAATTGGTTGGAGCCTCTGCAAACACCGGACTAGACTTGCCCTCTGCCAGTGACTTGTTAAGGATGAGTCACTGAGGGCTAAGGAGCGGTACTGGAGTTCACTAGTTATGGAGACTCTATTGCTGTGGCCACCCCCTTGAGGGAGTTCCAGAGGGAAGCAGGTGCCGGAGATATAGACAGCTGTTTGGTTGAAGAAGGAGGTATCGTAATGGTCAATCCTCGAGTGTCTGGTCTCCACACAGGAGCTGTAAGAAGCAGCAGCCATTTATGTGTCCCCACCTTGTGGGTGGGGACACATTCAAACTTCACGAGATCAGTAGCCAAATTAATACCAATAGAATAGAGAGAGAGTGGCAGCATCACAGCATATAAAAAGGGAAGGTTGAAGAGAGGTGATATTAGAAGAATGAATGGGATGGAAAGCTTTTGATTCTGCTCTAGTTCATAGACAGGTGGAGGACAAGCCATCCCAGATGTGAGAGCAGTATTTCTTGCTTGGGCAAATAGATGTGAAACAGCTGCCCACAAGAAAAATAATTATGAGATGTATACAACAATCCCAGCTTTTGGGAAGCAGAGTTTGTGACATGACAATGATTATGTGGGATTTCTAGGACAGTAGAAAATATGGTTATGCTCAACATGTTTATATTACTTTAGGGTCGAATTGTGGTGTTTTGAAATTGATCAGAGGGAAACAAGTGATTCTAGAAAGATATAAGGAGAAAGTGTATTTCAGCACTTTTAACTCTAGAGTCTCTGCTTCCTTAGTCTGAAATACTGCACAGGTCCAAATTAAGAGAGGAAGTATGAACAGTACGAGGAGAACAAGTATTAAAGGGAGAAGAGGAAGAAAATTGAGATGAAGTATGTAAAGTGGGATCATCAGCATAAGAATGGATAGTGTTCTTCATTTTCACTTAATCATTTCTTGAGTCTTTACAGTAACAGGCTGAAGACTTTACTGGTTAGTGAATGGTGTGGGTTGATGGTGAGAAATTACAGTGTACCACCTTATTGGTAATGTAAGCATTGACAGATACTCTGTGCACGTGCCAGTTAAATGAATGAGCCCCAATTGACTTCTTAGGTATTATGGTGGTCAAGGAGGGTAAAATCTTGGTGATTACACCTTCTGTATAAGGGAAAATTATGTTTTTTTGTCTCTTGAGTGAACAAGTGCTCTTTTGAATGCTCAACATGTCCTATATATTGTGGAGAAATGATTTTCTTCACCAGAAAACTTACATTTAGAGGTCTCTTATAAATATTTCTTTCAGCAGTAATTAGTAATTCTGATAAATTGGATATCTTGTTTTTTCTATTTTAGAATTAATTTTGAATGTGATTTTGTGCTGTACGTCTTATGTACTTTTAATCAAATAGTGCCAAACATCAATGAGGATGAAGGCTATTTTTTACCTTTCTGTTTCCTCAAAGCAGTTTCATAAGGTACTTTTAACTTAAGTGTTATGATTGAAGCCCTATTCTTTGCTTGCAAGATATGCATAGTTAATGTCATCTAAACTGGGAATGAAAACTATTTTATCAAAACAACTGCAGTTCAGTAATATTGTCCAAAAAAATCACTTAGGGAAGTTGCAGAGATGCCTTAATTGTTTCCAATTTGTGAAGTGTTACCAGCAGAGCTGGAATTTATAAAAGTAAAGCAGCACTGCCAAGTTTTGTATCCATATTTTTGCAGTATCATGTAAATACTTTGTGGCTGTATATTCTGCAGTCTGGTATGCATTTCTTCACATACATGTTACATTTATAATTGAAAATTGTCACTTGTGAGCAAAGAAATCAGTTCATAGTGTAAGGTTTTCTTCTTATTTGCTTCAGTGAGGAAGCTTTTTGATTTTCATACACTTCAAAGTATTAGTAACTTATGTCAGCTGCACTGGAAATACTATGGTGGAAAGGGAGCAAACTATATTCAAAACTTAGCCACCCAGGTTGGATTCTAGGTATTAGAGAGCAGCAGCAGCAGGATAATCATTGTTGGTCTTCTCATCATTTAGGTGCTTTGATTTTACTCATTAAGATAGTTGTAACATTACTTCACTTATTATAAAATTAGCATTGATTCCTTATAATCAATTTACTATTGCTTTAAATTTCTACTTTCCATAAAATTGCTAAAGTTCTTTGTGATTTCTGTTGTCAGCTGGAAAATGATGCAAAGCAAAACATGGCTTTGGAAGTGCAGTATGTCCACACCCACACCCGATACATTGAAGTCTCTCAGAAGGTATTAGAAGAAATTGAGAGGAGTGCTGAAGTTATGGAAGATACCACAGATGAAAATCCAAGTGAAAATAGTTAACTCAAGATATTCATATTGAAATGATTTTACTTCAAAATGCGCTGTACAGGGTATACTGTACCATTTTAGTAATCGGTAGGTCTGGTTGTCAGTCTGGACACTGGTACTTTTTTGACCTAAAACCTTTCAGAAACTTTCTCAACATATGAAAGTATCTTGGGCATTGATTTAGTTGTTGTATTGGTCAAGGAGTTGTCTTCCTTCTGTCTAAGAAATGAGCAAATGTAAACAGAGTGGGGATAGCCTCACTAAGTGGTTAACCCAGTTACCAAGGAAGAAAATAAGAGGTAAACAAGAAAGTGTATGAATTATGAATATCTTATATGTATGTAATTTAGAAGTAGGTTTTGAATAAAACATTCTGCTGTGGCCAAAGAGAATGTGGAAAACAGAAAAAAAGGAAAACAAATAAACATTACTGTACTATTTTAGCATTGCACTTTTTCTCCGTAGCTAAACCAAGGGTCATAACAGGGCTGGCAAAACCAGAGAGCAGAGACACAGTTGCCTCCATCCCATTATTTTCCACAAATTTGTATACAGATTGCAAAGCTACCAAAGTTCATAATATGTGATAAAGGATGCAAAATGGAATTTCTGTAATTTCACAGCTAGAAAAGTTGTAAGACTTTACCAAGTCTCTTTTGGCAGTGTACAGTTTAATGGCATGCAATAAAGATCATACATCAATAGAAATGATATTCATTTATTATGATGGTTGGGAAATAGTAAGATCTTTATACTACTTCAGTATATATGATATTGGTTGGCTTGTCTACCGGGGCCCATTGTTCCTATTGCACCTTTTTTCAAAGGAAGAGAGAACAGTTGTGGAAGGTGGATGTTATAACTGCATTAAGGGTGCAATTGAAGAAGTCATCACTGCACCTTTAGCAGTAAAAGATATTAGCAAAATGAAATTCTTCATCATGGCCTTGAAAATCTTTGTCAGGTAGCAAATGATAATCATAGGGCAAAAATGCTCAGCCTTGTTATGAGACCAGGGATGCTTCAAGCCATGAGTAGCTAGTCATCTGTGGAAAATGAGTCGCTAAGAACATTCAGTGCCATGGAGATCTTATTTGTCAGTACCAAATGGAAGAAAACATGCAGCTCCTTAGCAGCTGTAACTGAAGATCTAATTATGAGATTAAATCTTTCATTTGGCAAGTATAGAGGACAGTGTAATGGTGGGTGCAGTTCAGTGAATTAGGCAAAAATGGCTTTTCTACCTCCATCTGAAAGAAAGAGGCTGTGTCTGCACAAAGCTATGAATGGTAATGAAACCTTGCATATCTTGATAACTTTATCGCTCTATCTGTATCTCTTATGCCCATTCCCTCTGGTATCTCCCCTCAAGAGGATGCTCACAGCAAAGGTCTCCACTTATTCTTTTCTATATGTGCCTCCCTCACATACACCATTCCCTGCATTCTTTCCCCATTTCTCTCCCTCTGGTACTCTGACACTCAATTTTCCTATGGCACAGGTGGTTTTGTTCTCACACCAGTCCACATCACCAAGCCACCTCAAGGTATTATGTTTCATCCACTCTACAATTCATTCCCTTTTGCATTCCCTGCCTTACTTAAATCTGTCTTACACCCCCCACTACTTTCTTCATTCCATCTAGTCATGCTGCATGTTCCTCTCAATTAACTCACTTCCACTGTCTAGATGCAGTGAATACAGCTAAAGATTTTTTGTTTTTGTTTTTACTAAAGAGGATTCTGTAACGAATTGTAGAGTAAGCGAAAAATCTATCTTTTAAAAGAGGGCAGAGAGTTCCAAAGCTGAGTATTACAAGGTCTAGCTAGTGGTGGGGGCACCCAGGCAACCAGCTCCTTTGAGCGAAAACTAAAGTAATGCCTATAGAAGAGGGAAAGTGAACCAACATTGTGGTACAGGCCAAGCAGGTCAAGCTTTAAAGTTAGCCTGAGAGAGTTAGTATATCAGACCACTTTCAACTCAACTCGGTCAAGTAACATGCAGAACTGGAACCACCTCAGATGTGAGAGCAGTACTCCATACAAGGACAGATCAGTCTTTTGTATAAACAGAATAACTGTTTGGAAGAAAAGGAATTGTGACAGCTAAACAGGACTACCAGTTTCTTAGAAAAAGATGTAGCTATTTCCTTAACGTGGGATTTCCAAGATAGAGTGGAAGTTACAGTATTACCAAATATGTTCATTCAAGTCAAAAGGTGGGATTACAGAATTGTCAAAGGAAAGAGGAAAGGTGTGAAGAGTTGTCAACAGAGAAATGAGAAAAAACTGGGTCTTAGAGGCATTAAACTTCACCAGATTTCATCATTCCCACTGAGATATCCTGTCCAAATCTAAGCATATTAAGGAAGTTGTCTTGAGACAACATGCAGGGTGAGTGAGAAAAGGAGCAGAATTGAAAGATGTGAGGAATGCAGTGCTGAGTTATCAGTGTATGAATGCATTTGGTTATTTGTGGAAGAAAGGAAATCATTAAGAAAAAGAAGGGTAGAAGACAGGAGAGAACCTTGAGGGAGACCACTTTTGATAGAGAAAGGAGATGCTGATCCATCAATAACCATGGAGTGGATTGGTTGGAATAGAAACAAGATATGCAGGAGCAAAGTGAGGGAGGGAAGCCAAAAAAGGAGAGCTTAAAGATGAGACACCAATGCCACATCTTGTCAAAAGGTTTGGATATATCAAGGGTAACTACATAGGATTCTCCAAAATCTTTCAGGTATAATGACTAGACATAAGTAAGACAGGAAAGAATATCACTTGTGGACTTTATCTTATGGAAGTCATATTGGTGATCAGAGAGAAAACTGAAATATGAGATGTGGGAGTTGAGGAGAGATTCAAGACTTTGGAACTGGTAGATGTGAAAGCAAAAGGACAATAGTTAAAGGGGTAAGAGTGATAACCCCTCTTCGGGAAGAGATGTACCAACACATGCTTCTAAAAAGAAGGGAAAGTTCTGGTTTTTAAACAGAAACAGAAGAGACTACCCTTTCAGTACATAGGGATGGATGCCATCAGGACCATAAGCCTTGATTGTGTCCAGAGAGAGGTTTTACTTCGATCTGCTTGAAAAGAGATTACAGGAAGAGGCATAGGATTAGTAAGAGGAGCATCAGGGGGTGATCTATATTTATGTCTCTGATGGCCATTCCCTCTGGCAACTCCCTCAAGGGGTGGCCAAGACAAAAATGTCTCCATGACTGATGAACTCCAGTGCTGTTTCATAGCCTTTTATTCCTTACCATGAACAGCAGGCTACTGGCAGAGGGCAACTCTAGCGCAGTATTTCCAGAGACCCCAACTTAATGTTTCTACCAGCTACTACTACCTAATGTTCCAACCTGCTACTTCTACCTAATGCTCCTACATAGTGTTCCTAATGAAATTATTAGTTAGAATGTCACTAGAACACAAGAGGACATTTATGATCATAATGAGCAGGTCACCCTCAGTGAGTTGTTCAAAAGGTGTCAGAGTGCCATACACAACAAGACAGGTCATTAAGGCTGATTCTTTTCAGGGTAACAGGGGTAATCACAGCAACCTAATAATGCTATGGGAATGTGCCTTGCTAAATACTGTGACCCTGATATTTGAATTTGAGGTAGAGGGTTTGCAGGTCATATGGCTTCTTTCAGTTCTGTTTAGTGTCCTTCTCAGTCAGACGATCCCACAACACATAGTTAGTCTGGATAGTATGCTTTAGAAGAAAGATCTGTCAGTAGCTGAAGTGCAAATCATTGTATGAATGACATTAAAAACACTGGAAAATATGAGGAATGATGAGTGTTTCATAATGTTTTGGAAGTCAGTTCTTATAAAACAGAAGGAACATTACATACATAAAGATATACTTTCACAGTAAATGGGTTCCATCAAAATTAGATTCCTCCATTAATTTTAGCATAGCTTCAGCTTATTACCCAGATGCCATAGAAGATAATCTCAGGAAAATATGCGTAGTATTACTGGATCTAGTATGTCACACAATCAAGGACAGATTTGATTAAGCTGATTTTAAAACCTACTGGAAAATACAGAAATTACTTTTCGCTGTTGTTAACTCTGACAGCCTTTGCTAACATGTTTCGGCATTTCTTGTAATCTTCAGTAGTAACTTCCACATTTGAACGTACTACTTAGCAGCTATGGTGAACCAGAACCTGCAAACCTTTCAGATGTGGTGGCACAGTCTAACAGGCTTCCTGAAGCCTCGAAAGAGATAATGGAGGAGGCTATGCATCCTGAGGCCATTCTTAGTCATGCCTGCTACAAATGCTACCAGTGATTATGCTTATGCTGCAGTGAGACGTTTAAAATCCTAACTAAGAACATCCATGAAGCTATATCATTTGAATCCTATGGTTACCAAAGTTTAGAAGGAAAACTGAATTGATAGAATGTGAATGAATTTGCATGGGACTGTAACCAGTAGTGAATATAGTAGTTTACATTCTTTGGAAGATTTTAAGATATGGTGACTAAACAATTCATTATTGTCCCCATTCCTATTAATTTATATCATTTTCATGGCATTTAGTATTATAGCAATATCAGTTTGGGCTATTTTTTTACGAGGCTGTGACTTCATTTTGATATCAGAAATAGGAAGTCTGAGATTCTTTTGAAATGCTTATGAAAAAATTACATGTGTTAACATTACTGAGATAGACTAAGAACTTCTCTGTACTTTTTCTCTGTGCATTTTACAAGTCATTTCACATGAAATTTTAAAATGATACCTAATTTGATTTCTAATTGCAAAGCAGAATTAGCATTAGCAACATTTTGTCCATGTTTTCAGTGCTTGAAATACAAAATATATTTTTTGAATAATAAACCAGTACTTTTTATTAGTCCCATAGAGGTTTTTTATTCATTCTTAGGCATATTATAGTGATTCCAAGGTCATCTACTCAAAATAATATTTGGAATATTTTTCAACATGACAGTCAAAGGATGAAATAGTTCAGGGATACCGTACTAAGATTTGAAATGCCTCGCCCAGTGTTAAGATGCTTCTGCCAGTCCTGGTCATAACTAGAGTCATTTGATTTTTATGTTTATAATAGAAGAATAGAGAGATAATACTGAGTGCTGTGAATGAGAAATACATGGATGTGATGACGTAAATGCTAAGGTCTCTCTTCTTTCCAACAATCAAGATCTTGTGCCATTCCATCACTGTGGGGCTGCTTAAGGAAAATCTAAGTTATCATGTACCTTAGTCCTTAATTCAGTAGTCCTAGGCTCCTTTCCCATTTTTCTATATTTAGCACAAGATGTGTTTCTTATGTTCCATGCTGTAGAAGGCAACTAAAAGGAGTAGGAGAATGGCACTGGAATCCTTCCTTTCTTTGTATTTTTGATCTCCAAAAGTTGGAACCAAAGAAGCCAAGTAAGGAGTGCACATCCTCCTTGGAGGCTCATGATGAAGTTTTTGCATGTGTGTGGATATAACTAAGATGAGAAGGAGGAGGAACCTGGATGTTTTATCTCTGAGTAAAACAAAGCACAATGGGGTTAAGGAAGAATGATTTGGGAAGTTCTTATGGATAAAGTTAAGGGTTATTGCAAGGATTAGAACTAAGCAAAGGGTGGCACTGCTGTTGAAGGAGTAGTTGTGGGAATGTGTGAGTGTATAGAAGTGATCCCAGACAAATGTTTGTTACAAATGTAAGTGGATAACGAGAGGTGGATGATTATTAATGCTTATGCACCTGAAGGTGAGAGAACTAGAGAAGAGAGACAAGTGTTTTGGTAGGGGCTAAGTGAGTGTGTCAGCAGTTTAGATGCAAAGGTTTCAGTACTAGTGATGGGTGACTTAAATGTGAGAGTGGGTAATGCAGTAGTTGAGGATATAACTGGGAGGGGCATGGGGTACCTGGTATTATGATTAAGAATGATGAACAGCTTGTGGAGGTGTGTGCTAAAAAAGGACTGATGATTGGGAGTACCTGGTTTACAAAGAGGGAAATACATAAGTATACATGGGTGCTTAGGAAAGGTGGTAAGGGGGCATTTTTGGACTATGCACTTATTGTTAGGCTTGCAAAACAGAGACTCCTGGATGTAAATGTGTTGAGAAGGGCAGCTGGTGGAATGTGTGATCATTACATGGTGGAAGTGAGGTTGAAGCTTTGTAGAGACTTTAGGAAAACAGGTAATGATATGGGTGGAGAGATGGTTGTGAAATTGATTGAGCTTGTAAAAGAAGCTTGTTAGAATGGATACCAGGGAGAGATTGAGAGCAGAATGGCAAAATCTGAGCAGATGAAGATGGGGAGTGAGTGAGGAAGGGATGGTGTTTGCAGAAGCACTGCTTATGTGTGCAATGCAGATGGAATGCAGATGGTGGGAAGTAGACAGAGAAAGGGTAGTGAGTGGTAGGATTAGGAAGTTAAGCTCCTTAAGAAAGAGAGAAGAAATGTGTATGGAGGTTATATGAAGAGAAGGAGTGCAAATGGCTGGGCAATGTAAAAGTGGCAGGAGTTCAAGAGGAAGGTACTGTGGCTGAAAAAGAGGGTCAATGAAGGTTTGTGTGAGCGAGTATCAACAAACTTCAGGGAAAATTAGAAAGTGTTTTCGAAGGAGGTTCTTAATGTCAGAAAAACAAGAAAATTAATGGGAATATTGGTTGAAAGGGCAAATAGGGAACTAGTAACAAGTAGAAATGAGGTGAAGAGAAGTCAGAGTGATTATTTTGAAGGATGATAGTTTGGCAGATGTGGAATGATTAGGACTTAAAGAGAAGATATGCAAAGTAATAGTCATGGCAAGTGGTTTGGTGAAGATGGGGTGGATGGATGGGATTGCAGTTGAATTTTTAAGAAAGGGAATGATTTAGCTATTGATTGGTAAGTTAGCATTTTCACTGTATGTATGGCTTACAATGAGGTGTCTGAGGATTGGTAGAATGTCCTGTACAGTGCTATTGTATATAGGCATGGGGTAATATAGTGAATATGGAAAGTACAGAGATATGTTTTTTGAGTGTAGCAGGTAAATAATAAGAGAGTATGGTGACTGAGAGGGAGATGGCATGCAGATGGCTTTAGGAGTGTTAGAGGTAGTGTGGATCAGGTGTTTCCTTTGAAGAACAAATGTGAGAAACACTTAGAGAACAGAAGAACCCACACATGGCATTTGCAGATATGGAGAAAGCATATGACGAGGTTAGTTAGAGAATGCTCTGTCGAAGGTGTTGCAAAGAAGCGATGTGGGAGGAAAGCTGCTACAAGCAATGAAGAGCTTTTATCAAGGAAGCAGGAATGTGTGAGTAGAGAGGAGGGTGAGTGGTTCCAGTTGAAATTGAGTCTGTGGGATGTATGTATGATGTCTCCATGGTTGTTTAATTTGTTTGTAAACAAGGTGGTTAGGGAAGTGAGTGTACAGGTGATGGAGAAAGAATTTGGTGTGTAGTCTGTTGAGAGTGTAGGGGGCCCAGGAAGTGAGTCAGTTATTTGCTGATGAGATGGCACTGGTGGCAGATTTGAGTGAGAAACAGTAGAGGCTGGTGTCTGAGTCTGGGAAAGGAGAGCGTTCAGAGTAAATGTGAATAAAAGCAATGTTATTAGGTTTTCCAGTGAAGAAAACAGGTTATTTAGAGTGAGAGTTTGAGTAGAGAGAACTTGGAGGAGTGGAGTGTTTTTGATAAATGGGGGTGGATATAGCAGTGAATTGAATGAAGTGGGCCATAGGATGGGTGAGGGGGGAAAAAGTCCCTTAGAGCACTGAGAAATGTGTAAAAAGAGAGGTGGATATGTGTGATGGTCAGTTCTGTACAGATATGAGATGTGGGCCCTAGGCAAAAATGGGAAAAAGAGAATGGTATATGAAATGATTGAGGACAACTTGTGGTGTAAGGAGAGTTGATTGAATAAGAGAATTGTGGTATAAGGAGTGTATACAGGAAAGCTAAGGAGGGTGTGCAGAAATAGTTTTGACATGGAAAGGATGACTAAGAAATGGCATGAACAAAGAAAAGGAAGAGTGGAAATAAGAAATAGCATGAACAGAGAAAAGGAAGTGGAAAGATGGAGTGAAAGATGTTTTGAAGGTTCAGATCCTGAACAGGCCGAAGATGAGTCATGCAATGGATAGTGAATTGGACTGATATACAGTGGACAACATGCTGTCAGTGATCTGAACCAGGGCATTTGAATCGGTTGGGGGAGCCATGGAAAGACTCGAAGTGCCTGTCAAGGGTTTAAATCTATTTCCTATCTTTTAAGTGGCTGAATTTGTTTATCTTCTTTCAAGAGATCAAATTTATGTCCTTTCTTTTAAGGTATTAAATTTATTTCCCTTCTTTCAAGGGACTAAATATATTTCCCTTTTTTTGAGAGAATGAATATATTTTCTTTGTTATTAAAAATTTACTTTTTAAGGAATCTAAATTCTTTCAAGGGATTAGATTTATTTCCCTTCTTTTAAGGGACTGAATTTGTTTATCTTCTTTCAAGAAATTAGATTTGATATCCTTTCTTTAAAGGTATCAAATTCATTTACCTTCTTTCAGTAGATTAAGTGTATTTCCCGTCTTTCAAAGGAATGAATTAATTTTCCTTCTTTTAAGCGATTATATCTATTCCCTTTTCAAGGAATTTGAATTACATTAAGGGACTGGATTTGTGTCCCGTCTCTTTTAAGGGATTAAATTTATTTTTCTTTCATGGAAAATTACATTCCTCTCAAGGAATTAGGTTAATTTCCCTTCTTTCAAAGGAAGAAAATTATTTAAAAAACGATATGAATCATCCATATTGTATAGCTCTAGGGAGACCGGGAGGGGGGGGTGAAATACTTCCTTAGCATTCCCCCTCCCCTTCCTAAAACCTTTTTTTTTTACGCCTTTGGCGTATTGTAATGTATGTATGGCACACAGTTGTCTATAACAGTTTGATTTTGACGGCTGTGATCCATACTCTCACTATGTACAGTTGTCCAAAGTAGTCGTCACAAAATCAGTGAATTTCGCTCAGTGGCGACATCTGGCATCTTTTTCGACTAGACGGATTTCTCCTTGTATTTCATCAAGTGAAGGACAATTGATTGAAATAATACTAAATATGTATTAGTTACTGTTTGAGTGAAGAATAAAGCCTTAATCACCGAGGAAAATAGTTCGCATTCTAGAGGTTGAAATATTGGGAAACGAAGCATTATGATACAGAATTATCGTTCATTGGGGGTGGGGGGGGAATTTTGGGGTTGTGCAAAACAGGGAAGATTTAATACGTCACGCCTTGGACAGGTGGGACAACTTAAGAAGCAAATATATGTGAAAATCTTGTGATATCGTTTCCAAGCCGACTTAATAAAGTCATAGATATTAAAGAAAGCTACACTAAATATTAGTTGTGTGCTGTATTTCTTATTTTTTAATGTTCGCAATGTTTGGCGTAAAATGATAATAATAATGATAATAATAATATTAATAATAATAATAATGATGATAATAATAATAATGATACAATTAATGTTTTCCAGATCAGCTTGAACAATGGTCTCGGTTGGAGGGGGAATGGAGCGGAGGATGTTGGATGGGTGAAGTGTGTCTCCAGCAAGTAGGTGTGCCGCCATATTGAAAATTTAATTATTTACGCACGTTATGACGTTTCATAACAGAAACAATAAAATATTATATGGATAGCAAAGTCGTTGCTTAGTAATTTAGAATACTAATACTATGAATCAATGTATTGTTTTATTAAGCAATTACAGCCGACCTACTGATAATCGTAGCACATAAGGCTTTTCTCCCAATTTCCTCCCTCCCACCCCTTCTCTCCTTATCCAATCAGCTCAAGTTCGGTCACGGTAAATTTGTAAGCTGTCTATATCTTTTTTTTCATTTCCATACTAACATAAAATTTTGCTGGTTTTTGGAAGCATCTAAAATGAGCGGACACTCTGTAAGTGTGGGATGTGGCATCACAGGCGGTAGCGTCTGCTAGAAAAATCCACTTCGATTCATGAAAGGAAGTAAGTTATTTAACACTTATTGGTGGACAGCCAAATGCACTCATGTCTATAAATCGAATAAATCTTAAAATATGGATTTCTGAGTTGCTTTCTATTAAGGGAAGCTCTGTAAAGACAAAGAAGACCTGGGGACGCGTTTTTTGTCCGAAACATTTTGCAGAATTTTTGCAGAAAGCTGTAGGGAAGGAGCAACCAGAGGCCATAACATGAAATTAATCAGAAAACTGGTTAGAAAACATATAGATTACTTTAATAATATGAGAGTAGATGATGAACGGAATAAACTTAAAAAACAGCACATGTAAACAGCATACAAAGGATGAAAAAGTTGTATGATAATAGAGAAGGTTCGAGAGCATAAGTATAAACCTCCCTCCCGTCCAGTTCACACGCAAGTGCAGAATTTTCTCCTCATTTTGTATAAGTGTATGTTGATATTTACACATAATGCGGTTGTTGTCTTCATGACCCACTAATCTCATGGCCAAGGCTTTCTAATCCTGGGCAAGATAGGAGGCTCAAAGCTAACCCAGCTGTTCATCCTCCCGTTTGAGGCAGGTCGATGAAATGGGTACCTGGGTGGCGTAAGCTATATTTCTTCTTCATGTGATAGAATTCCGGATGTGTGGAAGTATATCTCGCTGCCACACAATCCATCCACCACACATGAATAACGTCAGATAAACTATTTCATGAAAATATTAGGCCATGAGAAATACGTATGTTATGTATGTAATGCAACAACAGTTCAGCATTACAAGTTTATGGCTCGGCACACCGACTGACCTTTACTGTGCCTCAGCCGCCAGCTAACCCCCACCTCTGACCTTTATCACCAGTGGACTTGCACATCTGTTCAACATTCACGTCTCCAGCAGAACCAAGAGATTTTTTTTTTTCCCCGTCAGACACCAACATGCTCAGGTAGAGGTGTTCACTACTAGAGATCAGGTGGCAGTAGAGCAGAGGTGCTCAGCACCAGGGGTTAGATGACAGTAGAGCAGAGGTGCTCAGCACCAAAGGCAGCTGGTACAATAGCAAGGGTGCTCAGCATCAGAGGTCAGCTGGCAGTAGAGTAGAGGTGCTAAACAACAGAGGTCATCTGGTAGTAGAGCAAGGGTGCTCATTAACAGAGGTCAGCTGGCAGTAGAACGGAGATGCTCAGCACCAGAGGTCAACTGGTAGTAGAGTAGAGGTGCTCAGCACCAGAGGTCAGCTGGTAGTAGAGCAGAGGTGCTCTGCTCCAGAGGTCAGCTGGCAGTAGAACAGATATGCTCAGTACCAGGGTACAGCTGGCTGTAAAGGTGCTCAGCAGCTAAGATCAGCTGGCAGTAGAGTAGAGGTGCTCAGTAATAAAGGTCAGCTTGCAGTAGATCGGAGATGCTTAGCACTAGAGGTCAGCAGAAAGAGGACGCCCTCAGCACCAGAGGGGGCACCTGGCGGTGGAGCAGAGGTGCACAGTACCAGAGGCCAGCTGGCAGTAGAGCAGAGGTGCTTAGTCCCAGGGGTCAGCTGGCAGTAGAGTAGAGATACTCAGTACCAGAGGTCAGCTGGCAGTGAAGCAGATGTGCTCAGTAGTAGAGGTCAACTGGCAGTAGAGCAGAGGTGCTCAGTCCCAGGGGTCAGCTGACAGTAGAGCAGAGATACTCAGTACCTGAAGTCAGCTGGCAGTGAAGCAGATGTGCTCATTACCAGAGGACAACTGGCAGTAGAGCAGAGGTGCTTAATACCAGAGGACAGCTGGCATAGAGCAGAGGTGCTCAGTACCAGAGGACAACTGGCAGTAGAGCAGAGGTGCTCAGTACCAGAGGACAACTGGCAGTAGAGCAGATGTGCTCAGTACCAGAGGACAGCTGGCAGTAGAGCAGAGGTGCTTAATACCAGAGGACAGCTGGCATAGAGCAGAGGTGCTCAGTACCAGAGGACAACTGGCAGTAGAGCAGAGGTGCTCAGTAACAGAGGTCAGCTGGCAGTAAAGCAGATGTGCTCAGTACTAGAGGACAGCTGAGAGTAGAGAAGAGGTGCTCAGTACCAGAGGTCAGCTGTCAATAGAGCAGAGGTGCTCAGTACCAGAGGACAACTGGCAGTAGAGCAGATGTGCTCAGTACCAGAGGACAGCTGGCAGTAGAGCAGAGGTGCTCAGTACCAGAGGACAACTGGCAATAGAGCAGAGTTGCTCAGTATCAGAGGGCAGATGGCTGTAGAGCAGAGGTGCTTGATACCAAAGGACAGCTGGCATAGAGCAGAGGTGCTCAGTACCAGAGGACAACTGGCAGTAGAGCAGAGGTGCTCAGTACCAGAGGTCAGCTGGCAGTAGAGCAGAGGTGCTTGATACCACAGGTCAGCTGGCAGTAGAGCTGAGATGCTCAGTACCAGAGGTCAGCTGGCAGTAGAGCTGAGGTGCTCAGTAACATAGGTCAGCTGTAAATAGAGCACAGGTGCTCAGTGCCAGAGATCATCTGACAATGGAGCAGAGGTACTCAGTACCAGAGGTCAGCTGGCAGTAGAGCAGAGTTGCTCAGTACCAGAGGACAGCTGGCAGTAGAGCAGATGTGCTCAGTACCAGAGGACAGCTGGCAGTAGAGCAGAGGTGCTTAATACCAGAGGACAGCTGGCATAGAGCAGAGGTGCTCAGTACCAGAGGACAACTGGCAGTAGAGCAGATGTGCTCAGTACTAGAGGACAGCTGGCAGTAGAGCAGAGGTGCTTAATACCAGAGGACAGCTGGCATAGAGCAGAGGTGCTCAGTACCAGAGGACAACTGGCAGTAGAGCAGAGGTGCTCAGTAACAGAGGTCAGCTGGCAGTAAAGCAGATGTGCTCAGTACTAGAGGACAGCTGAGAGTAGAGAAGAGGTGCTCAGTACCAGAGGTCAGCTGTCAATAGAGCAGAGGTGCTCAGTACCAGAGGACAACTGGCAGTAGAGCAGATGTGCTCAGTACCAGAGGACAGCTGGCAGTAGAGCAGAGGTGCTCAGTACCAGAGGACAACTGGCAATAGAGCAGAGTTGCTCAGTATCAGAGGGCAGATGGCTGTAGAGCAGAGGTGCTTGATACCAAAGGACAGCTGGCATAGAGCAGAGGTGCTCAGTACCAGAGGACAACTGGCAGTAGAGCAGAGGTGCTCAGTAACAGAGGTCAGCTGGCAGTAGAGCAGAGGTGCTTGATACCACAGGTCAGCTGGCAGTAGAGCTGAGATGCTCAGTACCAGAGGTCAGCTGGCAGTAGAGCTGAGGTGCTCAGTAACATAGGTCAGCTGTAAATAGAGCACAGGTGCTCAGTGCCAGAGATCATCTGACAATGGAGCAGAGGTACTCAGTACCAGAGGTCAGCTGGCAGTAGAGCAGAGTTGCTCAGTACCAGAGGGCAGATGGCTGTAGAGCAGAGGTGCTCAGTACCAGAGGACTGCTGGCAGTAGAGCAGAGGTGCTTAGTAGCGGAGGACAGCTGGCAATAGAGTAGAGGTGCTCAATATCAGAGGACTGCTGGCAGTAGAGCAGAGGTGCTCAGTAGCGGAGGACTGCTGGCAGTAGAGCAGAGGTGCTCAGTAGCGGAGGACAGCTGGCAATAGAGTAGAGGTGCTCAGTATCAGAGGACAGCTGGCAGTAGAGCAGAGGTGCTCAATGTCAGAAGTCAGCTGGCAGTAGAGCAGAGGTGCTCAGTACCAGAGGTCAGTTGGCAGTAGAGCTGAGGTTCTCAGTAACAGAGGATAGCTGGAAGTAGAGCAGAGATGCTCAGTACCAGAGATCAGCTGGCGGTAGAGCAGAGGCGTTCAGTCCCTGAGGTCAGATGCCAATTGAGCAGAGGTGCTCAGTACCAGAGGTCAGCTGGCAATAGAGCAGAGGTGCTCAGTACCAGAGATCAGCTGGCAGTAGAGCAGAGGTGCTCAGAACCAGAGGTCAGGTGGCAGTAGAGCAGAGGTGCTCAGTACCAGAGGTCAGCTGGCGGTAGAGCAGAGGTGTTCAGTCCCTGAGGTCAGATGGCAATTGAGCAGAGATGCTCAGTCCCAGAGGTCAGATGGCAATTGAGCAGAGGTGCTCAGTCCCAGAGGTCAGAAGGCAATTGAGCAGAGGTGCTCAGTACCAGAGATCAGCTGATGGTAGAGCAGAGGTGCTCAGTACCAGAGGACAACTGGTTGTAGAGCATAGATGCTCAATACCAGAAGGCAGCTGGCAGTAGAGCAGAGGTGCTCAATACTAGAGGACAGCTGGCAGTAGAGCAGAGATGCTCAGCACCAAAGGACAGCTGGTAGTAGAGCAGGGGTGCTCAATACCAGAGGACAGCTGGCAGTAGAGCAGAGGTGATCAATACAGAAGGTCATCTGACAGTAGAGCAGAGGTGCTCAGTACCAAAGGACAGCTGGCAGTAGAGCAGAGGTGCTCAGTAACAGAGGACAGCTGGCAGTAGAGCAGAGGTGCTCATTACCAGAGGACAGCTGGCAGTAGAGCAGAGGTGCTCATTTCCAAAGGTCAGCTGGCAGCAGAGCAGAGGCGCTCAGCACCTGAGGTCAGCTGGCAGTGGAGTTGAAGCGCTCAGTACCAGAAGACAGCTGGCAGTAGAGCAGAGGTGCTCAGTGCCAGAGGATAGCTAGCAGTAGAGCAGAGCTACTCAGTTCCAGAGGACACCTGGCAGTTGAGTAGAGGTTCTCAATACCAGAGGTCAGCTGGCAGCAGAGCAGAGGTGCTCAGTCCCAGAGGACAACTGGTAGTAGAGCAGAGGTGCTCAGCACCAGAGGTCAGCTGGCAGTAGAGCAGTGGCCCTCAGTATCAGAGGTCAGCTGGTAGTAGAGCAGAGATGCTCAGTACCAGAGGTCAGCTGGCAGTGGAAAGAGGTGCTCAGTTCCATAGGACAGCTGGCAGTAGAGCAGAGGTGCTCAATACCAATGGTCAGCTGACAGTAGAGCAGAGGTACTCTACCAGAAGTCAGCTGGCAGTAACTAGAGCAGAGGTGTTCAGTGCCAGAGGTCAGCTGGTAATAGAACAGAGGTGCTCAGTACTAGAGGTCAGCTGGCAGTAGAGCAGAGGTGTTCAGTACCAGAGGTCAGCTGGCAGTAGAGCAGAGGTGTTCAGTACCAGAGGTGAGTTTGCAGTAGAGCAGAGGTGCTCAATACTAGAGGACAGCTGGCATAAGTGCACAGTACCAGAGATCAGCTGGCAACAGAGCAGAGGTGCTCAATTCCAGATTTCGGCTGGCAGTGGAGCAGAGGTGCTCAGTACCAGACATCAGCTTGCAATAGAGCAGAGGTGCTCAGTACCAGAGGACAGCTGGCGGTAGAGCCGAGGTGCTCAATATCAGAGGACAGATGGCAGTAGAGCAGAGGTGCTCAGCATCAGAGGTCAGCTGGCAGTAGAGCAGAGGTGCTCAATACCAGAGGTCAGCTGGCAGTAGAGCAGAGGTGCTCAATACCAGAGGTCAGCTGGCAGTAGAGCAGAGGTGCTCAGTACCAGAGGTCAGCTGGCAGTGGAGCAGAGATGCTCAGTACCAGAGGTCAGCTGGCAGTGGAGCAGAGATGCTCAGTAGCAGAGGTCTGCTGGCAGTAAATTACAGAGTGTTTTATTTTGGCGGTAAGCCATGCAAGTCAGGTTTGCTATGAAGCGTTGTAAAGAACAGAAAGATCTACACACACACACACACACACACACACACACACACACACACCAGAGTTAGGAGAGGTGGATCAGAGTGGAGGCTTCAGAAGCCGACCTTGGAAGAGAGAGGGGTAAAGGCGTGACTAGATCCCAACCATTTTTTTTTAAAACTTAGTTTGATGAATGTCAACAATACAGAGATAACATAACATAAAAGTAAGCAAGTAGCTTCACAAAACACTAATAATTGTTTGATAGAAAAGGTATGGTGGGGCTCCACGAACGTAGAGCTTCTCCCCAGTACAGTGCGAATCAGTAATTACACACACCCTGAGTGAACACAGAGTATGAAGTTATGAGACACATGTGACTGAAGCTTTACCGACACCCTCTTGTCTCGATAGGTACGCGCTATATGGGAGACTCGCTACATCTGCGACCAAAGCTTGAGATAGTTGAAATCAAGTATTAGATGAAACATCGACCATAGGCTTCATAAAGATTCACTCAAGAACTCGGTACAGCTTCGATCAAACAATCGCTACAGCTTTGAACAAATATTCGGTACAGCTTCGACCAATGGCTAAGTACATCGATTCTCGATTTTGTACGTATGATTAATCCTTGTGTTAGACGTAAATCTGAGAAGAGATGTCATCCCGTAAAATCCTGTGACCAAGACCTTTAAAAAAACCTAACCATTGTGTTGTGGTAAAGTGTCCCAGGAAGTTGCATGACGGGTGTGGAATGTTTGTTTATATATGTCATGACGTGAGGAGGGCCACCCACCTGAAGACCCTACCATGATACAAGAGCAGGACAGGTGAGGAGAGCCACCCACCTGAAGACCCTACCATGATACAAGAGCAGGACAGGTGAGGAGAGCCACTCACCTGAAGACCCTACCATGATACAAGAGCAGGAAAGGTGAGGAGAGCCACCCACCTGAAGACCCTACCATGATACGAGAGCAGGACAGGTGAAGAGAGCCACCCACCTGAAGATCTTACCATGATACAAGAGCAGGACAGGTGAGGAGAGCCACCCACCTGAAGATCTTACCATGATACAACAACAGACAGGTGAGGAGAGCCACCCACCTGAAGATCTTACCATGATACAAGAGCAGGACAGGTGAGGAGAGCCACCCACCTGAAGATCTTACCATGATACAAGAGCAGGACAGGTGAGGAGAGCCACCCACCTGAAGATCTTACCATGATACAACAACAGACAGGTGAGGAGAGCCGCCCACCTGATGATCTTACCATGATACAAGAGCAGGACAGGTGAGGAGAGCCACCCGCCTGAAGATCTTACCATGATACAACAACAGACAGGTGAGGAGAGCCGCCCACCTGATGATCTTACCATGATACAAGAGCAGGACAGGTGAGGAGAGCCATCCGCCTGAAGATCTTACCATGATACAAGAGCAGGACAGGTGAGGAGAGCCACCCGCCTGAAGATCTTACCATGATACAACAACAGGACAGGTGAGGAGAGCCACCCACCTGAAGATCTTACCATGATACAAGAGCAGGACAGGTGAGGAGAGCCACCCATCTGAAGACCCTACCATGATACAAGAGCAGGACAGGTGAGGAGAGCCACCCGCCTGAAGATCTTACCATGATACAAGAGCAGAACAGGTGAGGAGAGCCACCCACCTGAAGATCTTACCATGATACAAGAGCAGGACAGGTGAGGAGAGCCACCCATCTGAAGATCTTACTATGATACAACAACAGGACAGGTGAGGAGAGCCACCAACCTGAAGATCTTACCATGATACAAGAGCAGGACAGGTGAGGAGAGCCACCCATCTGAAGACCCTACCATGATACGAGAGCAGGACAGGCGAGGAGAGCCACCCACCTGAAGACCCTACCATGATACAAGAGCAGGACAGGTGAGGAGAGCCACCCACCTGAAGACCCTACCATGATACAAGAGCAGGAAAGGTGAGGAGAGCCACCCACCTGAAGACCCTACCATGATACAAGAGCAGGACAGGTGAGGAGAGCCACCCACCTGATGACCCTACCATGATACAAGAGCAGGAAAGGTGAGGAGAGCCACCCACCTGAAGATCTTACCATGATACAAGAGCAGGACAGGTGAGGAGAGCCACCCACTGATGACCTTACCATGATACAAGAGCAGGACAGGTGAGGAGAGCCACCCGCCTGAAGATCTTACCATGATACAAGAGCAGGACAGGTGAGGAGAGCCACCCGCCTGAAGATCTTACCATGATACAAGAGCAGGACAGGTGAGGAGAGCCACCCGCCTGAAGATCTTACCATGATACAAGAGCAGGACAGGTGAGGAGAGCCACCCATCTGAAGACCCTACCATGATACAAGAGCAGGACAGGTGAGGAGAGCCACCCGCCTGAAGATCTTACCATGATACAACAACAGGACAGGTGAGGAGAGCCACCCACCTGAAGATCGTACCATGATACAAGAGCAGGACAGGTGAGGAGAGCCACCCGCCTGAGGACCCTACCATGATACAAGAGCAGGACAGGTGAGGAGAGCCACCCACCTGAAGACCCGAACATGATACAAGAGCAGGACAGGTGAGGAGAGCCACCCACCTGAAGATCTTACCATGATACAACAACAGACAGGTGAGGACAGCCACCCACCTGATGATCTTACCATGATACAACAACAGGACAGGTGAGGAGAGCCACCCACCTGAAGACCCTACCATGATACAAGAGCAGGACTCGCGAGGAGAGCCACCCACCTGAAGACCCTAACAGGATAACTGAGCAGGACACGTGACGAGAGCCACCCACCTGAAGACCCTAACATGATACAAGAGGAGGACAGGTGAGGAGAGCCACCCATCTGAAGACCCTAACATGATACAAAAGGACAGGTGAAGAGAGCCACCCACCTGAAGACCCGAACATGATACAAAAGGAGGGCAGGCGATAAGCCACCCACCTGGAAACCCTAACATGATAACTGAGCAGGACAGGTGAGGATATCCACCCACCTGAAAACCCTACCATGACACAAAAGGAGGACAGGCAAGGAGGGCCACCCATCTGGAGACCCTAACAGGATAACTGAGCAGGACAAGTGAGGACAAGGAGAGCCACCCACATGAAGACTCCAACAAGATAACTGAGCAGGACAAGTGAGGACAAGGAGAGCCACCCACATGAAGACTCTAACAAGATAACTGAGCAGGACAAGTGAGGACAAGGAGAGCCACCCATCTGAAGATCCTACCATGATACAAGAGGAGGACAGGTGAGGAGAGCCACCCATCTGGAGACCCTAACAGGATAACTGAGCAGGACAAGTGAGGACAAGGAGAGCCACCCATTTGAAGATCCTACCATGATACAAGAGGACAGGTGAGGAGAGCCACCCATCTGAAGACCATGCCATGATACAAGAGGAGGACAGGTGAGGAGAGCCACCCACATGAAGACCCTAACAGGACAACTGAGCAGGACAAGTGAGGACAAGGAGAGCCACCCACATGAAGACCCTAACAGGATAACTGAGCAGGACAAGTGAGGACAAGGAGAGCCACCCACATGAAGACTCTAACAAGATAACTGAGCAGGACAAGTGAGGACAAGGAGAGCCACCCACATGAAGACTCTAACAAGATAACTGAGCAGGACAAGTGAGGACAAGGAGAGCCACCCATCTGAAGATCCTACCATGATACAAGAGGAGGACAGGTGAGGAGAGCCACCCATCTGAAGACCCTAACAAGATAACTGAGCAGGACAAGTGAGGACAAGGAGAGCCACCCACATGAAGACCCTAACAGGATAACTGAGCAGGACAAGTGAGGACAAAGAGAGCCACCCATCTGAAGATCCTACCATGATACAAGAGGAGGACAGGTGAGGAGAGCCACCCATCTGAAGACCCTAACAAGATAACTGAGCAGGACAAGTGAGGACAAGGAGAGCCACCCACATGAAGTCTCTAACAGGATAACTGAGCAGGACAAGTGAGGACAAGGAGAACCACCCATCGGTAGATCCTAACATGATACAAGAGGACAGGTGAGGAGAGCCACCCATCTGAAGACCATGCCATGATACAAGAGGAGGACAGGTGAGGAGAGCCACCCACATGAAGACCCTAACAGGATAACTAAGCAGGACAAGTGAGGACAAAGAGAGCCACCCATCTGAAGATCCTACCATGATACAAGAGGAGGACAGGTGAGGAGAGCCACCCATCTGAAGACCCTAACAAGATAACTGAGCAGGACAGGTGAGGACAAGGAGAGCCACCCACATGAAGACCCTAACAGGATAACTGAGCAGACAAGTGAGGACAAGGAGAGCCACCCATTTGAAGATCCTACCATGATACAAGAGGACAGGTGAGGAGAGCCACCCATCTGAAGACCATGCCATGATACAAGAGGAGGTCAGGTGAGGAGAGCCACCCACATGAAGACCCTAACAGGATAACTGAGCAGGACAAGTGAGGACAAGGAGAGCCACCCATCTGAAGACCGTAACATGATACAAGAGGAGGACAGAGAGGGAGAACCACCCACCTGAATATCGTAGTCACAAAAAATAGGACAATTCTGCATTTGATAAGGCAAAATCGTAGCTAAAGTAGTCCATAACACGACCCCAAACGAAGTAGAGATAAGTCTGGAGCAACATGTTTGCTTGCTTAGATTACTTGGTGAATACAGTTGGCGTCATACTGACATACCTAGTTATATCTGCTCATGTTACCTCCACATCTTGATATTACGAGACGCAATCTCTCACTATTCTTCTTTTTTAGAGTTAACTTTAATAGATAGTGCTATCTCTGTTCGTCTTCAAGGTCAATAATATATTCTGATGTTTCCATGACTTAATCTACTGCAGATCTTGAACTATCTTGATTTCATGGAAAGTTTATTACAGGAATGAGTCAACGCCATCCTAGTGTGGGTGGGGTTGGCACGTTGCCTCGTGCGGGGTGCGCGCGCATCTTGTTGACATCATAGGGTTATCCTCAAGATTTTCGCTGGTTACCTTAAATTACAAGATAATGGCAGCACTAAAACTTGTAAAATGGCCTAAGATACTGCTCTTTGGAGATTCCATCACGCAGGTGAGTATCAAACTTGAAGTGACAACGTAGTTGTAGTGGATAATGAAAGATGTTTTTGACGAGGGTGACACTGGCTTGTTCATCCCTCGTCTCGACCTGCCCGGGATTACTAGTTGTTAATTACGGAGAGTCTTACACCTGCGTTGCTCCGTCTCATAATTATATATATTTATTATGTCTTTACTTTTTTTGATTTATTTACACATCATCCTAAGCCAGGTACCCATCCGCAGCCTGTGTTGGCTGTGGGCCGAGGGCCATTTCCACGATTCGAACCCATGTGCATCCGACCCCATGTTGGCCCCGCGCTGACTCGTGGTCAGTAACGCTAATCACTACACCACAGAGGCCCATGGAGCGCAACTCAGTGTGGTATAGGGTCATATTTTGCGATATTGACGAATTATATGGATTTATTTTCAGGAGAAGATTTCTCTCCCTTACTGTTTTCAATTTCTTGTAAGGTTTCACTTTGCTGTAGAACTTGTTTCTATCACCAATAATTTCGTGGGTTTAGGGGCAAAGGTGTTTAGAATGTGGGATGTTACTTCTGATTAGCAGAGTTCAAGTTTAAGGGCACCACAGAAATAGTAGGTGGATTTAGAAGAGATGGACACCATTGAGCTCACTACACCTGGTAGAAGTGTTCTAGACTAATGGGGTATGCCATGTTCATCTGTGAAAACAAGGGGTATAGGGATAGGAAACACTTTCACGAATCAGTCGTGCTTGTGGAATCCTTACCAAACTTCCCCAAGGTAACGTAAATTTACCATATCTCTGATGTTGAGAAAACTTAAAGTTCACTTAAGCTTGGCACTGAAACTAACTTTGGAAAATGGGTACTAATGTTGTAAGTGGTTTGTATAGTTTGATTAGGATTATAGGAATATCATTGGAGGATGGATCTATGAAATTTTTCTAAAATGACTGGAATTAGATAGGGTGATAGTAATAGGGAAAATTTATTAGTTTAGCTCAACATTAGAATTAGCTTTGGTAATATCTTTGTAAAAGCATAGCAAAGCATTGGTAATAGAATCCTGTTTTCCACAGTTTTCTCCCAATTTTTTATTGATTGGTTTTTAAAGACTAGAAATGATATCTCCAGATTTTTATCATTTTTGTTTGTGAGACTTTCCTAAATAAGTTATATGAAAAAAGATTTGTATAGGGCTTTCCATGATGAGTTTAATGTAAGCCACAGTTTCTTCAGTGTGCATTAATAACATAATTTTTTAAACAACTTTCAAACAAATATTTGTTATCGTATGTATAAATATCTTTGAAAGAACCAAACAAATTATTAGTAAAGTGGGTACAAAAGAATCTCCTTTTATGCCTATTTAATTCACTCCTGAAGATGCAAATTATAAATTATTTGTAGCTCACTGGTTAGGGGAAGTGGTTGGCTGACACTTCGGCCCCTACCGATAGCTCATCTCCAGCTTTAGATTGGGTTTGGTTCAGTTAGGTGAGGTTAGGTTTGATAGGATTACTTTGGTTTGGTTATGTTCAGTTTGGTTCTTTTCCATGGTTGGGGTAAGTTAGGTTTCGGTAGGTTCAGCTAAGTTTACCATTGATTTAACCAATGGCCATTGAACAACACAAAATCCTAAGTTCATGGTGGTCCATATCACTTGATCGAACTACTCGCCTATGCCACTTTATCAGTATTATCTCATGTAATTGTATTAGATGTCTTAAATCTGCAAATCAAGCAGCTTATCATCAGAAATTTTGAAACCATGTTGGGTATATTGCAGTTTTATATTTTATTTCTGAAAGCCGTGATCAGTACATGGCTAGTTTTATTCTTGCCCTTTTAGTCACAGTACAGCAAAGAGTAAATTTGTTTCTTACAGTCTTTTTACTAGGTATTCACATATTTTTTTTTTATAGAATCTTTGTAAGAAAAATAATGTACGTACTTTCCTTGGAATTTTTTTTTGTTAATGCTTCGCCAGGAGTTAAAAATGCAGTTTCAAATAACAAAACCATCCATAAGGAGCCTTTTTGTCAGGCTTATTCTGGTGTAATTGTGCAAAGCGCTGCATTGCTCATCTCTCGTTTGTTTTGCATTAGTATGGCCAAGGTCATTTTTACCTTAATTTATGCAAAAAGAGGAGATGGGCACTGCACCTAGAATCAGTCAGGGCAGTGTTACTTGACTTTTTTGTGTGAAACAGGTACACATGACAAGTCTGTATGTTGCCTGATGATTACTCATGTTCATGATTACCTGGAATCTGAATGTTTCTCAGTATAAATAGTTCAGAACAATCCATTTGGAAGGATTCCAGCTGACCAAGAAATGAAAGAAACTGAACAAGTATACCTAAACTCTTGGAGGTATGACACCCAGTAGGTGTAAGCAGGTAATATAGTACTGCTGAATATTGCAGTACCTTTCATAGACAACTTAGGAATGTGCTAAACTATGGATATTAAGACTTCCCCCACAAAGATCTTTAAAAATCAGGGATCTTGAAAGGTGAAGTTGATGTTCAAACACTGGTAGGTATGTTAGAAAACAGTTGGATTGATCACTTGATGAAAATAACCAAGATTTGGTAAGTCTGTCTGCAGGCAAGGCTGCACCTTCTGATGTCTGCAGTGATATGCCTGTTGATCAACACCATGGAGGGAAGGCTTATGTAACTTTCAAAGAGCAGAGAATTGAGAGTGCCCCACCGTTCAAGAAGTTTCATAATCTAGAAGAAATCAAAGTTGACACTTTCCTTGAATTAAGCAGATGATCCTGAGACCTGATTGAAACTTATTTGCACACCTGATTCCAGTTACCCAGAGTAGAAATCTCCTGTTGAGAGATGTTCCTGTCGCATCTTGGTTCATTATGACATACCTGGCTACTCCAGATGGGTTTTCAAGGAAAACGCACTAAAGAATGTTTACCATGCTGAGTCCTTCCCAGAATTAGGCGCTTGTACCATAGATGACATGGAAGTGATTCAGAAAGTGAGAGGTGATGGTACAGTTACAGATCCTGCATTATATATATGTGTATATGAGTGGATGGGCCATTCTTTGTCTGTTTCCTGGTGCTACCTCTCTGACACGGGAAATGGCAATCAAGTGTGGGAAGTCTCCATGGTTGTTTAATTTGTTTATGAATGGAGTGGTTAGGGAGGTGAATGCAAGAGTTTTGGAGAGATGGGCAAGTATAAGTCTGTTCTGGATGAGAGGGCTTGGGAAGTGAGTCAGTTGTTCGCTGATGATACAGCGCTGGTGGCTGATTTGGGTGAGGAACTGCAAATGTTAGTGACTGAGCTTGGTAAAGTGTGTGAATGAAGAAAGTTGAGAGTAGATGTGAGTAAGAGCAAGGTTATTAGGTTCAGTAGGGTTGAGGGACAAGTTAATTGGGAGGTAAGTTTGAATTGAGAAAAACTGGAACAAGTAAAGTGTTTTAGATATATGGGAGTGGACTTAGCAGCGGATGGAACCATGGTAGTGGAAGTGAGTCACAGGGTTGGGGATGAGAGCGAAGGTTCTGGAGCATTGAAGAATGTGTGGAAGGCGAGAACATTATCTTGGAGAGCAAAAATGGGTATGTTTGAAGGAAAAGTGGTTTCAACAATGTTATATGGTTGTGAGGCATAGGCTATAAATAGTGTGGTGCGGAGGAGGGTAGATGTGTTGGAAATGAAATGTTTGAGGACAGTATGTGGTGTGGTTTGATTGAGTAAGTAATGAAAGGGTAAGAAAGATGTGTAATGATAAAAAGAGTGTGGTTGAGAGAGTAGAAGAGGGTGTGTTGAAATGGTTTGGACACATGGAAAGAATGAGTTTGGAAAGATTGACAGAGAGGATATATGTATCAGAGGTGGAGGGAAGAAGGAGAAGCAGGAGACCAAATTGGAGGTGGAAGGATGGAGTGAAAAAGATTTTGAGTGATCGGGGCCTGAACATACAGGATGGTAAAGACGTGCAAGGAATAGATTGAATTGGAACGATGTGGTATACCAGGGTGGATGTTCTGTCAGTGGATTGAGCCAGGGCATGTGAATCATCTGGGGTAAACCATGGAAAGGTCTGTGGGGCCTGGATATGGAAATGGAGCTGTAATTCGGTGCATTACACATGACAGCTAGAGACTGAGTGTGAATGAATGTGGCCTTTTTTGTCTGTTCCTGGTGCTGCCTTGCTGGGGGGAGATGCTATTTAGTGTGTGGCAGGGTGGGTACAGGAATGGATGAAGGCAGTAAGTATGGATACGTACATATGTATATGTCTGTGTATGAGAGAGCAGCAGAGGATGTGTTGAAATGGTTTGGACACATGGAGAGAATGAGTGAGGAAAGATTGACAGAGAGGATATTTGTGTCTGAGTTGGAGGGAAGAAGAAGAAGCATGAGACCAAATTGGAGGTGGAAGGAAGGAGTGAAAAAGATTTTGAGTGATCAGGGCCTGAACATACAGGAGGGGGAAAGACGTGCAAGGAATAGAGTGAATTGGAACGATGTGGTATACCAGGGTGGATGTGCTGTCAGTGGATTGAACCAGGGCATGTGAATCATCTGGGGTAAACCATGGAAAGGCCTGTGGGGCCTGGATGTGGAAATGGAGCTGTGATTCGGTGCATTACACATCACAGCTAGAGACTGAGTGTAAACAGATTTGGCCTTTTTTTTCTGTTCCTGGCGCTGCCTTGCTGGGGGGTGGGGATGCTATTTTGTGTGTAGCTGGGTGGTGACAGGAATGGATGAAGGCAGTAAGTATGGATGCGTACATATGTATATGTCTGTACATGTTGAAATGTATATGTACCATCCACACCCACCACCTTGCCGGAATTCGTCTTCCACAAGGCTTTCACCACTTCTTCTCTTCACCAAACCACTCTCCCTGACTCTCTTACTTTGCACCCCACCCCCAACCAAAACACACCACAACTGCCACTCTATCATCAAACACATTCAACAAACCTTCAAAATACTTAATATATCTCCCTCTCACTTCACCACTACTTGTTATTACCTCCTCATTTGCCCCCTTCACCAATGTTCCCATTGGTTCTCTAGTCTTACGCACTTTATTTACCTCCTTCCATAGCATTTTTTTTATTCTCCATAGAATTTAATGATACTCTCTCACCCTAACTCTCATTTGCCCTCTTTTTCACCTCTTGTACCTTTCTCTTGACCTCTTGCATCTTTCTTTTATACATCTGCCTGTCACTTGCACTATTTCCTTGCAAAAATCATCCAAATGCCTCTCTCTTCTCTTTTACTAACAGACATATACATATATACACGTGTACATATTCTTGCTGCCTTCATCCATTCCTGTAGCCACCATGCCACACATGAAAAACAGCACTCCCCTACGCACATGAGGTAGCGCTACGAAAAGACAATAAAGGCCACATGTGTATATACTGTATGTGTAAGAGATGCATGTGGCACGAGAAAGGTGGGAGGTGGGGAGATTAGAAAATGTAGTGAGTGATGGGATGAAAGTAAAGTTGGTGAAAGAGGAAAGAGAGGCATTTGGATGATAATTGCAGAGCAGGAGTGCAAATGAAAGGGAAATGTTTAAGAGAAAGGTGCAAGTGTTGAAGAGAGGGCAAATGATAGTTGAGATGAGAGCATCATTAAATTTTTGGGGAATAAAAAGGTGTTTTGGAATGAAGGGGGCTGGGTGGGGAAGTGATAACAGGTGGTGATGAATGAGGAGATGGAGTGAGTATTTTGAAGGCTTGTTGAATGTGTTTGATGATAGAGTGGCAGATGTAGGGTGTTGTGGTTGGGGATGGTGTGTGTTGCAAGAGAGTCAGGGAGAGTGGTTTGGTGAAGATAAGTGGTAAAACCCTTGTGGAAGATGAATTCCAGCAAGGTGGCAGGTTTGGATGGTATTGCAGTTGAATTTATTGGTTGGTAAGGATATTCACTGTATATGTATGGATCATGATGAAGTGCCTGATGATTGGCTGAATACCTGTATAGTGTGATTGTACAAAGGCAAAGGAGATAAAGGTGAGTGTTCAAACTACAGAGGCATAAGTTTGTTGAGTATTCCTGGAAAATTGTATTGGAGGGTATCGATTGAGAGGATGAAGGCATGTACAGAGCATCAGATTAGGGAGGAGCAGTGTGGTTTCAGAAGTGGTAGAGGATGTGTGGATCAGATGTATGCTTTGAAGTATGTGTGTGAAAAATACTTAGAGAAAAAGATGGATTTGTGTGGACAGAGTGGATGAAGATGCTATATGGAAGGTCTTCAGAGTTTATAGTGTGGAAGGTAAGCTGCTGGAAGCAGAGAAGTTTGTAGTAAGGGTGTGAGACATGTGTACGAGTAGGAAGAAAGGAGAATGACTGGTTCCCAGTGAAGGTCGGTGTGCGGCAGGTGTGTGTAATGTCCCCATGGTTATTTAATTTGTTTATGGATGGGGTGGTTTGGGAGAAGAGTTTTAGAGAGAGTGACAAGTATGCGGTCTGTTGGGGATGAGAGGGTCTGATAAGTGAGTCAGTTGTTGTTTGCCGAGGATACAGCACTGGTGGCTTATTCGAGTGAGAAACTGCAGAAGTTGGTGACTGATTTTGGAAAAGTGTGTGAAGGGAGAACTTAAGCAGCAGGGTTGAGGGACAGGTTAGTGGGGATGTAAGTTTGAATGGAAAAAAAATTGGAGGAAGTGGAGTGTTTTAGATATCTGGAGGTGGTGGACTTAGCAGCAAATGGAACTATAGAAGTAGAAGTGAGTCACTGGGTGGGGGAGGGGGCGAAGGTTCTGGAAGCAGTGAAGAATGTGCGGAGAGAATGTTATCTCGGAGTGCAAAAATGGGTATGTTTGAAAGAATAGTGGTTCCAACAATATTATTTGGTTGTAAAGCATGGGCTATAGATGGTTTTAGGGAGGGTGGATGTGTTGGGAATGAAATGTTTGAGGACAGTATGTGATGGGAGGTGGTTTGATTGAATAAGTAATGAAAGGGTAAGAGAGATGTGTGGTATTAAAAAGAGTGTGGTTGAGAGAGCAGAGGAGGATATGTTGAAATGTTTTGTACATATGGAGAGAATGAGTGAGGAAAAATTGACAAAGAGGACATATGTGTCAGAGGTGAAGGGAACAGGAAGTGGGAGACCAAATTGTACTCTTTTGTGAAGAAAGGAGAAATTGGTTCCCCCCAGATACCTCCTTGTGCAGACTATATGTACAAATATGCTTGTGTGCTAACTGCCATTCAGAAATCTGGAAGTGCATCCATCAGAAGTCACCCAAAATGATTAGAGAAAGAAAGAAGCATCAGGGGAAGAGACAGCTCTAGTGCTAGATTGGATGATGATGATAACTTTTACATCATACAAGAGGAATTCCTACTAAGTGATACTGATAGGAACTAAGCATGAAAAATTTGAATTTGTAAAAAGATTAATTCAAAGATAGTATTTTGTCGTGCATTCCTGATTTTACAACTGAGTATTTAAGTGAATTCTGTGATTTTTAATGGGTGACATTAGGTTTTTTATTAGAGTTTACTCTTTGAAAGCAAAGTTGTTGGTTAGTTGTTTGGGCTAGATTTATGCTTAAACATAAATTGCCAAGGTCATTAAGGCTGTCATCATCAAGCTGCATCTGCTAGCTGAAAAATCTTTGATAACATTGTCAGATTATAAAATCACATACATTCTTAACTAAGATTGCACATTATTCAAAAACATTGCAAGCCAAATTGATATACATATATGTGTTGGAAAGGATCACAATTTTGCACGTGATCAAGATATTCCTATGAGTCCATGGGGAAAATGAAACACAATAAGTTCCCAAGTGCACTTTCTGGTAATAATCACATCATCAGGGGAGACACAAGAGAGAAATATAACAGTCAGTTGATATACATGGCGTTTAGCTTTGTCTCTTCGATGTATATCAACTGACTGTTATATTTCTCTCTTGTGTCTCCCCTGATGATGTGATTATTACATGAAAGTGCACTTGGGAACTTATCGTGTTTCATTTTCCCCGTGGACTCATTGGAACATATGTGTATGTGCTGTGTGTTTTTTTGCCAAATGATATTCATATTTGCTAATGATATTTAATGGTTTAGCATACTTCTAAACTGCAATAATTTCTTATATTCCGATATATATACCAGTCTGAATTGATGAAGCCGTATGTTTTGTTTAATATTATCAATTATGATCATTGTTATTAATCTTGATTCTCAATACATATGTTCATGAGATTTTCAATCGGAAAACATGTAGGTGATTGAAGTAATGATGATGACCTTGTTCATCCATGCACTCTGTGATAGCAGTATTTGATAATTTGCTCTGATTGTTTGAAATCACGCTTTGGCCTTTTGTATATATATATGATCTCTTTAGAACTTGTATCCAAATCATGCATTGTTGCTCCAATCCTACATGCATAGATACACCTGGTGACTATTATTTTCCTTTACTATGTTTCATATCAAGTTTATAGCTCAGAAAAAGTTGCATTGCAACAATGATATATTGCTTTATCAAAGCTGTAAGTAGTGAAGAATACATGAATTGCATTATTTGATGTTTTACAGAATATTATGTAAAAGAAATATCTTATCCTATCAATAACATAGACAACATAACTATTATTAGGTCCAATGTAATTTTCTGTGGTGGGGTATGTTAGAATTATAAAAACTCGTGTATTTACTTGAACTTGGGTTTACCACAGTAAAACCTGTGTTGCAATTCACAGGCTGGTATTTTGCAGTGATGATCACATAAGAATATAAACTTGAGAATGCCAGATTTCAAAGATAGTAGCTGAAATCAGTTCAGTCAGGTGCTACCAGATGCCTAAATTTCAGCCCCAGGCTAATTTCAAAGGACATCTAAGCTGATGAATTGCCAGTGTATGTAATACGCATGTAAAAGATCAACCCATGGAAATCTCACTTAATCCCCAACTAGTCATGATATATTTTAATGTTTAGTATTCTTGTCAGTCAAAATGTACCAGTAACACCTGTGAAAATACACCACCAGCATGGTGCCATTATACAGATGACTTCATAGTTTGCACTGTCATTTTGCCTGGTAATTAAAATCTTAATATACAAGTGTTTTATCTACTTTCCCTTTGATTGATTGTAGAATTTTCATGATATTCTTAATCTCTATCACTTGATGTTTAATAAGATATAATTTGCCGGATCATGCACTGCAATTATTATTGTATTCTATAAGTACAGCACCAATGTTGCAGAAAAAGTGGTCAGTCACTGTACAAAACTAATAGAAATGGGAAGCTTATTTTTAGACACTTTCTTAAAATGTGAAAATTATGATGTTTGTATTCATTTGCTGGGAGATGTGTTTGATTTCTCTGACAGTATGCATCTAATATGGCAGATGAATGATGTCAGCAGTGTCTTTGATATATTTAGATTATGATACCAAATACCAGGGGTTTTCATATAACTTCGGCTTGTAAAGTAACATTTTGTCCTAATGATATTTGACAATTAGGGTACACGTTCAGAGAATGCTACCAAGGTCTTGATATAGCAATGTTTTTGAAAAAATTCATAATTTTGATTTACCATTTTGAATATTTGTTTCTGTTTGTATTAGAATATTTAATTGAATTCAGTCAGATGCCATTTATAATTCTATTAAGGTCAATTACTAGATTTATATCCCAAAAGCGCTGGAAAGACTGTTTAGAATCATTCCACACATTCATTGTTGCCAAATAGTAAAAACAGCTTTACATTTGGCATTCTAAATATGCCTTAAAAATGAGAACTGCCAAACTCTAGCCATCAAAATGCAGAATATGCCATGGTGAAATATATCTACAGAAATAGTTATCGTACTGATATCCCTGGGGATAGGGGAGAAAGAATACTTCCCACACATTCCTCATGTGTCATAGAAGGCGACTAAAGGGGATAGGAGCGGGGGGCTAGAAACCCTCCCCTCCTTGTATTTTGACTTTCTAAAAGGGGAGACAGAAAGGGGAGACATGCGGGGAGTGCTCATCTTCCTAGAAGGCTCAGATTGGGGTGTCTAAATGTGTGTGGATGTATTCAAGATGAGAAAAAAGGAGAGATAGGTAGTATGTTTGAGGAAAGGAACCTGGATGTTTTGGCTCTGAGTAAAACGAAGCTAAAGGGGAAAAGTGGTTTGGGAATGTCTTGGGAGTAAAGTCAGGGGTTAGTGAGAGGACAAGAGCAAAGGAAGGAGTACCACTACTCCTGAAACAGGAGTGGTGGGAGTATGTGATAGTTTGAGACAGTAAACTCTAGATTGAGATGGGTAAAACTGAAAGTGGATGGAGAGAGATGGGTGATTATTGGTGCATATGCACCTGGGCATAAGAAGAAAGATCATGAGAGGCAAGTGTTTTGGGAGTAGTTGAGTGAATGTGTTAGTAGTTTTGATGAACGAGACCAGGTTATAGTGATGTGTGATTTGAATGCAAAGGTGAGTAATGTGGCAGTTGAGGGAATAATTGGTGTACATGGGGTGTTCAGTGTTGTAAATGGAAATGGTGAAGAGCTTGTAGATTTATGTGCTGAAAAAGGACTGGTGATTGGGAATACCTGGTTTAAAAAGAGAGATATATATAAGTATACGTATGTAAGTAGGAGGGATGGCCAGAGAGCATTATTGGATTACGTGTTAATTGATAGGCGCGCGAAAGAGAGACTTTTGGATGTTAATGTGCTGAGAGTTGCAGCTGGAGGGATGTCTGATCATTATCTTGTGGAGGCGAAGATGAAGATTTGTAGAGGTTTTCAGAAAAGAAGAGAGAATGTTGGGGTGAAGAGAGTGGTGAGAGTAAGTGAGCTTGGAAAGGAGACTTGTGTGAGGAAGTACCAGTCTCTTGTACCAGGAGAGACTGAGTACAGAATGGGAAAAGGTGAGAACAAAGGAGGTAAGGGGAGTGGGGGGAGGAATGGGATGTATTTAGGGAAGCAGTGATGATGTGCGCAAAAGATACTTGTGGCATGAGAAGCATGGGAGGTGGGCAAATTAGAAAAGGTAGTGAGTAGTGGGATGAAGAAGTAAGATTGTTAGTGAAAGAGAGGAGAGAGGCATTTGGATGATTTTTTGCAGGGAAATAATGCAAATGAGTGGGAGATATATAAAAGAAAGAGGCAGGAGGTCAAGAGAAAGGTGCAAGAGGTGAAAAAGAGGGCAAATGAGAGTTGGGGTGAGAGAGTATCATTAAATTTTAGGGAGAATAAAAAGATGTTTTGGAAGGAGATAGATAAAGTCTGTAAGACAAGGGAACAGATGGGAACTTCAGTGAAGGAGGCTAATGGGGATGTGATAACAAGTAGTGGTGATGCGAGAAGGAGATGGAGTGAGTATTTTGAAGGTTTGTTGAGTGTGTTTGATGATAGTGGCAGATGTATGGTGTTTTGGTCGAGGTGGTGTGCAAAGTGAGAGGGTTAGGGAGAATGATTTGGTAAACAGAGAAGAGGTAGTAAAAGCTTTGCAGAAGATGAAAGTTGGCAAGGCAGCGGGTTTGGATGGTATTGTAGTGGAATTTATTAAAAAAAAGGCGGTGACTGTATTGATGACTGGTTGGTAAGGCTATTTAATGTATGTATGACTCATGGTGAGGTAACTGAAGATTGGCAGAATGCATGCATAGTGCCATTGTACAAAGGCAAAGGGGATAAAAGTGAGTGCTCAAATTACAGAGGTATAAGTTTGTTGAGTATTCCTGGGAAATTATATGGAAGGGTATTGATTGAGAGGGTGAAGGCATGTACAGAGCATCAGATTGAGGAAGAGCAGTGTGGTTTCAGAAGTGGTAGAGGATGTGTGGATCAGGTGTTTGCCTTGAAGAATGTATGTGAGAAATGCTTACAAAGACAAATGGATTTGTATGTAGCACTTATGGATCTGGAGAAGGCATATGATAGAGTTGATAGAGATGCTCTGTGGAAGATATTAAGAATGTATGGTATGGGAGGGAAGTTGTTGGAAGCAGTGAAAAGTTTTTATCGAGGATGTAAGGCATGTGTACGTGTAGGAAGAGAGGAAAGTGATTGGTTGTCAGTGAATGTTGGTTTGCGGCAGGAGTGTGTGATGTCTCCATGGTTGTTTAATTTGTTTATGGATGGGGTTGTTAGGGAGGTGAATGCAAGAGTTTTGGAAAGAGGGGCAAGTGTGCCGTCTGTTGTTGATTAGAGAGCTTGGATAGTGAGTCAGTTGTTGTTTGCTGATGATGCAGCACTGGTGGCTGATTCGGGTGTGAAACTGCAGAAGCTGGTGACTGAGTTTGGTAAAGTGTGTGAAAGAAGAAAGTTAAGAGTAAATGTGAATAAGAGCAAGGTTATTAGGTACAATAGGGTTGAGGGACAAGTCAATTGGGAGGTAAGTTTGAATGGAGAAAAACTGGAGGAAGTGAAGTGTTTTAGATATCTGGGAGTGGATTTGGCAGCGGATGGAACCATGGAAGCGGAAGTGAATCATAGGGTGGGGGAGGGGGCGAAAGTTCTGGGAGCGTTGAAGAATGTGTGGAAGTTGAGAACGTTATCTTGGAAAGCAAAAATGGGTATGTTTGAAGGAATAGTGGTTCCAACAATATTATATGGTTGCGAGGCATGGGCTATGGATAGAGTAGTGCGGAGGAGGGTGGATGTGCTGGAAATGAGATGTTTGAGGACAATATGTGGTATGAGGTGGTTTGATTGAGTAAGTAATGAAAGGGTAAGAGAGACATGTGGTAATAAAAAGTGTGAGGTTGAGAGATCAGAAGAGGGTGTTTTGAAATGGTTTGGTCACATGGAGAGAATGAGTGAGGAAAGATTAACCAAGAGGATATATGTGTCCGAGGTGGAGGGAACGAGGAGAAGTGGGAGACCAAATTGGAGGTGGAAAGATGGAGTGAAAAAGATTTTGAGTGATTGGGGCCTGAACATGCATGAGGGTGAAAAGCGTCCAAGAAATAGAGTGAATTGGAATGATGTGGTATACTGGGGTCGACATGCTGTCAGTGGATTGAACCAGGGCATGTGAAGCGTCTGGGGTAAACCATGGAAAGGTCTGTGGGGCCTGGATGTGGAAAGGGAGCTGTGGTTTCGGTGCATTATACATGACAGCTAGAGACTGAGTGTGAATGAATGTGGCCTTTGTTGTCTTTTTCCTAGGGCTACCTCGCGCACATGCGGGGGGAGGGCGTTGTTATTTCATGTGTGGCGGGATGGCGATGGGAATGGATAAGGGCAGACAGTACGAATTATGTACATATGTATATATGTATATGTCTGTGTGTGTATATAGATATGTATACGTTTAGATGTATAGATATGTATATGTACGTGTGAATGTGTATGCATATATGTGTGTATGTGGGTGGGTTGGGCCATTCTTTCGTCTGTTTCCTTGCGCTACCTTGCAAACGTGAGAGACAGCAACAAAGTATAATAAATAAATACTGATACGGGTAAACTTACTTTTGCCTGCAGTCCTAATCTGCAAGTTGTGGTAGGTGCTTTGTAAATGACAGATGTACAGCTGTTAGGATATGGAATTATTTTCATTTTGGCTGTGATATCAGGATATAAATCTGTTTTGTTTTTTGTCACTAGAAAATGTACGATGAAGAACTCAGTGAAAATATTTGTTATTTCCTGATACTTTATTATGGAAGGAAGAGATTAGTGATACAAAATAACTTGAAGAAAGCAAATGAAAAATCAGGTTCATATTTTTTACTTGCCACGCATATTACTTAGTACCAGTACTGTTTTCTTTTTCCTTGGTGAAATAACTTAAGATGCTATTTAAAGTTCTTATTCATCCTGTATTTCAAAATGATGGAAGAGAAAAATGCTTTACTGTTAACATTTCACAAACCCAAGCATGTTTTCCAGTTCTTTCGAAATGGTAAAGGTTGCCTTGCTTCATCTGTGGTGAAGAAGTAGGTTATATTAATTTCTGTATGTGATGTTAGTATTTTCTGGCATGTGAATAGATCAGTGTGCTTAAAAACTGACCTTTGGCCCTTGGAATTTCATTCTGAACATTTTGCTAAAGTGGCACCTTTAATGTCATTCTGACATTTTGCTAGAGTGGCACCTTTAATGTCATTCTGAACATTCTGCTAGAGCTACATTGAAAGTCAGTCATTGGCTCATTGCTTGGCACTCTTTGCCTTCAATAGAAATCATACTGGTAATGTAAGAATTGTTAAAGTTTCAGTTAGGCTCACATTAGATTTATTTTGTTTCCATGTCAGGAAGCTTCATCTTTTGAACAGGTGCAAGCATTTTAGCATTCATCTGATTATGCATCCACACTTAATTCATGTCAACAACCAGAATGGCACACCTGTCCTCACCTGCTTTCCTTCACCAGTTACATTTAGAGCTAAGTGATTGAAGTATTTTTTTAGTAAAAATGAAATATAACCCTACTAAAATGACCAAGAAGTGTGCATTTTACTAAAAGTATCATTGTGAATGAGGTTTCATAGGTTCTGCTGATGTATAGTACTCATGTTTCACTGACTTCTATCTTGTATTTTACCTGACAAATACAACCCTGATATCAATTTTTTTAGGGAAAAGATAATACTCTAGATTTTGCTGCCCCAGTCTGAATTACTTTTGAAAATGAATTACGATTAGTCCACTATTATGCTCTTTATTCTTATCCTAAGTTTGTTTCTTTGAAGACCCTAAAATGATAATTTACCTAATAATGTTTTGCAAGGTTAGTGTACTGTGTTCAGCCTTTAAAGGGAAGTTGACCTCATATGAGGCCCTATTGAGCAGGAGCATTTGAACATATATGAGAATCAATTCTTGAAGTGGCTGCTTCTTTGAGGCAAATTATATAGCCATTAATTCTTACAGTGGTAGATGACATATTGTTTCCATAAGTTACAGCTTTAACTTTTTCCTTATACTGGAGAGTATTTATGTAACTTTTTCCTTATACTGGAGAGTATTTATGAAGATGTCAAGAACACATATACAAAATCTACACCCTCATGTTTCATAGTAGTAATTGTTGCTGTGTCACTTTTACAGATTGATAAATATATCTGATTTAAACCATAATTAATCTTTGTTAATGACAAAAACAATTACAAAAGTACCATAAAGCTCTCTTGATATGCCTGGAAATAATCATGAACTATTTTATGTAACAGGCAGCAGTGTAGTGTAAGCTGAAAAGTGTGCAGCACGTAAACAATGACTCGACAGGTGAGTCATATTTGAATCATATATTTCAACTGTTCCTAAGAACAGAGGAGATA
Organism: Panulirus ornatus; assembly: GCF_036320965.1. Taxonomy (NCBI): domain Eukaryota; kingdom Metazoa; phylum Arthropoda; class Malacostraca; order Decapoda; family Palinuridae; genus Panulirus; species Panulirus ornatus. The sequence goes on from NC_092235.1 coordinate 14,831,918, forward strand.
CCTCTTTTTGATATTTGGAAACTTTGTTTCTTGTATGCGTGTAAGATTACTGCACTTGCACTACAGGGTTAGAGTAGATAATTCAGACTTAGTATGCTCTTGGAAGACAGGTAATTCTTATGCTAGGTCTGTACAATCATACTACTCCATAACTATAAGACCCACAACTGGTAGTTTGTCCTTTTTCCTAATCCTATGAGATCAAAATACTGTAATGTTGCTAGACTCTTCCAGCTTAAGGTTATGCTACAAAAGATAGATCATCATTGGTGAGGCTTTACCTTTGTCATTTAATGAAATGGAGTACAGTCTTGCCAAACAACTTATTGCATCAAAGAAGTCCAGCTTGGAATTACCTATTTCACAGTATTTCATACCTGTACTAATGTGTAGCATGTAAGATGAATTAGGCACTCTATCAACCCTCTAGATCTCATTCACATGTAGGTTCCTCTGAAATTTATTTCCTACTTGGTAATAATCACACTGAGGCCTCCTTTCACTCAGTCCCATCCTCATCACTTGTACATACATGGAATCTCATCATCTTCATCTGACCAAATTTGAAGTTTGTCCATGTCTCCCCATTGGCAGATGCAGTCATCAACTTTCCCTTTTACCCCACTTGATCTTGGCATCGTATGCAAATATTTTTTGATACTATTCCAGTCCAACTGGTGAGTCATTTGTGTTTGCCATGAATAGCTTTGGGCCTTGCAACCCCAGCCCACTTTATGGATATACCTCTTACCTGTGCTCTTTACTCCCTTCCAGTAAGGTAGTCTTTTATCCAGTGAGGGAGCCCATTTCTTATTCCTGCCTGGACATCTGGCTTTTTAATCAGCCTTCGATGAGTGACTGTGTCAAAGGCTTTATGGTGGTTCAAGAACCTCTCACTGCTTTTAATAGCTTTCTACCCTCACCATATATTTGGAACAATTTCCACAAAGTATCTCCATCAATCCTATGTTTTTTTCAGATCCATAAATGCCACATACAAATTTTTGTGTTTAAAGCAAACGCCTGATCCATTCATGTTCTACCACTCATGACATCACACTGTTCCTCCCCAGTCTGATGCTTTGCACATCATGCCACCCTCTCAATCACCACTCTTCCATGCAACTTACCAAGTGCACTCAATAGAATTATACCTCTGTAATTCGAACTCTCACCTTTGTCCCTTGCCCTATACAGTGGCACTATACAGATATTTGATCCATCATCAGAAACCTCACTGTGATCTATGTATGCATTGATAATCTTAACCAACAAATCAACATCACAATCGTCTCCTCAAGAAATTCAGCTGCAGTGCAGTACCATCCACTCCAGCTGATTTGCCAAATCACATTCCATACCTCTCTTACCCAAACTTTACCATCTCATGAAACGCATTCAGCAATCTTTCAAAATACTCACTCGGTCTTTTCACTTCATCTCTTTGTGTTACCTCCTCCTCATTCGGCCCCTTCACTGATATTACCATTTGTTCTTTTGTTTTTCACATGCAGTTAACCTTTCAAAACAACTTATCTCCCATGAAGTTTACTGATACTTGCTCACCCCAACTCTCATTTGCCCTCTTTTGCAGCCCTTTCACCTTCATCTTGACCTGATGCTTTTTCTTGTACATTTCCCAGTCACCTGCATTCCTTTCTAGTAAATAATACCCACCCACATTTTTTTTTTTCACTAGCAACTCATCTTCATCATCCCACCACTCACTCACCTTTCCCACCTGCCCACCTTCCAGTGCCTCACATTTCTTTTGCACGTTCCTGAACTACTTCCCTAAATACCTCCCATTCCCCTAGCATTATTTACCCTCACCTTTTACCATTGTACACTCATTCTCTTCTGGTACTGACCTTGTTCTTACAAACATTCAGTCCTCCTCCTGTTTGTGCTCTTTTGTTGAGATGGAAAGGCCCTAATGAATGGTTTTTTGGTGCCTAGTTACCTTTAGAATTACTTGGAGAGAGCATCCCTTTTATTTTTCTATTTAGAAAATGGTACTTTGCAAAAATTGATAGTGATTAGGATCCATGCCCACACCCTCCTGTTCCCCTCCTTCACCCACTAGCAATGCCAGCTTGTTGTGTCAGGTGCTTCATATAACAGAATAGCTTCTGTTGTTGTCTTGTAGAAGAATGAAAATCTCATTTTTGTGTAAAAAAAAAAAGGTAAGTTCTTTTCTTTTTTTAACTATTTGCCACTGTGTGGTTGTAGTGGAACATCATTCACAGAAAGCTGGAGTTTAGTAATGACTGAATACAGTATTCTTCCAGGAGGAGATCCATTTTGCATCAGATTGCCCAAGAGATCAAAAAGTCATTATCACTGTTCTAAAAAATTTTTAGGGGGGTACTTTATGTCTTAGGGAGACAGAAGGCACTTTATCATTGTCCCTCTGGACTTCCTATTTCCTTGGATTTCTTTTTTTTTTTCTGACTGACCCATGTTCTGGACTCCAGGAGACATTTTTCTCTCATCAGTCAAAATCATGTGTTTCCTTAACATGTTCAAAGATGTATATTCCTATGAATAAGTTAGATGAAGTTGCCCATTTTTTAGATTGAGTAACATCTCCCAAAGGAAAGTGGAATTTTTTTTCACATTGTACCCTGTGTATATCCTTTTCACATTGTACCCTGTGCATATCCTTTTCACATTGTACCCTGTGTATATCCTTTCATATACTGACAAGAGCATATGATATACTTAAGCTATCTGAAGAATCAGGGTTATATCTTATAACTATATTCAGTTCCATACATGTGACTTTGGCAGTCTCTACAAAGTTCATAGCATACAACAATGCCGCAGTTCCTTTTACCCTTTGAGATTATTCATGATATTTTTAGAGCCAGACTTAAAACCTTCAAAGTTAAAAACTATATTTTATGTCTGTCACTCCTTGTAGATATTACAAAGAGACTGTGATCTGGGGGTCCTGTTATAAGCCTAAATGGGAATAAGCCTGGGAATACCTGGTTTAAAAAGAGAGATATACATAAGTATACGTATATGAGTATGAGAAATGGCCAGAGGGCATCATTGGATTACGTGTTAATTGATAGGCATGTAAAAGTGAGACTTTTGGGTTTAATGTGCTGAGAGGGGCAGCTAGTGGAATATCTGATCACTGTCTTGTGTGAAAGTGAAGATTTGTAGAGGTATTCAGAGAACAAGAGAGAATGTTGGGGAGAAGAGAGTGGTGAGAGTAAGTGAGCTTGGAAAGGAGACTTGTGTGAGGAAATACCAGGAGAGATTGAGTGCAGAATTGCAAAAGTTGAGAGTAAATGATGTAAGGGGAGTGGAGGAAGGAATGGGATGTATTTAAGGAAGCAGTAATGGTTTGTGCAAAAGATACATATGATATGAGAAAGGTGGGAGTTGGACATATTAGAAAGGGTAGTGATGGTGGGATGAAGTAAGATTGTTAGTGAAAGAGAAGAGAAAGGTATTTGGAGAATTTTTGCAGGGAAGTAGTGCAAATGACTGGAAGATGTATGAGAGAAAGCAGCAAGAGGTTAAGAGAAAGGTGCAAGAGGTGAGAAAGAGGACAAATGAGAGTTGGGGTGAGAATCATTAAATTTTAGGGGGAATAAAAAGATGTTTTGGAAGGAGGTAAATAAAGTGTGTAAGATAAGGGAACAAATGGGAACATCAGTGAAGAGGGCAAATGGGAGGGGGAGGGGTAATAACAAGTAGTGATGAAGTGAGAAGGAGATGGAGTGAATATTTGGAAGATTTGTTAAATGTGTTTGATGATAGATTGGTAGATATAGGGTGTTTTGGTCGAAGTTGTGTGCAAAGTGAGAAGGTATTAAAAGCTTTGCGGAAGATGAAAGCCTGCAGGGCAGTGGGTTTGGATGGTATAGCAGTGGAATTTATAAAAAAAAGGGGGTGACTGTATTGTTGACTGGTTGGTAAGGTTATTTCATGTATGTATGACTAATGGTGAGGTGCCTGAGGATTGGCGGAATGTTTGCGTAGTGCCATTGTACAAAGGCAAAGGGGATAAAAGTGAGTGCTTAAATTACAGAGGTATAAGTCTGTTGAGTATTCCTGGGAAATTATATGGAAGGGTATTGACTGAGAGGGTGAAGGCATGTACAGAGCATCAGATTGGGGAAGAGCAGTGTGGTTTCAGAAGTGGTAAAGGATGTGTGGATCAGGTGTTTGCTTTGAAGAATCATTAAATTTTAGGGGGAATAAAAAGATGTTTTGGAAGGAGGTAAATAAAGTGTGTAAGATAAGGGAACAAATGGGAACATCAGTGAAGAGGGCAAATGGGAGGGGGAGGGGTAATAACAAGTAGTGATGAAGTGAGAAGGAGATGGAGTGAATATTTGGAAGATTTGTTAAATGTGTTTGATGATAGATTGGTAGATATAGGGTGTTTTTGTCGAAGTTGTGTGCAAAGTGAGAAGGTATTAAAAGCTTTGCGGAAGATGAAAGCCTGCAGGGCAGTGGGTTTGGATGGTATAGCAGTGGAATTTATAAAAAAAGGGGGTGACTGTATTGTTGACTGGTTGGTAAGGTTATTTCATGTATGTATGACTAATGGTGAGGTGCCTGAGGATTGGCAGAATGTTTGCATAGTGCCATTGTACAAAGGCAAAGGGGATAAAAGTGAGTGCTTAAATTACAGAGGTATAAGTCTGTTGAGTATTCCTGGGAAATTATATGGAAGGGTATTGACTGAGAGGGTGAAGGCATGTACAGAGCATCAGATTGCGGAAGAGCAGTGTGGTTTCAGAAGTGGTAAAGGATGTGTGGATCAGGTGTTTGCTTTGAAGAATGTATGTGAGAAATACTTACGAAGACAAATGGATTTGTATGTAGCATTTATGGATCTGGAGAAGGCATATGATAGGATGGATAGAGATGCTTTGTGGAAGGTTTTGAGAGTATATGGTGTGGGAGGTAAGTTGCTAGAAGCAGTGAAAAGTTTTTACCAAGGATGTAAGGCATGTGTACGAGTAGGAAGTGAGGAAAGTGATTGGTTCCCAGTGAATGTTGGTTTGCGACAGGGGTGTGTGATGTCTTTATGGTTGTTTAATTTGTTTATGGATGGGGTGTTTAGGGAGGTGAATGCAAGAGTTTTGGAAAGAGGGGCAAGTATGCAGTCTGTTATGGATGAGAGGGCTTGGAAAGTGAGTCAGTTGTTTGCTGATGATACAGCACTGGTGGCTGATTTAGGTGAGAAACTGCAGAAGTTGATGACTGAGTTTAGTAGTGAGTGAAAGAAGAAAGTTGAGAGTAAATGTGAATAAGAGCAAGGTTATTAGGTTCAGTAGGGTTGAAGGATAAGTTTGATTGGGAGTAAATTTGAATGGAGAAAAACTGGAGGAAGTGAAGTGTTTTAGATATTTGGGAGTGGACTTAGCAGCGGATGGAACCATGGAAGTGGAAGTGAGTCAAAGGGTGGGGACGGGAGTGAAAGTTCTGGGAGCGTTGAAGAATGTGTGGAAGGTGATAACGTTGTCTTGGAGAGCAAAAATGGGTATGTTTGAAGGAATAGTGGTTCCCACAATGTTATATGGTTGCAAGGCATGGGCTATAGATAGGGTTGTGCAGAGGAGGGTGGATGTGTTGGAAATGAAATGTTTGAGGACAATATGTGGTGTGAGGTGGTTTGATCGAGTAGGTAATGAAAGGGTAAGAGAGATATGTAGTAATGAAAAGAAGAGGGTGTATTGAAATGGTTTGGTCACATGGAGAGAATTAGTGAGGAAAGATTGACAAAGAGGATATATGTGTCAGAGGTGGAGGGAAGAAGGAGAAGCAGGAGACCAAATTGGAGGTGGAAGGATGGAGTAAAAAAAGATTTTGAGTGATTGGGGCCAGAACATGCAGGAGGGTGAAAGTAATAGAGTGAATAGAGTGAATTGGAACGATTTGGCATACTGGGTCACCTTGCTGTCAGTGGATTGAATGAGGGCATGTGAATCGTCTGGGGTAAACCATGGAAAGGTCTGTGGGGCCTGGATGTGAAAATGGAGCTGTGGTTTTGGTGCATTACACATGACAGCTAGAGACTTAGTGTGAACGAATGTGGCCTATTTTATCTGTACCTGGCACTGCCTTGCTGGAGGGTGGGGGTGCTATTTCGTGTGGCGGGATGGTGATGGGAATGGATGAAGGCAGCAAGTATGGATACGTACATGTGTATATGGATATGTCTGTGTATGTATATGTATGTATACATTGAAATGTATATATTTATATATGTATATGTGCATGTGTGGGCATTTATGTATATACATGTGTATGTACTTTGCTTTGAAGAATGTATGTGAGAAATACTTAGAAAAACAAATGGATTTATATGTAGCATTTATGGATCTGGAGAAGGCATATGATAGAGTTGATAGAGATGCTCTGTGGAAGGTTTTAAGAATATATGGTGTGGGAGGCAAGTTGTTAGAAGCAGTGAAAAGTTTTTATCGAGGATGTAAGGCATGTGTACGTGTAGGAAGAGAGGAAAGTGATTGGTTCTCAGTGAATGTGGGTTTGCGGCAGGGATGTGTGATGTCTCCATGGTTGTTTAATTTGTTTATGGATGGGGTTGTTAGGGAGGTGAATGCAAGAGTTTTGGAAAGAGGGGCAAGTATGCAGTCTGTTGTGGATGAGAGAGCTTGAGAAGTGAGTCAGTTGTTCGCTGATGATACAGCGCTGGTGGCTGATTCATGTAAGAAACTGCAGAAGCTGGTGACTGAGTAAATGTGAATAAGAGCAAGGTTATTAGGTACAGTAGGGTTGAGGGTCAAGTCAATTGGGAGGTAAGTTTGAATGGAGAAAAACTGGAGGAAGTAAAGTGTTTTAGATATCTGGGAGTGGATCTGGCAGCAGATGGAACCATGGAAGCGGAAGTGAATCATAGGGTGGGGGAGGGGGCGAAAATTCTGGGAGCCTTGAAGAATGTTTGGAAGTCGAGAACATTATCTCGGAAAGCAAAAATGGGTATGTTTGAAGGAATAGTGGTTCCAACAATGTTGTATGGTTGCGAGGCGTGGGCTATGGATAGAGTTGTGCGCAGGAGGGTGGATGTGCTGGAAATGAGATGTTTGAGGACAATATGTGGTGTGAGGTGGTTTGATCGAGTAAGTAATGTAAGGGTAAGAGAGATGTGTGGAAATGAAAAGAGTGTGGTTGAGAGAGCAGAAGAGGGTGTTTTGAAATGGTTTGGTCACATGGAGAGAATGAGTGAGGAAAGATTGACCAAGAGGATATATGTGTCAGAGGTGGAGGGAACGAGGAGAAGTGGGAGACCAAATTGGAGGTGGAAAGATGGAGTGAAAAAGATTTTGAGTGATCGGGGCCTGAACATGCAGGAGGGTGAAAGGCGTGCAAGGAATAGAGTGAATTGGAACGATGTGGTATACCGGGGTCGACGTGCTGTCAATGGATTGAACCAGGGCATGTGAAGCGTCTGGGGTAAACCATGGAAAGTTTTGTGGGGCCTGGATGTGGAAAGGGAGCTGTGGTTTCGGTGCATTATTACATGACAGCTAGAGACTGAGTGTGAACGAATGGGGCCTTTGGTGTCTTTTCTTAGCGCCACCTCGCACACATGAGGGGGAGGGGGTTGTTATTCCATGTGTGGTGAGGTGGCGATGGGAACAAATAAAGGCAGACAGTATGAATTATGTACATGTGTATATATGTGTATGTCTGTGTGTGTATATATATGTGTACATTGAGATGTATAGGTATGTATATTTGCGTGTGTGGGCAGGTATGTATATACATGTGTATGTGGGTGGGTTGGGCCTTTCTTCTGTTTCCTTGCGCTACCTCGCTAACGCGGGAGACAGTGACAAAGCAAAATAAATAAATATTAAATAAATAACATGTGTATGTGGGTGGGGTGGGCCATTCCTTGTCTGTTTCCTTGTGCTACTTTGCTGACACAGGAAAGGGCGGTTAAGTATGACAAAAATATAAAATCTGTAACACTGTTTAGTACACTTTCTTCTTTCACTCTGTAGGATTTTGCAAAATCTATATTTTCACAGTTTCCTTTCAAACGCCATTACATTACTTTTACTCACATTTACCTATATTTGTTTATCTTACTTACATCATAAAACACACTTCTGCAACTCCTCTTCACTCTCAGCAATTAGCCACCATACCTCACTGTCACACTGTATCTCTGCACACCGTTTCCCAAATTTTGCTTTATCCTCTCTTATCACTCCATCCATACATATGTTGAAAAGCTACGGTGACATCACACAGCCCTATCTCACCCATGTGTATACTGAAACATTTGCTCAACTCTCCGTCCACTCTAAAACATGCATTTGCTACTCTGTAGAAGGCTTTCACACCATCCAGCATTTATTTTCCTACTCCATATACTCTTAACACCTTTCATAAAGCATTGCCCTTGACTCTGTTATACAGTTTCTCCAGATTCATAAAAGCTGCATATATCCTACCTTATGCTAGATACTTTTTCACAGTCATTTTCACCACAAACATCTGATTCATGCATCCCCTACCTATCATAAAATCCCCTTGCTCTTCACTTATTCTTCATTCAGTAACTTCCATCACTGTATCAGTCAGCACTCGTGCATACCCTTTTCCTGGTGTACTTAACAGACTTATTCCCCTGTAATTGCTACAAACATCCTGAGCACCTTTTCCTATGAATAAAGGAGCAGTAATTGCTTTCACCCAGACCTTAGGTACAACCTCCTTTTTCCATGCTAAATAACATATCAAATGCATCCAGTCTACCACACATTCTCCTCCATAATTCAACATTTCAGCTGTAATACCAGCCACTCCAGATGCCTTTTCCTACATTCAATTTCATTATCACCCTTTTTGCCTCCCATCTTGCTATAGGCTCTTGCACTTGTATCTTCCTCCTCCCCTCCTCCATACCCATGCATGTAACAGCTGCTGTGTTCCCTTCATGCACATTCATCTACTCCTTCCATCTTCCTTTGACTTCCTCCTTTTGATTCCGCAACTCCTCTTCACTTCCCACATTAACAGTTTCACTCTTACATCCACCACTTTTCATTTTCATCTTCTAGTACAGTGTCTTATTTTTCCAAAATTTTTCCTCAGTTTTCTTCCAAAATCTTCATCTACTTTTTCTTTGCTTTCCTTTATCAGCTTCTTAGCATTCCAGTTACACATCTTATGTTCTTCCCTCCACCTTTGCTAAACTTCTACTTGTACATTCCTCTTTAGCAATCTACCATATTCCTTTTTTTCTCTTCCATGTCATTTCTAGTCTCATCCATCCACCATGCATTTTCCTTTTTATTCCTACATCTCATGACCTTGTATCCAACCACTAATTCTACAACCTTTAACAGGCTTTCTCTAAACATTTCAGACTTCTCATTCACATGACTGCATCCCTACATTTGCTGCACTTCCATCTAAACTTTTGGTCACCCTCCTTTATACCCCTCCTTGCATTTTTTCTGATTCAGTGGTATTTTGCAGTTCATTTTGACTTTCCAGCTAACATATGATTCCACATCATATGCATAGGTGTCACTAGCACCATAACACCACACATTGGAAAATCTCATGCAATACACTCATAAATCATCAAAGAAATTATGGCTGTCATTACTGTGGAATGGCAGATTTATGCAGCAACAGCTGTAGACAATGATACCATAGAAAATTATATATTATTGTTTATTTTTTTAATGGATATAGATATTTTTTCATTTAGTTGGGTAAACAATGTTATGTGTGTAAATGATATGTAGATACGTAAATTATGCATATGAAAATTAGAAGTACATAAGGTATATTAAAGAGATATGCAATTGATACCTACGGGATGTGTGAAATCATCCCTGGTAAAAAACTTAAAAGTGTGCTAGGGGTTTAGTGTATGTAAAATGATATCACAAGTGTGTTATGGGTTTAGGTGTATGTAAAATGATATCACACCTAGAAAGAGGCATATATAGTCATCGTGTTCTTAGGAGGATCTCTGCTGCCATTCAGGGCCTCCATATTCCACACTTAACACCCTTCCATTCTAATATATTAGAAAGTGTCATGTGTTTTTATGTATTTTCATCAGTAGTGTTTGATATAGATACATTATAGATACATTAGGTCGTCAGTTGTTGTTTGCTGATGATACAGTGCTGGTGGCTGATTCATGTGAGAAACTGCAGAAGCTGGTGATTGAGTTTGGTAAAGTGTGTGAAAGAAGAAAGCTGAGAGTAAATGTGAATAAGAGCAAGATTATTAGGTACAGTAGGGTTGAGGGACAAGTCAATTGGGAGGTAAGTTTGAATGGAGAAAAACTGGAGGAAGTGAAGTGTCTTAGATATCTGGGAGTGGATTGGGCAGCGGATGGAACCATGGAAGCGGAAGTGAATCATAGGGTGGGGGAGGGGGCGAAATTTCTGGGAGCGTTGAAGAATGTGTTGAAGTCGAGAACATTATCTCGGAAAGCAAAAATGGGTATGTTTGAAGGAATAGTGGTTCCAACAATGTTATATGGTTGCGAGGCATGGACTATGGATAGAGTTGTGCGGAGGAGGGAGGATGTGTTGGAAATGAGATATTTGAGGACAGTATGTGGTGTGAGGTGGTTTGATTGAGTAAGTAATGTAAGGGTAAGAGAGATGTGTGGTAATAAAAAGTGTGTGGTTGATAGAGCAGAAGAGGGTGTTTTGAAATGGTTTGGTCACATGGAGAGAATGAGTGAGGAAAGATTGACCAAGAGGATATATGTGTCGGAGGTGGAGGGAACGAGGAGAAGTGGGAGACCAAATTGGAGGTGGAAAGATGGAGTGAAAAAGATTTTGAGTGATCAGGGCCTGAGCATACAGGAGGGTGAAAGGTGTGCAAGGAATAGAGTGAATTGGAATGATGTGGTATACCGGGGCTGATGTGCTGTCAATGGATTGAATCAGGGCATGTGAAGCATCTGGGGTAAACCATGGAAAGGTCTGTGGGGCCTGGACGTGGAAAGGGAGCTGTGGTTTCGGTGCATTATTACATGGCAACTAGAGACTGAGTGTGAACGAAAGTGGCCTTTGTTGTCTTTTGGGAGGGAGGGGTTGTTATTTCATGTGTGGAGAGGTGGCGATGGGAATGAATAAGGGCAGACAGTATGAATTATGTACATGTGTATATATGTATATGTCTGTGTGTATATATATGTATACGTTGAGATGTATAGGTCTGTATATTTGCGTGTGTGGATGACGTATATGTACATACATGTGTATGTGGGTGGGTTGGGCCATTCTTTCGTCTGTTTCCTTGCGCTACCTCGATAACGCGGGAGACATTTTTTTGCTTTGTTGCTGTCTGAATAAATGTAAAAAAAGATCTCCAGTCACAAACAGCCTTTCACATCAAGGCTGGGCCTTAAGTGAAATATAAAGAGATTAGTGAAAGAATGAATGAAGAGGCAGGGAAGAGTATTTATGAATTTTGGTGGAAGTGAGAAACCTGCTGTTTATAAAAAGCCGGGTCGTAGTTATTGGAGAAGACATTAGAGGGTAGAGAGTTTCATATCTTTAAGGTGGAGGGAAAGAAACAGTTATGAAAATGGCCCATCCATGAGTTGCCAACAGCCACACAGTAATCATGTGATGCACCAGCTTGCTGAGTTTTGCATGGTCTAGTTAGTGGTAGGGGCACACAATCAAAAGTAAAACCCTTAGAAGGGGGAAGTGAACCAACATTGCAGTGTAGAGTAAGTGGGTCAAGTTTTGAAGTTACCCTGGGAGAGTTGATCAGTTGGACCACTTTTGACTCAAGTCTGTCAAGTAAGGATGCAGAACTAGAACCATCCTTGATATGAGAGCAGTACTCCATACAATGATGGATCAGTCCTTTCTGTAAACGGACCAACTGTTTGGAAGGAAAGAAAATGTGACATCTGATCAAGACTGCCAGGTTCTTAGAGGGACACAACTATTTCCCTAATTTGTGGTTTTTAAGACTGTGGATTTTATAGTAATACCAAGTGTGTTCATTGCGTCAAGAGGTAAAGTTACAGAACTGCTGAAAGAGAGAGGAAGGTTGTGAGGAATTTTCAATAGAGACATGTGCAGAAACTGGGTCTTGGAGGCATTGAATGTAGCCAGATTTTGTCTTCCCCACTGAGGTATCTTGTCTGAAGCTGAGTTTATTGAGGAGATGCAGATTGAGTAATAGATGTAGGTGCAGATTTGAAGGGTGAGGAATGCAGCATTGAGTCATCATCTTGTGAGTGTATTTGGTCATTTGTAGAAGAAAGGAAATCATTGAAAAAAATGGGAAAAAAGTAGGAGACAGGACAAAACTTCGAGGGACACCATTGTTGTTGGAGAAAGGTAAGAGGCTAATCCATCAACAACCACTGAGATAGATTGATCAGAGAGGAAGCTAAGCATGATGGAGCAAAGTTAGAGGTGGAAGCCAAAAGAAGAATGCTTAGAAATGAGACCTTGGTGCCATACCTTGTCAAAAACTTTGGATGTATCAAGGAAAACTGCAGAGGAGTCCCTAAAATCTTTCAGGGATGATGACTAGAGGTTAGTAGGATTGAAAAGAATATCAACTGAAGATATTGACATATGGAAGGCATATTGGTGATCATACAGAAGACTGTGAGATTCAAGATATCTGAGGATATGGGACTGGGTGTTGAGGATGGATTCAGAGCCTTTAGAAATAATACATCTCAAAGTAATAGGATGATATGTAGAGGGGTTAGAATGGTCACCCTTCTTAAGGATGGGATTTGCTAATGAATGCTTCCAAGACAAAGTAAAAGGTCTGATTTTTGAAACAGAAACTTAATAGATGAACAAGGCTCATATTTGGAGGCATACTGTTTTATTACCTGGGAATGGATGCCATCAGGTCTGTAAGCCTTGCTTGTCTCCATAGAGAGAGAGGCACTTTTTGGACGGTTAGAGAAGAGATTATGAGTAGGGGCATAGGATTAGTAAGAAGAACATTAGAGGGAGAATGAATAGTAGAGTCATCTAAGGTAGAGAAGAAGTGAGAACCAAAGGGAGTTGGTTCGTCTCTGAAAGAGACAGCTACAGGTGCACCATCGAATTTCCGGCAACTGATGGTTTGGCACTTCCTTTAGTCTGGACAGAATTACATGAGGGAACTTGAAGTTACCACAGCCACCAGACTAGTTTACTGGGCGGCCACAGATGGTGTTGTGTGTAGGGCGCGCTTACTTACATTCTTGAAACTGCACTTGTTAGTGGTGATACTGCAATTCTGTGAGATTTTTAGCTTATTTTCCTTAAAGTTAACTCTAGCTGTGGCTTCTATGAGAGTGTCAGTCCGGGTGTCAAACGTAAACAACAGTCCATATCGATCCAACATAAAGTAGAACTGTTGAAAAAAATGGGCCGTGGTGTTTTGGTGCATAAGCTGTGTGACATCTACAGTATCGGTTCATCAACTGTTTATGATATAAAGAAGCAAAGGGAGAAAATATTGAAATTTTATGCAGACAGTGATTCCAAGAAGCAAATGACGATTAGAAAAACTATGAAAGATGGTAAGAGTACTGAGCATGATCAAGTGATGATGGAATGGTTTCGACAGTGTCGGAGTGATGGAATGGACTTATCAGGTAGCATGATAATAGACCAGGCTAAGTTGTTCTATAAAGATCTTAGATTACAACATGAGCATTACTATAGTGAAGGATGGCTTCAAAGATTCAAGAAGTGTCATGGAATTTCCATGAGTAAAGTGTGCGGAGAAAAGCGGTCTGCAAACCATGAAGGAGCTGCCGAGTATGTGACGAATTTGTGAAACTCATAGCTGACGAGCACCTCAGTTCTGAGCAGGTGTATAATGCAGATAAAACCATTATTCTGGCAATGCACACCTGGGAAAACACTAACAACAGAAGATGAAGAAGACCCCACAGGATTCAAACAATCTAAGGACAGACTTGCCATCTTAGGGTGCTCAAACATTTATTATTTGTTTAATTTAAATTTCTAGCAGTCCCTGGTATACTTTAGACCCATAGGCGATGTATGATTAGTGGTTTAGAGGTGTGTTGATGAATTAATATTACATGTCCATGGTTGGTCCGGCAGAATGGTTAATCCGGCAAGGCTTTGGAACCAAGAGTGCCGGAAAATCGGTGGTGTACCTGTATTGTACCATGCTAATGGAATACAGAGCAAAAGAAGTTGTTAACAGTGCCCCTAGCTAAAGACCAGACAGACCTATCAGTGGATGAAGAGGAGAGGTTATTACACTTCCTTTGAATGAAGAAATGCTTTTACCTCACGGACAATGTACTTGCAATGATTATGGGCAGTGATGAATATTGAACAGAAGTTGGAAGAACTTGAGTTTTACCAAGCTAGATATGCCTGATCCATTTCCTTGAACGTCTTCAGAAATAAATGGTTGAGCCAAGGATTGGAAGAGTTCATCTTAAGGGAAAAGGGCATAGATACATTCCTGCAACAGTAACCTCTCCTATGCATTTGGCGGAGACAGAAGCATCACCACATGAGACAATTATATACCCAAGGAGTCGGAAAAGAATTTTCATAAGTAATTCCATTCAGCTTTGTTGAAGTGCCAGTATTTACATTTATAAGGGGCTTCTGGAGGGGGAGTTGCCATTAAGATAGATACATTTATAAGAGTTTGGTCTGATAAACCAATTTGGGGCAAGATTGTGTCGCTACAGTGCAAAGGATTAGAGGTGAAAGACAGATTCAGAATATCACAGCAGTTAGGAATATGGATGTGGTGGGTGATACTTTGCTTTGGATCACTGAGAATGGAAAACCTGAGGGCTTCAATCCCCCACCATCTGCATAGAGGAATTCAAACATTTGTGATGGTGAATATGGAAATCCCCTTGGTTGATAATCTCATCTTGTGGGTGACAGTATGTCAGGAGTGTTTATAGTTGAAGAAGGTTATAAAGTTTGTAGAATGAGAACAGTAGGTGAAACAAAGGAAAACAGTGTTAGATGGGAGACAGACCTAGAGCTACATAACATCAAAGTTTGGGGACTTAAGGTCCATGAGGCATGCCACAGGTGTTGTTCAAATGAGCACAGACAGCCCCTGTGAACTGAATCATGAGTGGAAATTATAGCTGAGCATGAGAAAGGGGCTTGTGAGAACATCATCAGACAATTGGGTCTCAGAGAGAGGTAAGATATTTTGAGAGGTACAAGACAGATAGTGTTCAACAGATGATAGGTTACTAGAAAGATCATGAATGTTGGTATACTGATTAGAAAAAGATGCAGGTCTATAAGAGAGGGAAGGTTATGGGAGTGGTCACTACTACCACTGTCTGAGCTCTCCCTTGTTGATTTTAGTTGTCCTTTTCATGTTAACATATGTTTAGTAGCCTTTTGTTCTGATGCTTGCAAATTCTACATCTCAGTCTACCATTTGCTGGAGCAAACTTGGTTAAAGATTCTAGCAAGGCACCTTTCCTCCACCATCCTCAATTGGTGCCTTAGTTTAAACATGCTTGATTTACCCTTTGGTACTGGGATATCTCCTGGAGAACTTGGTCTCTATTGAGTACTTTTATTCTCCTTTGTGCTTTATGGTTAGTCTTACTGAAAAGTTTTCTCAGCCCTCCTCCTGCATGTGGGAATGCTTTCATGCTCATGGGACAGACCACTGAGGAGAGAAAGGTAGGTTTTAACAGTTGAAAAACCTTTCTCTTTAGGGTGGTGTCTGCAAAAATTTTTCCTAGTTCTCTTTCCCTGCTTGGCCCTCCCATCTTTTTCAGAAAACCCCTTCCCTTTAACTGCTTTTAGTTTGGTACTCAGTAAAAGATGTGAACTCATGAGCTGTCAGTGGGAGTGGGGCTATGACATGAGCTTGGTGGGGGTTGCTGATTGCCTGATGGTAGGCCCCAACCAGGAATGGTTGCTGATACTTTGAAGGTTAATCACAGAGGGTGAGCATAGACTAGTGTCTCCTTACCAAAATATTAGGGACGAGCTAAATTGTGACCTATATAATCTTAGGGAATCTCATGCTACCTAGGAAAAAATGAGATTTTCATCTTTCAAAACCTATTTGTTATACATTTCTTTTCTTTAGATTTGTGACTTAAGTCGCAGAATGAGCTTGACTAATAAGGCTTCTGCCAACAAACCTAATATTGAGAGACTTTGACCTTTCTCATAACCTGAAATAAGTTTGATTTTTTAAAGTAATTGAAAAACAACTGCTCAAGAATTGGAACAGATTTAAAGGATTTTTAGAGACTGACAGAAGCTGAAACTCATTTCTTTCAGTGTTGACAATATCTGTCCAGTCTTCAAGCCTGTTACTGCAGAATTGTCTGCAGTGTAATTGGAACTTTTAGTGCATCAAGAAGGTGAGGGTTTAAAGATGTGGCATTATTCTGATTTGATTCGAAAGTTCTGGAAGTTGCCTCCTCAGTGAAAGCACCCTAACTTAAAGGAAAAAATTTCTAAAAGGGGAAACAGAAGAAGTCATGTGGGGAGTGCTCATCCTCCTGGAAGGCTCAGACTGAGGTGTCTAAATGTGTGTGGATGTAACCAAGATGAGAAAAAAGGAGAGATAGGTAGTGTGTTTGAGGAAAGGAACGTGGATGTTCTGGCTCTAAGTGAAACAAAGCTCAAGGTAAAGGAGAAGAGTGGTTTGGGAATGTCTTGTGAGTAAAGTCAGGGGTTGGTGAGAGGACAAGAGCAAAGGAAGGAGTAGCACTACTTCTGGAGCAGGAGTTGTGGGAATATGTGATTGAGTGTAAGAAAATAAACTCTAGATTGATATGGTTAAAACTGAAAGTGGATGGAGAGAGATGGGTGATTATTGGTGCCTATGCACCTGGTCATGAGAAGAAAGATCATGAGTGGGAAGTGTTCTGGGAGCAGCTGAGTGAGTGTGTTAGCAGCTTTAATGCATGAAACTGGGTTATAGTGATGGATGATTTGAATGCGAAGGTGAGGAATGTGGCAGTTGAGGGTATAGTTGGTGTACATGGGGTGTTCAGTGTTGTGAATGGAAATGGTGAAGAGCTTGTGGATTTGTATGCTGAAAAATGACTGGTGATTGGGAGTACTTGGTTTAAAAAGAGAGATATACATAAGAATATGTTTGTGAGTATGAGAGATGTCCGGAGGGTGTTATTGGGTTATGTGTTAATTGATAGGCGTGTAAAAGAGAGACTTTTGGATGTTAATGTGCTGAGAGGGGCAGCTGAAGGGATGTCTGATCACTGTCTTGTGGAGGCGAAGGTGAAGATTTGTAGAGGTATTCAGAAAAGAAAAGAGAATGTTGGGGAGAAGAGAGTGGTGAGGGTAAGTGAGCTTGGAAAGGAGACTTGTGTGAGGAAGTTCCTGGAGAGATTGAGTGTAGAATGGCAGAAGGTGAGAGCAAACGATATAAGGGGAGTGGGGGAGCAATGGGATGTATTTAGGGAAGCAGTGATAGCTAAAGATGCATATGGCATGAGAAAGGTGGGAGGTGGGCAGATTAGAAAGGGTAGTGAATGGTGGGATGAAGATGTAAGATTGTTAGAGAAAGAGAAGAGGCATTTAGGTGATTTTTGATGGAAAGCATTGCAAATGACTGGGAGATGTATAAAAGAAAGCAGCAGGAGGTCAAGAGAAAGGTGCAAGAGTTGGAGTGAGAGAGTATCATCAAATTTTAGGGAGAATAAAAAGATGTTTTGGAAGGAGGTAAGTAAAGTGCATTAGACAAGAGAACAAATGGGAACATTGGTGAAGGGGCAAATGGGGAGGTAATAACAAGTAGTGATGAAGTTAGAAGGAGGTGGAGTGAATATTTTGAAGGTTTGTTGAATGTGTTTGATGATAGATTGGTAGATCTAGGGTGTTTTGGTTGGGGTGGTGTGTGTAGTGAAAGGGGTAAGGGAGAATTGTTTGCAGAACAGAGTAGAGGTAGTGAAAGCTTTGCGGAAGATGAAAGCTGGCAAGGCAGCGGGTTTGGATGGTATTGCAGTGGAATTTATATAAAAAGGGGGTGACGGTATTGTTGATTGGTTGGTAAAGATTTTCAATGTTTGTATGGATCATGGTGAAGTGCCTGAGAACTGGCGCAATGCATGCATAGTGCCATTGTGCAAAGGTAAAGCGGATGAAGTTGAGTGTTTAAATTACAGAGGTATAAGTTTGTTGAGTATTCCAGGGAAATTATATGGGAGGATATTGATTGAGAGGGTGAAGGCATGTACAGAGCATCAGATTGGGGAAGAGCAGTGTGGTTTCAGAAGTGGTAGAGGATGTATGGATCAGTTGTTTGCTTTGAAGAATGTATGTGTGAAATACTTAGAGAACAGAGGGATTTGTATGTAGCATTTATGGATTTAGAGAAGGCATATGATAGGATGGATGGAGATGCTTTGTGGAAGGTTTTAAGAGAAGCAGTGAAAAGTTTTTACCAAGGATGTAAGGCATGTGTATGAATAGGAAGAGAGGTAAGTGATTGGTTCCCAGTGAATGTCGTTTTGCGGCAGGGGTGCATGATGTCTCCATGGTTGTTTGATTTGTTTATGGATGGGTTGTTAGGGAGGTGAAAGCAATAGTTTTGGAGAGAGGGGCAAGTATGCAGTCTGTTCTGGATGAGAGTGCTTGGGAAGTGAGTCAGTTGTTGTTCACTGATGATACAGCACTGGTGGCTGCTTCGGGTGAGAAACTGCAAAATGAGGTGACTGAGTTTGATAAAGTGTATGAAAGAAGAAAGCTGAGAGTAAATGTGAATAAGAGCAAGGTTATTAGGTTCCTTAGGGTTGAGGGACAAGTTAATTGGGAGGTAACTTTGAATGGAGAAAAATTTGAGGAAGTGAAGTGTTTTAGATATCTGGGAGTGGGCTGAACAGTGGATGGAACCATGGAAGCGGAAGTGAGTCAAAGGGTGGGGGAGGGAGCGAAGGTTCTGGGAGCATTGAAGAATGTGTGGAAGGCGAGAATATTGTCTTGGGGAGCAAAATGGGTATGTTTGAAGGGATAGTGGTTCCATCAATGTCATGTATTTGTGAGGCATGGGCTGTAGATAGGGTTGTGCGGAGAAGGGTGAATGTGTTGGAAATGAAATGTTTGAGGACACTATGTGGTGTGAGATGGTTTGATTGAGTAAGTAATGAAAGGATAAGAGAGATGTGTGGTAATGAAAAGATTGTGGTTATGAGAGCAGAAGAGGGTGTTTTGAAATGGTTTGGACATATAGAGAGAATGAGTGAGGAAAGATTGACAAAGAAGATATGTGTGTCCGAGATGGAGGTAAGAAGGAGAAGCGGGAGACCAAATTGGAGGTGGAATGATGGAGTGAAAATGATTTTGAGCGATCAGGGCCAAAGCATACAGGAGGGTGAAAGGCGTGCAAGGAATAGAGTGAACTGGAGCGATGTGGTATACCGGGGTCACCATGCTGTTACTGGATTGAGCCAGGGCATATGAATTGTCTGGGGTAAACCATGGAAAGGTCTGTGGGGCCTGGATGTGGAAAGGGAGCTATAGTTTCGGTGCATTACACATGACAGCTAGAGACTGAATGTGAACAAATGAGGCCTTTTTGGTCTTTAACTGGCACTGCCTTGCTGGGGGAATGCTACTCCGTGTGTGGCAGGATGGCGACAGGAATGGATGAAGGCAGCAAGTATGGATTTGCACAAGTGTATATATGTATATGTTGAAATGTATATATATGTATATGTGCGTGTGTGGGCGTTTATGTATATGCATGTGTATGTGGGTGGGTTGGGCCATTCCTCGTCCTTTTCCTTGCGCTGCCTCGCTAATGCTGGAGCCAGCAGTTAAGTATAATAGAATAAATGAATGAATAACATTGTTTTAAACAGTGTATTTCTATAAGTTACTATGCTTTGTGCTGAAGGTAGACTAAGAATTACAGTATTTGATTTTTTTATGGACCAACACCTAGCATACATTTCAGTCTGATTACAAGGTGTACAGTACTTGCATCAAGGATGGTGACCCACAAAATATCCAGCAGCACTTGTGATTTTTTTGTGTTTAATATTATTTAGTGGATTTTATTATAAATGCATTGGATCAAGGAGAGCAGTTGAGATGGAGGGATCTGGGTTATTACCTTATTAGAATGAACCCTTAGTAAGCACTTGACCTCATAGGATCTTTTAGTGGTGAGCAGCAAACCATATATGAGGACCAGTACTAGATTTGGCCACCTCTGCCACTTTTGTGAATATAAGGCCATTAATATTCATAGTGGCATTCCACACTGTAGCCTTAACTTTTTCTATAAACTGGAAAGTACATGTTGATTTGTCAAGGAAGCCCATATAAGTTCTGCGCCCTCATTTTATGTAATGATATGTATTGCTGTGTAGTAGTTGTGAGGCAGCCACCGATCAGGGAGGTATATTACAGTTACTGCCCGCTTAGGTATTGGGTGTGTCAGTGATGACTGTGTAATGAGGCAGCATTTCAAGGGTGTCAAGTTGCACTCCTTTGACTTGGATAGCTGTCTTTTCTTTCTGCCTCACTCACTTGTGGACTGTTGGCATTCTGTCCGCAAACATACAATCTCTCAGAGTGCTAAGTGCTACCCCAGGCTTTTGGCAAAATGTTAGGAGCAATAGGTAGAAGTAGTTGGAACATTAGACTGGAGCTTTAGGTAGCAACATTTGGTAGAAGTAGTTGGTAAGAACATTAGCTGGAAGACTTAAAGAGAAGTAGGTTGAAACTTTAGGTAGACACATTTGGTAACAGTTATTGGTGGGAACATTAGGTAGAAGCCTCTGAAAACACTGCACTAGAGTTGCCCTCTACCAGAGGCCCACTGACGGTGAGATGCTAAAGGGTAAGAAGCAGCACTGGAGTTCACAGTAATAGACTTTTGCTGTGGCTGTGCCAGCCCCTCATAGTAGTTCCCTAAGGGAACAGGCATCAGAGATAGGGATAGATAGGTAGTCACTCTTACGAGATTTTGAATGTTTCTAATTCAAGATCAGTATCAGCTAGAAAATACCACGCAACTCATTTTGTATACCTGAAAATACTTGTGGAGTACCTCATATTCCTAGTGGCAATGCAGATTGAGTTTTATGTCATTCTTACAAAAAATCATGCAGTCATTAATCATAAGAATAGGGATAAGATTTTTTTCACTTCTTGTGTGCATTAGAAATTATTGCATGTTCCTCTGGAGGGTTGAGGACTGATGGTTGTTGGCTCCTCCAAATCTGAAGATCTACCATTGTATTGTAAAATCGTCTTATGGCTTTAGGCTGTGCAAAGATATCTGTATGTAGATTATAGGATTAGGTTTGCCACCCTTGCATTGCACCATAGTTTTTCTGTTTTTTTCACTTTTTCTGTACATTCTGTAGGCAAGAGTATAACGTGCACATTTGTAGGATTTGTTTAGAATGGAATTATATTCTGAAGTAAATTTTTTGTTTTTATGAGTAGTAATGAAATTTAACCAAAGCAACATTAAAGTTACAGGTCTAATAATATTTAAAGTTTTGTTTCAGTGCTGAAGGCTGCTGGGGAACTCTTCTTGCAGATCATTTTCAGAGGTAAGAAGATACTCGGTTAATCATATTAACTTCATGACTCTAAGTGTCACACTGTGTATAGTGATAGAAAATATAATGCATTTTATGCTTTATATTTTAGAATGCTGTTTTCATACAAGTTATCTATGTAAGATTTCCATAGGACTTTTTTTTTATTTGGCAGACTTGTTTATGCAGAACCTGTTCCTAATATCATAGATTTTTCACGTCTTTTCAACTCTGCCACTTAATCTCATTGACATACTCCCTCTGTCAGACCCACATTGGCTCTGATCTTCCCTCAGGTACTTACTACTACACCTAACTCATGTACACTTGTTTATATTCAGGTTTGTGTATATTTATTTTTTATCATTCCACATGATCTGTGTCTGTACAGCCATAGGACTTTATCAGTATTTTATTAACTACAGGACTTAATCACTACCATATTCTGTCTGATTGTCTTAAATCCACAAATTTCACTTAAGTTGCCTCTTCACATTTAGTTTGTATTTCAGAATGGCATGCAAAATATTGCTGGACCACTGTAAAGGTGTGTAAATGGGATGTCTCACCCCCTAGAAGCAATACAAATGGTACTGATTCTTGTAATTGTGAGAGAAATGCTTATGGAGAATTAATATTTTAGTACTTTACATTTTTTATTATCTGCCTGCCTTTGTCCTTGGCATGAGTGGATTGTTAAAAGATGTTTTTTTTTTTTTTTTTTTTTTTTTTTTTTTTATACTTTGTCGCTGTCTCCCGCGTTTGCGAGGTAGCGCAAGGAAACAGACGAAAGAAATGGCCCAACCCCCCCCCCCATACACATGTACATACACACGTCCACACACGCAAATATACATACCTACACAGCTTTCCATGGTTTACCCCAGACGCTTCAGATGTAGAATGATGATTTATAAAGTCATGTATAATGTCATACATTATAGAGTATAAACACTGGAGAGTAATGTAGAAGTCAGTTGTTTATTATCAAAAATATTAGAATGTCTGTGTAAGGAGGATTGATTGACAAAGAAATGATAGGTTAATAGAGATGTAGTAGCAAGGTGAGTATGTATGTGAGTGCTGAAAGGGGGGGGGGGGGGGTGCTGGAATGGTTTAGACATATGTAGAGGATGAGTTAGGAAATGGTGATGATGGGATATACATGTCAGAAGTTGAGAGATCTAGGAAAAGAGGAAAACCAAGGAAGAGGTGGAAGGATGGAGTTAAAGATACTTAGAAGGCTTAAGGGCCAAACATGTAGGAGGATATTTTTTTCTTTTATGTTGAAGGCTCCAGTTGTGGACAAGAGTTCATGTCAAGGCTGGAGCTTAATTGAAATATAGAGAGAATTATGAAACGAAACGAAAAGACAAGAGAAAGTATTTATGAATTTTTGAGAAAGTGAAAGACCTGTCTTTTGAAATGTGCTTGGTCATAGTTATTAGGAAAAACATGAGAATGTAGAGAGTTCCAGAGCTTCGTGTTAGGTAGCAACTTGCCGAGTATTTCATAGTCTAGCTAGTGGTGGGGGCACACAAGCAGCCAGCTCTTGGGAGCAAAACCAAAGTAATACCTTTAGAAGAGGGAAAGTGAACCAACATTTCAGCATAGGGCAAGGGGGTCAAGTTTAGAAGTTATCCTGGGACAGTTTATGTCAGACCGCTTTTAACTCGAACTCTGTCAAGTAAAGATACTGAGCTAGAACCACCCTAGATGTGAGAGCACATTGGAGTGATGTGTTTTGCAGGGAACAACATATCAGTGAATTGAACTACAGCACAAGAATCAGATTGGGGAAATCACTGGAAGGTCTGTAGGATTTAATTATTGATAGGGGGCTGTGGTTTTGATGCATTATATATGACAACTAGAGAATAGACATGAGTAATTGAGGCCTTTTCTTTGTGTGTTTCTGGTGGTACCTTGCTAATGAGGGAAACACCTGGACTCTTCATTGAAGTTCCCCAAAACGCTCTTCTTTCTCTAACTATCTTCATTCTCTTCCGACACAGCCTTCCATTGCCTCAAGCAAACACCACATTAGTTAAAAAAATGAGGAATTACACAGTTGGAACAATGGCTCAACCAGATCAGAATGTACGTATCTCCAGAGAAGTCTTTAATTGCTCTTTTAACTCAAACAGACATGAATCCAGCTCACACCCTCCAAGAACCTTAATTAAACAGGTGCTTCCATTGAACAAAGTGATAACCATTTTAGGCATCACATACGACACACACGACATTCAATCCCCACACCAGTAACAGCAACACAGGAACACCACACAGACTAACTGCTCTCAGATTTAGACAAGAAAAAGAATCCCTCAGGATCTTATAAAGACAATTGTTCTGTTCCACTCAAAACTATGCCTCATTTTGATATGATGGTTGTGGTAATTATCATGGTTTCTGTTTAATAGATTGGCTGTTGAGAAAAGTCTTAATGGAGGTTATGAGCTAGTTGAAGTACTGTATATTTGGTTTATAAACTGATACTTTAGGGTGTAGATAGAAAATTATTCATGTGCACTGTTTGTTGTGAATTGACCAGTATGAGTATGAATCCTGCGAGTTATGTATCATTTTTTTCAGTCATGTGATGTCCAATGGCTCTTTTTACATTCTTATTGAATTTTAGATGTTATTTCCTTTTTCATGATTTGTTTTATATTACCTGTTTAGACTTGCTTATTCCAGACTGCCCATCTATGACTGAGGAAAGAAAATATGTTATATAGAATTACATTAAGTTAATGTTTTCTTTCGGAATTTTACAACTTAGTCTTCTTTGCTAGACGAGCAGATATAGTCAGTCGGGGGTTTTCCGGCTACAACACCCGCCAGTCCTTAGCACTCTTGCCACATCTGGCTACAGATCTTAAAGATGCTGTAGGAGCTACAATATTCCTTGGAGCTAATGATGCAAGTGACATTGCAAATACTCAGCAGACTGTACCTCTGCAAGAGTATGTTCAGAATCTTAAGGATATTGTTGTATATTTTCAGGTATGTAACTGAGAAAGTATCTTATATACATGAACTTATATATGCTTTTTTGTGATAGATTATTACTGTATCTGTAGGTTGTTTGTGAAGGGGCCAAGTGCATGACATTCATATCGTAAAATGGTCTGCAGCAATCTCTTAAAAGGGAGTATGTGTTTTCTTTGCACACTGGATATTGACACAACTTTACAAAAATATTAGTATCTTATTCCAGTATATGTAAAACACCATTATATGAATTAGGACTTGAGTGTAACTTGGAAGTAGAAACAATATTTGTTGAGCCAATTGTATGCAATGATATCATTTTTGACAGCTGAGCAAGATGTAAGATGTGGTTGCAGTAATAGGATTATTTTGACTGGTGCAGTGAAAGCATCACTCACAAGCTGGCTGATTCTACACTTGGATGACAGAGTAGTTCTTGCTACTTTTTTATTTAAAACCAATTTCCATTGTAACAACCTCTTGTCTATCATATAAAATCTAATTTTAGTACAGTATTGTTAGCCATTGATTTACGTAAAGTCATCTCTGATGAACCTCTGTGTTGTAGCGGTTAGTGTTCCTGAATATGACACATTCATGGGCTCCCAAGTGTTAAGTGCATGTTTAAATTCTGCTTGTAACAATTGATCCACAGTCCACAGTCAACCTAGTTGTTCATCCACCCCAAGGAATTGGTTGATATAATGGATAATGGGTACCAAGCTCATCCTAGGATATATATATATTTATTATTTATATTTACACTTTGTCACTGTCTCGTGCTTAGCGAGGTAGCACAAGGAAACAGACAAAAGAATGGCCCAACCCACCCACATACACGTCCACACACACACACATACATACCTATACATATATATATGTGTATATATATATATATATATAATATATATGGATTTGTATGTATATATGGATTTGTATGTAGCATTTATGGACCTGGAGAAGGCATATGATAGAGTTGATAGAGATGCTCTGTGGAAGGTATTAAGAATATATGGTGTGGGAGGCAAGTTGTTAGAAGCAGTGAAAGTTTTTATCGAGGATGTAAGGCATGTGTACGTGTAGGAAGAGAGGAAAGTGATTGGTTCTCAGTGAATGTAGGTTTGCGGCAGGGGTGTGTGATGTCTCCATGGTTGTTTAATTTGTTTATGGATGGGGTTGTTAGGGAGGTAAATGCAAGAGTCCTGGAAAGAGGGGCAAGTATGAAGTCTGTTGGGGATGAGAGAGCTTGGGAAGTGAGTCAGTTGTTGTTCGCTGATGATACAGCGCTGGTGGCTGATTCATGTGAGAAACTGCAGAAGCTGGTGACTGAGTTTGGTAAAGTGTGTGGAAGAAGAAAGTTAAGAGTAAATGTGAATAAGAGCAAGGTTATTAGGTACAGTAGGGTTGAGGGTCAAGTCAATTGGGAGGTGAGTTTGAATGGAGAAAAACTGGAGGAAGTGAAGTGTTTTAGATATCTGGGAGTGGATCTGTCAGCGGATGGAACCATGGAAGCGGAAGTGGATCATAGGGTGGGGGAGGGGGCGAAAATTTTGGGAGCCTTGAAAAATGTGTGGAAGTCGAGAACATTATCTCGGAAAGCAAAAATGGGTATGTTTGAAGGAATAGTGGTTCCAACAATGTTGTATGGTTGCGAGGCGTGGGCTATGGATAGAGTTGTGTGCAGGAGGATGGATGTGCTGGAAATGAGATGTTTGAGGACAATGTGTGGTGTGAGGTGGTTTGATCGAGTAAGTAACGTAAGGGTAAGAGAGATGTGTGGAAATAAAAAGAGCGTGGTTGAGAGAGCAGAAGAGGGTGTTTTGAAATGGTTTGGGCACATGGAGAGAATGAGTGAGGAAAGATTGACCAAGAGGATATATGTGTCGGAGGTGGAGGGAACGAGGAGAAGAGGGAGACCAAATTGGAGGTGGAAAGATGGAGTGAAAAAGATTTTGTGTGATCGGGGCCTGAACATGCAGGAGGGTGAAAGGAGGGCAAGGAATAGAGTGAATTGGAGCCATGTGGTATACAGGGGTTGACGTGCTGTCAGTGGATTGAATCAAGGCATGTGAAGCGTCTGGGGTAAACCATGGAAAGCTGTGTAGGTATGTATATTTGCGTGTGTGGACGTGTGTATGTACATGTGTATGGGGGGGGGGTTGGGCCATTTCTTTCGTCTGTTTCCTTGCGCTACCTCGCAAACGCGGGAGACAGCGACAAAGTATAAAAAAAAAAAAAAAAAAAAATATATATATATATATATATATATATATATATATATATATATATATATATATATATATATATATATATATGTTTGAAGGAATAGTGGTTCCAACAATGTCGTATGGTTGCGAGGCGTGGGCTATGGATAGAGTTGTGCGCAGAAGGATGGATGTGCTGGAAATGAGATGTTTGAGGACAGTGTGTGGTGTGAGGTGGTTTGATGGAGTAAGTAATATAAGGGTAAGAGAGATGTGTGGAAATAAAAAGAGCATGGTTGAGAGAGCAGAAGAGGGTGTTTTGAAATGGTTTGGGCACATGGAGAGAATGAGTGAGGAAAGATTGACCAAGAGGATATATGTGTCGGAGGTAGAGGGAACGAGGAGAAGTGGGAGACCAAATTGGAGGTGGAAAGATGGAGTGAAAAAGATTTTGTGTGATCGGGGCCTGAACATGCAGGAGGGTGAAAGGAGGGCAAGGAATAGAGTAAATTGGATCGATGTGGTATACCAGGGTTGACGTGCTGTCAGTGGATTGAATCAGGGCATGTGAAGCGTCTGGGGTAAACCATGGAAAGCTGTGTAGGTATGTATATTTGCGTGTGTGGACGTATGTATATACATGTGTATGGGAGTGGGTTGGGCCATTTCTTTCGTCTGTTTCCTTGCGCTACCTTGCAAACGCGGGAGACAGCGACAAAGCAAAAAAATATATATATATATATATATATATATATATATATATATATATATATATATATATATAACTGGAGGAAGTGAAGTGTTTTAGATATCTGGGAGTGGATCTGGCAGCGGATGGAACCATGGAAGCGGAAGTGGATCATAGGGTGGGGGAGGGGGCGAAAATTCTGGGGGCCTTGAAAAATGTGTGGAAGTCGAGAACATTATCTCGGAAAGCAAAAATGGGTATGTTTGAAGGAATAGTGGTTCCAACAATGTTGTATGGTTGCGAGGCGTGGGCTATGGATAGAGTTGTGCGCAGGAGGATGGATGTGCTGGAAATGAGATGTTTGAGGACAATGTGTGGTGTGAGGTGGTTTGATCGAGTGAGTAACGTAAGGGTAAGAGAGATGTGTGGAAATAAAAAGAGCGTGGTTGAGAGAGCAGAAGAGGGTGTTTTGAAGTGGTTTGGGCACATGGAGAGAATGAGTGAGGGGAGACTGACCAAGAGGATATATGTGTCGGAGGTGGAGGGAACGAGGAGAAGAGGGAGACCAAATTGGAGGTGGAAAGATGGAGTGAAAAAGATTTTGTGTGATCGGGGCCTGAACATGCAGGAGGGTGAAAGGAGGGCAGGGAATAGAGTGAATTGGAGCGATGTGGTATGCCGGGGTTGACGTGCTGTCGGTGGATTGAATCAGGGCATGTGAAGCGTCTGGGGTAAACCATGGAAAGCTGTGTAGGTATGTATATTTACGTGTGTGGACGTATGTATATACATGTGTATGGGGGGAGGTTGGGCCATTTCTTTCATCTGTTTCCTTGCGCTACCTCGCAAACGCGGGAGACAGCGACAAAGTATAATAAAAAAAAAATAATATATATATATATATATATATATATATATATATATATATATGGATTGCGCAAAAGATGCTTGTGGCATGAGAAGAGTGGGAGGTGGGTTGATTAGAAAGGGTAGTGAGTGGTGGGATGAAGAAGTAAGAGTATTAGTGAAAGAGAAGAGAGAGGCATTTGGACGATTTTTGCAGGGAAAAAATGCAATTGAGTGGGAGATGTATAAAAGAAAGAGACAGGAGGTCAAGAGAAAGGTGCAAGAGGTGAAAAAATGGGCAAATGAGAGTTGGGGTGAGAGAGTATCATTAAATTTTAGGGAGAATAAAAAGATGTTCTGGAAGGAGGTAAATAAAGTGCGTAAGACGAGGGAGCAAATGGGAACTTCAGTGAAGGGCGCAAATGGGGAGGTGATAACAAGTAGTGGTGATGTGAGAAGGAGATGGAGTGAGTATTTTGAAGGTTTGTTGAATGTGTTTGATGATAGAGTGGCAGATATAGGGTGTTTTGGTCGAGGTGGTGTGCAAAGTGAGAGGGTTAGGGAAAATGATTTGGTAAACAGAGAAGAGGTAGTAACAGCTTTGCGGAAGATGAAAGCCGGCAAGGCAGTAGGTTTGGATGGTATTGCAGTGGAATTTATTAAAAAAGGGGGTGACTGTATTGTTGACTGGTTGGTAAGGTTATTTAATGTATGTATGACTCATGGTGAGGTGCCTGAGGATTGGCGGAATGTGTGCATAGTGCCATTGTACAAAGGCAAAGGGGATAAGAGTGAGTGCTCAAATTACAGAGGTATAAGTTTGTTGAGTATTCCTGGTAAATTATATGGGAGGGTATTGATTGAGAGGGTGAAGGCATGTACAGAGCATCAGATTGGGGAAGAGCAGTGTGGTTTCAGAAGTGGTAGAGGATGTGTGGATCAGGAGTTTGCTTTGAAGAATGTATGTGAGAAATACTTAGAAAAGCAAATGGATTTGTATGTAGCATTTATGGATCTGGAGAAGGCATATGATAGAGTTGATAGAGATGCTCTGTGGAAGGTATTAAGAATATTTGGTGTGGGAGGCAAGTTGTTAGAAGCAGTGAAAAGTTTTTATCGAGGATGTAAGGCATGTGTACGTGTAGGAAGAGAGGAAAGTGATTGGTTCTCAGTGAATGTAGGTTTGCGGCAGGGGTGTGTGATGTCTCCATGGTTGTTTAATTTGTTTATGGATGGGGTTGTTAGGGAGGTGAATGCAAGAGTTTTGGAAAGAGGAGCAAGTATGAAGTCTGTTGGGGATGAGAGAGCTTGGGAAGTGAGTCAGTTGTTGTTCGCTGATGATACAGCGCTGGTGGATGATTCATGTGAGAAACTGCAGAAGCTGGTGACTGAGTTTGGTAAAGTGTGTGGAAGAAGAAAGTTAAGAGTAAATGTGAATAAGAGCAAGGTTATTAGGTACAGTAAGGTTGAGGGTCAAGTCAATTGGGAGGTGAGTCTGAATGGAGAAAAACTGGAGGAAGTAAAGTGTTTTAGATATCTGGGAGTGGATCTGGCAGAGGATGGAACCATGGAAGCGGAAGTGGATCATAGGGTGGGGGAGGGGGCGAAAATTCTGGGAGCCTTGAAGAATGTGTGGAAGTCGAGAACATTATCTCGGAAAGCAAAAATGGGTATGTTTGAAGGAATAGTGGTTCCAACAATGTTGTATGGTTGCAAGGCGTGGGCTATGGATAGAGTTGTGCGCAGGAGGATGGATGTGCTGGAAATGAGATGTTTGTGGACAATGTGTGGTGTGAGGTGGTTTGATCGAGTAAGTAACTTAAGGGTAAGAGGATGTGTGGAAATAAAAAGAGCGTGGTTGAGAGAGCAGAAGAGGGTGTTTTGAAATGGTTTGGGCACATGGAGAGAATGAGTGAGGAAAGATTGACCAAGAGGATATATGTGTCGGAGGTGGAGGGAACGAGGAGAAGAGGGAGACCAAATTGGAGGTGGAAGGACGGAGTGAAAAAAGATTTTGTGTGATCGGGGCCTGAACATGCAGGAGGGTGAAAGGAGGGCAAGGAATAGAGTGAATTGGAGCGATGTGGTATGCCGGGGTTGATGTGCTGTCAGTGGATTGAATCAAGGCATGTGAAGCGTCTGGGGTAAACCATGGAAAGCTGTGTAGGTATGTATATTTGCGTGTGTGGACGTATGTATATACATGTGTATGGGGGTGGGTTGGGCCATTTCTTTCGTCTGTTTCCTTGCGCTACCTCGCAAACACGGGAGACAGCGACAGAGAAAATATATATATATATATATATATATATATATATATATATATATATATATATATATATATATATATGTGTGTGTGTGTGATGTCTCCATGGTTGTTTAATTTGTTTATGGATGGGGTTGTTAGGGAGGTGAATGCAAGAGTTTTGGAAAGAGGGGCAAGTATGAACTCTGTTGGGGGTGAGAGAGCTTGGGAAGTGAGTCAGTTGTTGTTCGCTGATGATACAGCGCTGGTGGCTGATTCATGTGAGAAACTGCAGAAGCTGGTGACTGAGTTTGGTAAAGTGTGTCAAAGAAGAAAGTTAAGAGTAAATGTGAATAAGAGCAAGGTTATTAGGTACAGTAGGGTTGAGGGTCAAGTCAATTGGGAGGTAAGTTTGAATGGAGAAAAACTGGAGGAAGTAAAGTGTTTTAGATATCTGGGAGTGGATCTGGCAGCGGATGGAACCATGGAAGCGGAAGTGGATCATAGGGTGGGGGAGGGGGCGAAAATCCTGGGAGCCTTGAAGAATGTGTGGAAGTCGAGAACATTATATCGGAAAGCAAAAATGGGTATGTTTGAAGGAATAGTGGTTCGAACAATGTTGTATGGTTGCGAGGCGTGGGCTATGGATAGAGTTGTGCGCAGAAGGATGGATGTGCTGGAAATGAGATGTTTGAGGACAATGTGTGGTGTGAGGTGGTTTGATCGAGTAAGTAACGTAAGGGTAAGAGAGATGTGTGGAAATAAAAAGAGCATGGTTGAGAGAGCAGAAGAGGGTGTTTTGAAATGGTTTGGGCACATGGAGAGAATGAGTGAGGAAAGATTGACCAAGAGGATATATGTGTCGGAGGTGGAGGGAACGAGGAGAAGTGGGAGACCAAATTGGAGGTGGAAAGATGGAGTGAAAAAGATTTTGTGTGATCGGGGCCTGAACATGCAGGAGGGTGAAAGGCGGGCAAGGAATAGAGTGAATTGGATCGACGTGGTATACCGGGGTTGACGTGCTGTCAGTGGATTGAATCAGGGCATGTGAAGCGTCTGGGGTAAACCATGGAAAGCTGTGTAGGTATGTATATTTGCGTGTGTGGACGTATGTATATACATGTGTATGGGGGTGGGTTGGGCCATTTCTTTCGTCTGTTTCCTTGCGCTACCTCGCAAACGCGGGAGACAGCGACAAAGCAAAAAAAAAAAAAATATATATATATATATATATATATATATACACACACATACATAGACATATACATATATACACATGTACATAATTCATACTTGCTGCCTTTATTCATTCCCTTCGCCACCCTGCCACACATAAAATGACAACCCCCTCCTCCAGCAAGCACACGAGGTAGTGCTAGGAAAAGACAACAAAGGCCACATTCATTCACACTCAGTCTCTAGCTGTCAAGTATAATGCACCGAAACCACAGCTCCCTTTCCACATCCTGGCCCCACAAATCTTTCCGTGGTTCACTCCAGACGCTTCACATGCCCTGGTTCAGTCCATTGACACAGGGTTTCCACGCCACCGGGAAAATGGGAAAAACCTGGGAATTTTATTTGAGGTGCTCCCGGCCAGGAAAAGGCCTGGGAAACACGTAAAATTGAAAATGTCCGGGAAAAACCCTTGAAACGGAAGTTTGGAAAAGGTTACTTCCCTTGGGCCTCATTCGTCCCTCGCTTTCGTACCCTGAATATACTTTAATGCTATATTGCGGCTTTTTTGTGGGGCGAGTTTTATGGTATGAATCGAACTGAAATCGTGGTCTCGATAGCGCTTGCTCACATCTGTTATGGAGTAATGAAAGCAATGGTTAATAATGATCGTGATGGCCAATTTTTTGAAAAAATGTGCTTCGCATTTGCCAAGTCAACTCTTATTGACTCAGATTGGGTTAAAGTCTTTTTTCCCAATGCAATATCGTTAAATACAAATACGTTCAAAGATTGCGAAATTTTTTATAAATATCGCATGTTTACTTTCAAAGCGTTTAGTTAGCATTGAATTGGAACCAAGAACTTTAACAAGAGAGACACAGTTTTCAGAGGAAGTTACGGATGAATGTTGCAAGGAAATAGCTAACGCTAAAATTATTGAATCTTTAAAAATTGAAAGGGCTTTTTATTTGAGTCCAAAACAAGTTGGTCATCTTGTGGCTTATGAAGCATTGAAAGCCAGCCTCATACAGAAAGCTCTTGATAATCCTGTCAGTAAAAGTGAAGTCCTAAATCATTAGAACTGACATGGTGACTAAGTTATAAATGTGTTCAATAGAACAAACACAAACCAATGATTAGTGTTATCCTGATTGTTTGGCCATTGAAGTCCATTTAAGATTAAGTGGGCTGAAAACCCTGTAGAAAATATCCTGGAAAACATTTACAGATCCTGGAAATATCCTGGAAAAAGCCTTGAATTTTATGTCAGTAAAAGAGTGGGAACCCTGATTGACAGCATGTAGACCCTGATATACCACATTGTTCCAATTCACTCTATTCCTTGCATGCTTTTCACCCTCCTGCATGTTCAGGCCCCTGTCGCTCAAAATCTTTTTCACTCCATCCTTCCACCTCCAATTTGGTCTCCAACTTCTCCTCGTTCCCTCTACCTCTAACACATATATCCTCTTTGTCAGTCTTTCCTCATTCATTCTCTCCATGTGACCAAACCATTTTAAAACACCCTCTTCTCCTCTCTCAACCACACTCTTTTTATTACCATACATCTCTCTTACCTATCTCTTGACCTCCTGCATCTTTCTTTTATACATCTCCTAGTCATTTGCACTATTTCCCTGCAAATGTCGTCCAAATGCCTCTCTCTTCTCTTTCACTAATATTCTTACTTCTTCATCCCACCACTCACTACCCTTTCTAATCTGCCTACCTCCCATGCTTCTCATGCCACAAGCATCTTTTGCGCAAGCCATCACTGCTTCCCTAAATACATCCCATTCCTCCTCCACTCCTCTTACATCCTTTACTCTCACCTTTTTCCATTCTGCACTCATTTTCTCCTGGTACTTCCTCACACAAGTCTCCTTCCCAAGCTCACTTACTCTCACCACTCTCTTCACCCCAACATTCTCTATTCTTTTCTGAAAACCTCTACAAATCTTCACCTTCGCCTCCACAAGTTAATGATCAGACATCCCTCCAGTTGCATCTCTCAGCACATTAACATCCAAGTTTCTCTTTCGTGCACCTATCAATTAACTCATAATCCAACAACGCTTTCTGGCCATCTCTCCTACTTACATACGTATACTTATGTATATTTCTGTTTTTAAACCAGGTATTCCCAGTCATCAGTCCTTTTTCAGCACACAAATCCACAAGCTCTTCACCATTTCCATTTACAACGCTGAACACCCCATGTTCACTAATTATTCCCTCAACTGCCACATTACTCACCTTTGCATTCAAATCACCCATCACTATAACCCAGTCTCGTGCATCAAAACCACTAACACACTCACTCAGCTGCTCCCAAAACACTTGCCTCTCATGATCTTTCTTCTCATGCCCAGGTGCATATGACCAATAATCACCCATCTCTCTCCATCCACTTTCAGTTTTACCCATATCAGTTTAGAGTTTACTTTCTTACACTCTATCACATACTCCCACAACTCCTGTTTCAGGAGTAGTGCTACTCCTTCCTTTGCTCTTGTCCTGTCACCAACCCCTGACTTTACTTCCAAAACATTCCCAAACCACTCTTCACCTTTACCCTTGAGATTCGTTTCACTCAGAGCCAAAACATCCAGGTCCCTTTCCTCAAACATACTACCTATCTCTCCTTTTTTCTCCTCTTGATTACATCCACTTACATTCAGACACCCCAGCCTGAGCCTTTGAGGGGGATGAACACTCCCCACATGACTCCTGTTTCCTCTTTTAGAAATTTGAGTACAAGGAGGGGAGGTTTTCCAGCCCCCCACTTCTGCCATGATGTATCTTATTTAACCAGGGAATACCACATATCCTCATAATATTTTACCGTACAATATTTGTACTTTTGCTTCAAATAACAATTTCTGTGTTTTTTGATACATCTTCGCTCACATCTGAAAATGAAATATGCCTGTATTACTTAAATTGGACCTGTAATCATTCTTCTGGCTGAGCCCACTATAGATTCGTATTCTGTTAGAAAATCGTGTCATAATGGAGTATACTTTGATTTGTAAGACAATAACAACTCATATGTATATAGAATTACTATAGCTTACATGTTGCTTAAAGAGGGTTTATTTAGACTACACTTAGAAGAAATCATCCAAATCCTATTTAGATTGCTTGAGTTAGATTTTTTAAAACTAGCTTGGTGAGCCAGCACTTCAGTGCTTGTGAAGTTGCATTCCTGCAACCCAGGTAGACTTTTCTTTCTGCCTCACTAACATGTGGAATACTGGCATTCTGTCCACAAACATACAATCTCTCCTTGTCATTTGTATCACTTTACAATACTTAACTCATGCAGCTTATTCTTCATAACTATATTTTCGTGTGAATAGCACTATGTGTTAACCCTGTCTTTTGGCAAAACGGTAGGAGCAGTAGATAGTAATAGTTGGTAGAAACTTTTAGGCAGGAGCATTAGGTAGCAATAGTAGTTAGGAGCATTGGATGGAAGTATTCATTAAGAACATGGGGTTGGAGCCTCTGTAAACACTGCACTAGACTTGCTCTCTGCCAGTGGCCTATTAAGGGTGATGCAATTAAGGCTAAGAAGTGACTGGAGTCCTTTATTTATAGAGACTGTTGCCATAGCCATGCCCTTGAGGAAGTTCCAGGTGGAACAGGGGTCAGAGATATAGATAGATAGATAGATAGATAGAAAACTAACAAATTTTGTTTGAGATATTGGTGTGTTGCATAGAGCAATGTTGTTATTCTCCCATTAGCAGACAAGTAAAGAACACTCTTGAGTATTGCTTAGCATCCTGATATTTGTAGCTATGTAGTGTATTGATTGGGGAAATTTTTGCTTAAATTATTTGAATGATTAAGGGTTAATTGAACTGTGTACCATGTAACCAATATTTGTTTTGATCTTGCTAAGCAAATGACTAGGTTGGTCTTTGTTTGGGAATAATGGTGGAATGTCACGAGTAAGTTGTGCCATTAAGGGTTATCACATTTGCATTTTTTAACCCCGTCGTATTAGATTTTTGCCATGGTTGGTGGATTAAGGTTGTGTGTGGCTACAACCCTGCTTTAATACAAACAAAAACTAATTGTCCTCTCTGATACTTTTAATTTGCACCTCGAGAAGTATAAAAGTTTCTGAACATTCTCCATGAGATCACATTGTCTAAGAAGCATGTATGTTACGTTACATATATGATTTGCCATCAGTGAATCATGTTTCAGTCACTTTAGCACCAATTTAGAATTACACCCATACCTTGATTAGTGCCCAGGTTGCATTCCTGGTCACCAAGCATTAAACAAGGCAATTATAACGTCATGCTAATGGAGATGCATACCCACATCATCATTGCTCTCTTATAAGTTACATATGAAGGCTTCTTTAGGATACTAGTAATAGCACAAATGATGATTGTGCACACATGGTGAATGTTTTATATGAGTTTTCAAAAAATATCAGTAATTACAGGGTTAAGACAAAAGTACAGATGATACATTTCCTCAAATACCTACCCACATTATCAACATCATCACCCGTCCATGTTTTACCAGACATTATAGGCCTTTTGCACATGGAAAAGTAGGGAAAAATTATGATGAATCAATCAAACATATTGCATTAAATGTGGCCTGTGAGAGAGTGCTCAAAACTGACAGCCCTTGTAGTTCATTTTGTTATTAAAGGAAATTTATACAGTACCAGGTGTTTTATATGGCAAATTGAAAATATTAACCTGATTTATTTATTCAAATTTTCAACAGCCATGGTGTCCTTTGATGATAAAAGGCTGGTAAATGAAGATGGTATTTTAAGGATTTAGTTGTAGTTCATAATCATGGCAAAGTAAAATAGTGTGACTCTGCTCCCACAACCATTGCGAAAATGTTTCGGTCTGTATTCCAGTAGATGCAGATCTAGTGTTTACTCTGCATGCCCTACCATTTACAGATTGGGGTTTGCAAGCCAGAGTTACTTTATCTGATTCAGTATGATATTCGTTTTTTTTTTTTTTTTTTTATACTTTGTCGCTGTCTCCCGCGTTTGCGAGGTAGCGCAAGGAAACAGACGAAAGAAATGGCCCAACCCCCCCCATACATATGTATATACATACGTCCACACACGCAAATATACATACCTACACAGCTTTCCATGGTTTACCCCAGACGCTTCACATGCCTTGATTCAATCCACTGACAGCACATCAACCCCGGTATAACACATCGCTCCAATTCACTCTATTCCTTGCCCTCCGTTCACCCTCCTGCATGTTCAGGCCCCGATCATACAAAATCTTTTTCACTCCATCTTTCCACCTCCAATTTGGTCTCCCTCTTCTCCTTGTTCCCTCCACCTCCGACACATATATCCTCTTGGTCAATCTTTCCTCACTCATCCTCTCCATGTGCCCAAACCACTTCAAAACACCCTCTTCTGCTCTCTCAACCACGCTCTTTTTATCTCCACACATCTCTCTTACTCTTACGTTACTCACTCGATCAAACCACCTCACACCACACATTGTCCTCAAACATCTCATTTCCAGCACATCCATCCTCCTGCGCACAACTCTATCCATAGCCCACGCCTCGCAACCATACAACATTGTTGGAACCACTATTCCTTCAAACATACCCATTTTTGCTTTCCGAGATAATGTTCTCGACTTCCACACATTCTTCAAGGCCCCCAGAATTTTCGCCCCCTCCCCCACCCTATGATCCACTTCCGCTTCCATGGTTCCATCCGCTGCCAGATCCACTCCCAGATATCTAAAACACTTCACTTCCTCCAGTTTTTCTCCATTCAAACTCACCTCCCAATTGACTTGACCCTCAACCCTACTGTACCTAATAACCTTGCTCTTATTCACATTTACTCTTAACTTTCTTCTTCCACACACTTTACCAAACTCAGTCACCAGCTTCTGCAGTTTCACACATGAATCAGCCACCAGCGCTGTGTCATCAGCGAACAACAACTGACTCACTTCCCAAGCTCTCTCATCCCCAACAGACTTCATACTTGCCCCTCTTTCCAAAACTCTTGCATTTACCTCCCTAACAACCCCATCCATAAACAAATTAAACAACCATGGAGACATCACACACCCCTGCGGCAAACCTACATTCACTGAGAACCAATCACTTTCCTCTCTTCCTACACGTACACATGCCTTACATCCTCGATAAAAACTTTTCACTGCTTCTAACAACTTTCCTCCCACACCATATATTCTTAATACCTTCCACAGTGCATCTCTATCAACTCTATCATATGCCTTCTCCAGATCCATAAATGCTACATACAAATCCATTTGCTTTTCTAAGTATTTCTCACATACATTCTTCAAAGCAAACACCTGATCCACACATCCTCTACCACTTCTGAAACCACACTGCTCTTCCCCAATCTGATGCTCTGTACATGCCTTCACCCTCTCAATCAATACCCTCCCATATAATTTACCAGGAATACTCAACAAACTTATACCTCTGTAATTTGAGCACTCACTCTTATCCCCTTTGCCTTTGTACAATGGCACTATGCACGCATTCCGCCAATCCTCAGGCACCTCACCATGAGTCATACATACATTAAATAACCTTGCCAACCAGTCAACAATACAGTCACCCCCTTTTTTAATAAATTCCACTGCAATACCATCCAAACCTGCTGCCTTGCCGGCTTTCATCTTCCGCAAAGCTTTCACTACCTCTTCTCTGTTTACCAAATCATTTTCCCTAACCCTCTCACTTTGCACACCACCTCGACCAAAACACCCTCTATCTGCCACTCTATCATCAAACACATTCAACAAACCTTCGAAATACTCACTCCATCTCCTTCTCACATCACCACTACTTGTTATCACCTCCCCATTTGCGCCCTTCACTGAAGTTCCCATTTGCTCCCTTGTCTTATGCACTTTATTTACCTCCTTCCAGAACATCTTTTTATTCTCCCTAAAATTTAATGATACTCTCTCACCCCAACTCTCATTTGCCCTTTTTTTCACCTCTTTCACCTTTCTCTTGACCTCCTGTCTCTTTCTTTTATACATCTCCCACTCAATTTCATTTTTTCCCTGCAAAAATCGTCCAAATGCCTCTCTCTTCTCTTTCACTAATACTCTTACTTCTTCATCCCACCACTCACTACCCTTTCTAATCAACCCACCTCCCACTCTTCTCATGCCACAAGCATCTTTTGCGCAATCCATCACTGATTCCCTAAATACATCCCATTCCTCCCCCACTCCCCTTACTTCCATTGTTCTCACCTTTTTCCATTCTGTATTCAGTCTCTCCTGGTACTTCCTCACACAGGTCTCCTTCTCAAGCTCACTTACTCTCACCACCTTCTTCACCCCAACATTCACTCTTCTTTTCTGAAAACCCATACAAATCTTCACCTTAGCCTTCACCTTAGATATATTTTTTATCGTTTATTATGTTTCAATTTATTCATTGGAGAATCCAGTCACAGACAAAGTCCAAATTACTTGAA
This sequence comes from Panulirus ornatus, assembly GCF_036320965.1. Lineage (NCBI taxonomy): Eukaryota > Metazoa > Arthropoda > Malacostraca > Decapoda > Palinuridae > Panulirus > Panulirus ornatus. The sequence continues at coordinate 14,871,113 of NC_092235.1, forward strand.
GTATAGATAGGTTAATGGAAGGGAAATAGAAGAGAAAAGGGAAAATATTTATGAATTTAATGGGAAATGAAGAACCTTTATTTCAAAATATGTAAGGTTTTAGTTATTGGGAAGACATGAGAGGTTAGAGAGTTGCAAAGCATCAAGGTGAAGGGAAACACCTAGTTCTCATTAATAAGGTATAATAGAAATACTGAATATAAAGTATCTTACATGGCAATGATAAGGAGTTGGAATGATTCTAGAAAGATTCTAATGCTTTTGGGATATGAATATACCATTCCTAAAGCATAATATCATTGTGAAAGGCATTATGATTTAAATCCTTACAATACCTGAGTAGTTCATTACTTATGGAAAAGAATATTCAAAATGGTGAATTAGAGATTTGAATTGAAAAAAAGCCACATTTGTGACTCTGTACCTTGATTCTCGAGCATTGTTATGTGGAAAGTTGCTGTATAAGCCATTGTATTTGAGGGCCCTTGGTGGTTCAAAACCTATTTTCTTCACTTGTTCAGATTATTAACCTTTTTGTGCCCACAGTGAATGTGTTCACTCATGTATTTTGATGACATTTCCTTTTTTTCTTTCATTTTTCTTGACAGAAAGCTGGAATTGATCCCATTCTCATAAGTCCACCAGCCCTAGATGGTCAGTCTTGGCACAATTCTTGTATGGAAAGTGGTCGTGTTTATTTAAAGGATGAGAAAATTACTGCTACTTATGCACGTGCTTGTTCTGAAGCAGCTGAAGAAATAAAGGTTCCATGTATTGATTTTCATACTGCTATGATCAACCAAGTAAGTACAGTTTTGTTGGAAGTTTATTAGAAAACCCTTGTAAGGATTTTGTAAAAGGTCATTTATTCTTTTTTTTCATATATATTCGACATTTCCCGCGATAGCAAGACAGCGTTTAGAACAGAGGACTAAGCCTTAGAGGGAATATCCTCACTTGGCCTCCCTCTTTTTTCTTCTTTTGGAAAATTAAAAGTGACCTTATTTTGAGTACTGATGTTCTTGGACTCCGCCTGCAAGTGGTAACACCTCAAGCTATAAGTTAGTTTCAACAAGGCTGTGTCATTGTCAGTAATCATTGTCAGTGAGGATTTATTTTTGTTCCAGAGGGCCCTTCCATGTGGAGCTTAGCCTCAAACTGCAGTAATCCCTTAAAAGGTGTTTAAGGGCTACATAATTTTCTAACTGGAGTAGTATAGCTCCATTTGTTTGCATGCCTCATTTTCATATTTCACACTATCCTGTAGAGATTTCTTTGTACAATATGTCTTTATTTTGTTTCTGTGCTATTTTGCATTTTCCCACATTATGAGGTATTGCCAGGAACAGATGAAGAAAGGCCAGATTGATGTTTCTCCAGAATAGTAAGATTTTTAAGATTAAAACATTATTATAGGAGAAGAAGAGGAGTTTTGTTTTCCCCATTGTTGATTCTTGAGCGTTTTTGAATACTGATGTTTTTAGACTCCATCTGCAAGTGGTAACACCACAAGCTATAAGTTACCTTCATCAAGGCACCAAAACCACAACACTCTTTCCATAACTAGGCCCTCACAGACCTTTTCATGGTTTTCACCAGCCACATCACATGCCATTGTTCAATCCATTATTCAGTTCCTAATCACTCAAAATCTTTTTCATTCCATCCTTTCATCTCCAATTTGGTCTCCTTTTCATGTCCCCTCCTCTTCTGACACATATATCCTATTTGTAAACCTCTCCTCACTCATTTTATGACTCTTGTTATTTACACTTATTTTCCTTCTATCCTACCTTGCCTTCTCCCAATTTATGTATGTCAGGCAACACTTAATTCTTTGCATTTGTTACGGCATAGTATTATCGATAAAGATAAGAGCTTGCTGTGTTGTTTAAGCTTTGTTAGTGGAGTGGTCTTTGTTAAGTGTTTCACAGCCTAGAGAAAAAGAGTCAGCTTCTGGGTGAGGATGGTTTACAGAGGAACATGGATCAGAGACAGGGTGTTAAAAAGTGCCTTAATTTAAGTTGCTGAGGTTTGTCAGAGGATTCCATATATGTTTCCTTTATTTACATTTTGTGCCTCAGTCAGTCCCTTATGAAAGTGACTGTTACTCTCACATAAGTGTTGAGAGTTTGACTGGGGTCTGCCAGCAGCTCTTGGAAATTGGTAATCAGTTTTTGGTGTCTAATAATAGCTTAAATAAGGAAGTCTGCATTGATGAAAAACGTTTTATAGGAAACATTATTGACCTTGTTACATACAGGACAAAGCACAGAGATGTCCCTGTCAGATATGAAAGTAATATGAAGCCATCCATGGATTTAATAGTAAATCTCCCCATTAGGGACATTATCTGTAGCCACAGTCTATTGAAACATAAGTGTTGTTGCACATGAACTTCTTATCATTGTACCTCAGCCTCCTGTCTCTGATGGCTGAAATTAACATCTTTAGTATTGGGCCCTCAGTCATTGTGGGGTGTCAGTTTTCTCCCAGAAATCATAAACCTCAACTGCTCATGTTGTTGAATATCTTCCCCTCCATACACAGCAATTGATTTATTGAAAGAGTTTGAGCTTCTTTACCCTTGCCAGATTCTCCACATAGATTGTCATTTCATTAATTGTCACCATTACACTTACAGTAACATTGTGACGTAAGTGTTGAGAGTTTGACTGGGGTCTGCCAGCAGCTCTTGGAAATTGGTAATCAGTTTTTAGTGTCTAATAATAGCTTAAATAAGGAAGTCTGCATTGATGAAAAACGTTTTATAGGAAACATTATTGACCTTGTTACATACAGGACAAAGCACAGAGATGTCCCTGTCAGATATGAAAGTAATATGAAGCCATCCATGGATTTAATAGTAAATCTCCCCATTAGGGACATTATCTGTAGCCACAGTCTATTGAAACATAAGTGTTGTTGCACATGAACTTCTTATCATTGTACCTCAGCCTCCTGTCTCTGATGGCTGAAGTTAACATCTTTAGTATTGGGCCCTCAGTCATTGTGGGGTGTCAGTTTTCTCCCAGAAATCATAAACCTCAACTGCTCATGTTGTTGAATATCTTCCCCTCCATACACAGCAATTAATTTATTGAAAGAGTTTGAGCTTCTTTACCCTTGCCAGATTCTCCACATAGATTGTCATTTCATTAATTGTCACCATTACACTTACAGTAACATTGTAATCTTAAAAAGCAAGGATTTTATGGACAGATTTTAAGTACTGATTATAGCTTTGGTTCATTGGATCTAATAGAGTATCAGGAGATCACTGATTATAGTACAGATCTTTCAGTGTATGTATGGATCATTGTAAAGTGCTGGGAGATTAGAAGAAAGCATGTATAGTGCCTTTGTATAAAGCAAAGGGAACAAAGGTGAGTGTTCAAATTACAAAGGTGTTAGTTTGTTGAATGTTTCAGGTAAGCTGGGTGGTTGAACGTACAGCACACCAGATTGGTCAGGAGTATTGTGGTTTCATGAGTGATAGAGGATGTTTGGATCAGGTATTTGCTTTGAAAAATGTGTGTGAGAAATACCTAGAGAAACAAGGATTTGCATGTGGCATTTATTGATCTGGAGAAAGCAAATTACAGGGTTGATGGAGATGCTTTGTGGAAGTTGCTACTGATATATGGTGTGGGAGTAATGGTATTAAAAGAAGTGAGGATTTTCCCTCAAAAGAGTAAGGCGTTTGTGCGAGTGGATAGAGAGGTGAGTGGATGAAGTTGGGTCTGTAGCAGAAATGTTTGTTGTCACCATGGGTGTTTAATCTGTTTATGGAAAGCATGATGAGGGAGGTTAATAAAAGGTGTTAGAGAGAGGAGCAGGTATGCTGTCTGTTAGGGTTTGGGGGACCTCTGAGGTGAGACAGTTATTGTATTGATGATAAGGCACAAATGGCAGATTGAAATGTGAAACTGCAGAAATTAATGTATGAGTTTGGTAGAGTGTGTGAAAGGAGAAGGTTGAAAGTAAATGTGAAGAGAAGCAAGGTTATTAGGTTTAGCTGTGAAAATAGAGGTTATTAGAGTGTGAGTTTGAATTGAGGGATCTTAGAGGAGGTAGAGTGTTTGAATACCTGGGAGAGGATATGGTAGTAAATGGAACCATGGGAGCCATAAATATCTTTCATTCCATTCTTCCATCTCCAACTTAGTCTACCCCTTCTTTTCCCCTCACTGTTTAACATGCACATTATCTTAGTATGTATCTCATCACTCATCCTCTCCTTATGTCTATTTTAGCACAACCTTTTTAGCTCTTCATGCCACTTATCAAACATCCTCACACCACATATTGTCCGATAACATTTTATTTCCAACATAGCACTCCCTTCCATTTCTGTTTTATCTATGGGCCATGCTTTACATCCATACATCACTGTTAGGACTGCTATATTTTCAAACATACCAATCTTTGCTCTCGCACATAGTGCCTCCTCTTTGTGCATACACCTCAGTGTACCCAAAATCTATGCTTCCACACTCGACCTATGGCTTTCCTCATCTTCCATGATTGCAACTGCTCCATATCCACTCCCAGTTGTCTAAAACAAGCCATTTCCCATGGGTTCTTTACATCTAAACACACGCCATCCAACCTGTCTCTCTCCATTGCAAAACGTAATAACCATATTTTTACTCTCATATACTTGCAACTTACTCCTTACCCACACTTTTCAAGCTCAGAAACCAGTTCCTGCAGTTTCTCACTCGAATCTGCCACCAGATCAAGTTATCAGCAAACAGAAACTGACTCGCCTCCCCCAGACAGCCTGTGGACCTACCCTTGTCTCTAAGTCCCTTGCATTCACCACCACATCTATAAACAGATTAATCAGTTATGGTGATATCACATACTTGCTCAGCAGACCCACCCTAACCTGGAACCACTTAGCCCTCCTCTTTTCTACTCACACAGATGCCATACTCTCCTGACAAAAGCTTATTGATTCTAGTAGCTTTCTTCCTATGCCTTGATTGTACAAAGCATTGCTGTTAACCACATCATACTCTTTCTCCATATCCATATTTACCACATACATGTCCATTTGGTTTTCAAAGTTTTTCTCATACAAATTCTTCAAAGCAAACACATGATCTATACATCTGCTACTACTCATGAAGCCATGTTGTTCCTCTACAGTTTGATTCTCTGTTCATGCACCACCTTCTCAATCACAGCTCTCCATTACAAATTACTAGGTACACTCAAAAAACTTTTTTTTACATATTTTGCTGTTTCCTATGTTAGTGAGGTAATGCCACAAAAAGATGAAGTGGCCTAATTTGCTCACATCTATTCTATATCTTTTATTTTTGATGCACTGAAACCACAGACTCACAACACATACCTCTGTAATTCAGAATTATTTTTTTCCTTTTGCTTTTATTAAGTTGCACTCTACAGGCATCCTGCCAATCCTACGGTACATCATAAGCCATACATACACTGAAAATTGAAACTAAGTAGTCAACAACACTTCCATCACCTTTCTTGAGAAATTCCTCAGTAATCCCATCCACTCCAGTTGCTTTACCACACTTCATATTAGGCATGACATTCACCACTTATATTCTCACCAGACTACTTGTCATAACTCATTGCTTTGCATACCGCCATAATCAAAACACACCACATCAGCCACCCTATCACCTAACACATACAACACAAACTTATATGTTTTTTTTTTTTCTTTGTCGCTGTCTCCCGCGTTTGCGAGGTAGCGCAAGGAAACAGACGAAAGAAATGGCCCAGCCCACCCCCATACACATGTATATACATACACGTCCACACACGCAAATGTACATACCTACACAGCTTTCCATGGTTTACCCCAGACGCTTCACATGCCCTGATTCAATCCACTGACAGCACGTCAACCCCGCTATACCACATCGATCCAATTCACTCTATTCCTTGCCCTCCTTTCACCCTCCTGCATGTTCAGGCCCTGATCACACAAACTCTTTTTCACTCCATCTTTCCACCTCCAATTTGGTCTCCCACTTCTCGTTCCCTCCACCTCCGACACATATATCCTCTTGGTCAATCTTTCCTCACTCATTCTCTCCATGTGCCCAAACCATTTCAAAACACCCTCTTCAGCTCTCTCAACCACGCTCTTTTTATTTCCACACATCTCTCTTACCCTTACGTTACTTACTCGATCAAACCACCTTACACCACACATTGTCCTCAAACATCTCATTTCCAGCGCATCCACCCTCCTGCACACAACTCTATCCATAGCCCACGCCTCGCAACCATACAAAATTGTTGGAACCACTATTCCTTCAAACATACCCATTTTTGCTTTCCGAGATAATGTTCTCGACTTCCACACATTCTTCAAGGCTCCCAGGATTTTCGCCCCCTCCCCCACCCTATGATCCACTTCCGCTTTCATGGTTCCATCCGCTGCCAGATCCACTCCCAGATATCTAAAACACTTTACTTCCTCCAGTTTTTCTCTATTCAAACTTACCTCCCAATTGACTTGACCCTCAACCCTACTGTACCTAATAACCTTGCTCTTATTCAATTTAATCTTAACTTTCTTCTTTCACACACTTTACCAAACTCAGTCACCAGCTTCTGCAGTTTCTCACATGAATCAGCCTAAATGTGTGTGGATGTAACCAAGATGTGAAAAAAGGAGAGATAGGTAGTATGTTTGAGGAAAGGAACCTGGATGTTTTGGCTCTTTGAGTGAAACGAAGCTCAAGGGTAAAGGGGAAGAGTGGTTTGGGAATGTCTGGGGAGTAAAGTCAGGGGTAAGTGAGAGGACAAGAGCAAGGGAAGGAGTAGCAATACTCCTGAAACAGGAGTTGTGGGAGTCTGTGATAGAGTGTAAGAAAGTAAATTCTCGATTAATATGGGTAAAACTGAAAGTTGATGGAGAGAGGTGGGTGATTATTGGTGCATATGCACCTGGGCATGAGAAGAAAGATCATGAGAGGCAAGTGTTTTGGGAGCAGCTAAATGAGTGTGTTAGTGGTTTTGATGCACGAGACCGGGTTATAGTGATGGGTGATTTGAATGCAAAGGTGAGTAATGTGGCAGTTGAGGGAATAATTGGTATACATGGGGTGTTCAGTGTTGTAAATGGAAATGGTGAAGAGCTTGTAGATTTATGTGCTGAAAAAGGACTGATGATTGGGAATACCTGGTTTAAAAAGCGAGATATACATAAGTATACTTATGTAAGTAGGAGAGATGGCCAGAGAGCGTTATTGGATTACGTGTTAATTGACAGGCGTGCGAAAGAGAGACTTTTGGATGTTAATGTGCTGAGAGGTGCAACTGGAGGGATGTCTGATCATTATCTTGTGGAGGCTAAGGTGAAGATTTGTATGGGTTTTCAGAAAAGAAGAGTGAATGTTGGGGTGAAGAGGGTGGTGAGAGTAAGTGAGCTTGAGAAGGAGACCTGTGTGAGGAAGTACCAGGAGAGACTGAGTACAGAATGGAAAAAGGTGAGAACAATGGAAGCAAGGGGAGTGGGGGAGGAATGGGATGTATTTAGGGAATCAGTGATGGATTGCGCAAAAGATGCTTGTGGCATGAGAAGAGTGGGAGGTGGGTTGATTAGAAAGGGTAGTGAGTGGTGGGATGAAGAAGTAAGAGTATTAGTGAAAGAGAAGAGAGAGGCATTTGGACGATTTTTGCAGGGAAAAAATGCAATTGAGTGGGAGATGTATAAAAGAAAGAGACAGGAGGTCAAGAGAAAGGTGCAAGAGGTGAAAAAAAGGGCAAATGAGAGTTGGGGTGAGAGAGTATCATTAAATTTTAGGGAGAATAAAAAGATGTTCTGGAAGGAGGTAAATAAAGTGCGTAAGACAAGGGAGCAAGTGGGAACTTCAGTGAAGGGCGCAAATGGGGAGGTGATAACAAGTAGTGGTGACGTGAGAAGGAGAGGGAGTGAGTATTTTGAAGGTTTGTTGAATGTGTTTGATGATAGAGTGGCAGATATAGGATGTTTTGGTCGAGGTGGTGTGCAAAGTGAGAGGGTTAGGGAAAATGATTTGGTAAACAGAGAAGAGGTAGTGAAAGCTTTGCGGAAGATGAAAGCCGGCAAGGCAGCAGGTTTGGATGGTATTGCAGTGGAATTTATTAAAAAAGGGGGTGACTGTATTGTTGACTGGTTGGCAAGGTTATTTAATGTATGTATGACTCATGGTGAGGTGCCTGAGGATTGGCGGAATGCGTGCATAGTGCCATTGTACAAAGGCAAAGGCGATAAGAGTGAGTGCTCAAATTACAGAGGTATAAGTTTGTTGAGTATTCCTGGTAAATTATATGGGAGGGTATTGATTGAGAGGGTGAAGGCATGTACAGAGCATCAGATTGGGGAAGAGCAGTGTGGTTTCAGAAGTGGTAGAGGATGTGTGGATCAGGTGTTTGCTTTGAAGAATGTATGTGAGAAATACTTAGAAAAGCAAATGGATTTGTATGTAGCATTTATGGATCTGGAGAAGGCATATGATAGAGTTGATAGAGATGCTCTGTGGAAGGTATTAAGAATATATGGTGTGGGAGGCAAGTTGTTAGAAGCAGTGAAAAGTTTTTATCGAGGATGTAAGGCATGTGTACGTGTAGGAAGAGAGGAAAGTGATTGGTTCTCAGTGAATGTAGGTTTGCGGCAGGGGTGTGTGATGTCTCCATGGTTGTTTAATTTGTTTATGGATGGGGTTGTTAGGGAGGTAAATGCAAGAGTTTTGGAAAGAGGGGCAAGTATGAAGTCTGTTGGGGATGAGAGAGCTTGGGAAGTGAGTCAGTTGTTGTTCGCTGATGATACAGCGCTGGTGGCTGATTCATGTGAGAAACTGCAGAAGCTGGTGACTGAGTTTGGTAAAGTGTGTGGAAGAAGAAAGTTAAGAGTAAATGTGAATAAGAGCAAGGTTATTAGGTAGAGTAGGGTTGAGGGTCAAGTCAATTGGGAGGTGAGTTTGAATGGAGAAAAACTGGAGGAAGTGAAGTGTTTTAGATATCTGGGAGTGGATCTGGCAGCGGATGGAACCATGGAAGCGGAAGTGGATCATAGGGTGGGGGAGGGGGCGAAAATTCTGGGGGCCTTGAAGAATGTGTGGAAGTCGAGAACATTATATCGGAAAGCAAAAATGGGTATGTTTGAAGGAATAGTGGTTCCAACAATGTTGTATGGTTGCGAGGCGTGGGCTATGGATAGAGTTGTGCGCAGGAGGATGGATGTGCTGGAAATGAGATGTTTGAGGACAATGTGTGGTGTGAGGTGGTTTGATCGAGTGAGTAACGTAAGGGTAAGAGAGATGTGTGGAAATAAAAAGAGCGTGGTTGAGAGAGCAGAAGAGGGTGTTTTGAAGTGGTTTGGGCACATGGAGAGGATGAGTGAGGAAAGATTGACCAAGAGGATATATGTGTCGGAGGTGGAGGGAGCAAGGAGAAGAGGGAGACCAAATTGGAGGTGGAAAGATGGAGTGAAAAAAATTTTGTGTGATCGGGGCCTGAACATGCAGGAGGGTGAAATGAGGGCAAGGAATAGAGTGAATTGGAGCGATGTGGTATACCGGGGTTGACGTGCTGTCAGTGGATTGAATCAAGGCATGTGAAGCGTCTGGGGTAAGCCATGGAAAACTGTGTAGGTATGTATATTTGCGTGTGTGGACGTATGTATATACATGTGTATGGGGGGGGGGTTGGGCCATTTCTTTCGTCTGTTTCCTTGCGCTACCTCGCAAACGCGGGAGACAGTGACAAAGTATAAAAAAAAAAAAAAAGAAAATAAATATTTTTTCATGCATGCTTGCCATTTCCCTTGTCAGCGAGTTAGTGTTAAGAACAGATGACAGAGCCTTACAGGGAAAAATCTTCAGTTAGCTCCTTGCCCTGTTCTTTCTTTTGGAAAGTAATACAGGAAGGGAGATTTCTAGCCTTCTGCTCCTACCCCTGTTAGTCACCTTTTACAATACACACACACACGCAGGTGTTTGCTTTGAAGAATGTGTGAGAAGTATTTAGAAAAGCAAATGGATTTGTATGTGGCATTTGTGGATCTGGAGAAGGCATATGATAGGGTTGATAGAGATGCTTTGTGAAAGGGCTTAAGAGTGTATGGTGTGGGAGGTAAGTTGTTAGAAGCAGTGAAAAGTATTTTAAGGATGTAAGGCATGTCTACGAGTGGAAGAGAGGAAAGTGACTAGTTCCCAGTGAAGGTTGGTCTGCAGCAGCAGTGTGTGATGTCTCCATGGTTGTTTAATTTGTTTATGGATGGAGTGGTTAGGGAGGTAAATGCAAGAGTTTTAGAGAGGGTGGCAAGTATGCAGTCTGTTCGTGATGAGAGGAGCTTGGGAAGTGAGTCAGTTGTTGTTCACTTATGATACTGCACTGGTGGCTGATTCAAGTGAGAACCTCCAGAAATTTGTGATTGAGTTTGGAAAAGTGTGTGAAAGGAGAAAATTGAGAGTAAATGTGGACAAGAGCACGGTACTTAGGTTCGGTAGGGTTGAAGGACAAGTTAATTTGGAATTTAAGTTTAAATGGAGAAAGGTTGGAATAAGTGAAGTGTTTTAGATATCTGGGAGTGGACTTAGCAGTGAATAGAACCATGGAAGCAGAGGTGAGTCACAGGGTGGGGGAGGGGGCAAAGGTTCAGGGATCGATGAAAAATCTACAAGCTCTTCACCATTTCCATTTGCCACATTGAACACCCTATGTACACCAATTATACCCTCAACTGCCCCATTACTCACCTTTGCATTCAAATCACCCATCACTATAACTATAACCTGCATTAGCGAGGTAACGTTAAGAGCAGAGGACTGAGCCTAAGAGGGAAAATCCTGACTTGGCGGCATTCTCTGTTCCTTCTTTTAGTAAAGTAGAAACTGGAGGGGAGGATTTCCAGCCCCCCTGCTCCCTCCTCTTTTAGTCACCTCCAGTTTTAACTTTACGAAAAGAAGGAACAGAGAAGGGGGCCAAGTGAGGATTTTCCCTCCAAGGCTTAGTCCTCTTCTCTTGTTGCTATCTTGCTAATGCAAGAAATGGAAAATATGTGTAGAAAAAAATATATATGTCCCATATACTCATTTTATTTATTTTTATTATACTTTGTCGCTGTCTCCTGCGTTAGCGAGGAAGCGCAAGGAAACAGACGAAAGAATGGCCCAACCCACCCACATACACATGTATATACATGCACATCTACACACGCACATATACATACCTATACATTTCAACGTATACATATATATACACACACACACATGTACATAATCCATACTGTCTGTCTTTATTCATTCCCGTTGCCACCCCGCCACACATGAAATGACAACCCCCTCCACCCGCATGTGCGCGAGGTAGTGCTAGGAAAAGACAACGAAAGGCCACATTCGTTCACACTCAGTCTCTAGCTGTCATGTACAATGCACCGAAACCACAGCTCCCTTTCCACATCCAGGCCCCACAAAACTTTCCATGGTTTACCCCAGACGCTTCACATGCCCTGGTTCAATCCATTGACAGCACGTCGACTCCGTATACCGCATCGTTCCAATTCACTCTATTCCTTGCACGCCTTTCACCCTCCTGCATGTTCAGGCCCCGATCACTCAAAATCTTTTTCACTCCATCTTTCCACCTCCAACTTGGTCTCCCACTTCTCCTCATTCCCTCCACCTCTGACATATATCCTCTTGGTCAATCTTTCCTCACTCATTCTCTCCATGTGGCCAAACTATTTCAAAACACCCTCTTCTGCTCTCTCAACCACACTCTTTTTATTACCACAGATCCTTCTTACCCTTTCATTACTTATTCGATCAAACCACCTCACACCACATATTGTCCTCAAACATTTCCAGCACATCCACCCTTCCCTGCACAACTCTCTCTATAGCCCATACCTTGCAACCATGTAACATTGTTGGAACCACTATTCCTTCAAACATACCCATTTTTGCTTACCAAGATAATGTTCTCGACTTCCATACATCCTTCAAGGCTCCCAGAACTTTCACCCCCTCCCCCACCCTATGATTTATTTCCGCATCCATGGCTCCACTGCCAAATCCACTCCCAGATATCTAAAACACTTCACTTCCTCCAGTTTTTCTCCATTCAAACTTACCTCCCCATTGGCTTGTCCCTCATCCCTACTGTAACTGATAACCTTGCTCTTATTCACATTTACTCTCAGCCTTCTTCTTTCACAGAATTTACCAAACTCAGTCACCAGCTTCTGCAGTTTCTCACCCGAATCAGCCACCAGTACTGATCAACATCAGCGAACAACAACTGACTCACTTCCCAAGCTCTCTCATCCACAACAGACTGCATACTTGCCCCTCTTTCCAACACTCTTGCATTCAGCTGCCTAACAACCCCATCCATAAACAAATTAAACAACGTTGGAGACATCACACACCCCTGCCCCAAATCAACATTCACTGAGAACCAATCACTTTCCTCTCTTCCTTCATGTACACATGCCTTACATCCTAAATAAAAACCTTTCACTGCTTCTAACAACTTGCCTCCCACACCATATATTCTTGATACCTTCCACAGAGCATCTCTATCAACTCTATCATATGCCTTCTCCAGATCCATAAATGCTACATACAAATCCATTTGCTTTTCTAAATATTTCTCACATACTTTCTTTAAAGCAAACACCTGATCCACACACCCTATACCACTTCTGAAACCACACTGCTCTTCCCCAATCTGATGCTCTGTACATGCCTTCACCCTCTTTATCAATACCCTCCCATATAATTTCCCAGGAATACTCAACAAACTTATACCTCTGTAATTTGGGCGCTCACGTTTATCCCCTTTCTCTTTGTACAAATCCCCTTTCTCTTTGTACAAGGGCACTATGCAAGCATTCCACCAATCCTCAGGCACCTCACCATGAGTCATACATACATTAACTAATCTTACCAACCAGTCAACAATACAGTCACTCCCTTTTTTGATAAATTCCACTTCAATACCATCCAAACCCACTGCCTTGCCGGCTTTCATCTTCTGCAAAGCTTTTACTACCTCTTATCTGTTTACCAAATCATTCTCCCTAACCCTCTCACTTTGCACACCACCTCAACCAAAACACCCTACATCTGCCACTCTTATCATCTGACACATTCAATAAACCATCAAAGTACTCACTCCTCCTTCTCACATCACCACTACTTATTATCACCTCCCCATTAGCCCCCTTCACTGACGTTCCCATTTGTTCCTTTGTCTTACGCACTTTATTTACCTCCTTCCAAAACATCTTTTTATTCTCCCTAAAATTAAATGATACTCTCTCACCCCAACTCTCATTTGCCCTCTTTTTCACCTCTTGCACCTTTCTCTTGACCTCCTGCCTCTTTCTTTTATACATCTCCCAGTCATTTGCATTATTTCCCTGCAAAAATCGTCCAAATGCCTCTCTCTTCTCTTTCACTAATAATCTTACTTCTTCATCCCATCACTCACTACCCCTTCTAATCTGCCCACCTCCCACGCTTCTCATGCCTCAAGCATCTTTTGTGCAAGCTATCACTGCTTCCCTAAATACATCCCATTCCTCCCCCACTCCCCTTACATCCTTTGTTCTCACCTTTTTGCATTCTGTACTCAGTCTCTCCTGGTACTTCCTCACACAAGTCTCCTTCCCAAGCTTACTTACTCTCACCACTCTCCACCCCAACATTCTCTCTTCTTTTCTGAAAATCTCTACAAATCTTCGCTTTTGCCTCCACAAAATAGTGATCAGACATCCCTCTAGTTGCATCTCTCAGCACATTAACATCCAAAAGTCTCTCTTTCGTGCGCCCATCAATTAACACATAATCCAATAACGCTCCCTGGCTATCTCTCCTAGTTACATACGTATACTTATGTATCTCTCTCTTTTTAAACCAGGTATTCCCAATCACCAGTCCTTTTTCAGCACATAAATCTACAAGCTCTTCACCATTTCCATTTACAACACTGAACACCCTATGTACACCAATTATTCCCTCAATTGCCACATTATTCACCTTTACATTCAAATCACCTATCACTATAACCCGGTCTTGTGAATCAAAACTACTAAAACACTCACTCAGTTGCTCCCAAAACACTTGCCTCTCATGATCTTTCTTCTCATGCCCAGGTGCATCTCTCTCCATCCACTTTCAGTTTTACCCATAGCAATGTAGAGTTTTCTTTCTTACACTCTATCACATACTCCCACAACTCCTGTTTCAGGAGTAGTTTCACTCGGAGCCAAAATATCCGGGTTCCTTTCCTCAAACATACTACCTATCTCTCCTTTTTTCTCACCTTGGATACATCCACACACATTTAGACACCCCAATCTGAGCCTTTGAGGAGGATGAGCACTCCCTGCATGACTCCTTCTGTTTCCCGTTTAGAAAGTTAAAAATACAAGGAGGGGAGGGTTTCTAGCCCCCTGCTCCCGTCCCCTTTAGTCGCCTTCTACAACATGTGAGGAATGCGTGGGAGGTATTTTTTCTCCCCTATCCCCCTATACACACATATATAAATAAATATCCGTACATGCACATATACATATATGGGAGAAGTGTAAAAGAAAGTGGCAGGAGGTCAAAAGGAGGTTGCAAGGGTTGAAAAAGCAGGCAAATTAGAGTTGGGGTGAGAGAGTATCATTAGACTTTAGGGAGAATAAAAAGATGTTTTGGAAGGAGGTGAATAACGTACGTAAGACAAGTTGCAAGGGTTGAAAGAGCGGGCAAATTAGAGTTGGGGTGAGAGAGTATCATTAAACTTTAGGGAGAATAAAAAGATGTTTTGGAAGGAGGTGAATAATGTACGTAAGACAAGAGAACAAATATTAACATCAGTGAAGGGGGCAAGGGGGGAAGTGATAACAGGTGGTGGTGAAATGAGATGGACTGACTATTTTGAAGGTTTGTTGAATGTGTTTGATGATAGAGTGGCAGATTTAGGGTGTTTTGGTTGGGTTGGTGTGCAAAGTGAGAGGGTGAGAGAGAATGGTTTGGTTAAGAGAGAAGAGGTGGGGAAAGCTTTGAGGAAAATGAAATCCGGCATGGCGGTGGGTTTGGATGGTGTTGCAGTTGAATTTATAAGGAAAGGGGTGACTGTGTTGTTGAATGTTTGGTAAGGATATTCATTGTATGCATGTATCATGGTGAAGATGCCTGACGATTGGCAGAATGCATGCATAGTTCCATTGTACAA
Organism: Panulirus ornatus; assembly: GCF_036320965.1. Lineage (NCBI taxonomy): Eukaryota > Metazoa > Arthropoda > Malacostraca > Decapoda > Palinuridae > Panulirus > Panulirus ornatus. Next base: position 14,886,326 of record NC_092235.1, read on the forward strand.
AGGCAAAGGGGATAAAGGAGAGTGTTCAAACTACAGACGTATAAGTTTGTTGAGTATACCTGGGAAATTGCATGGTAGGGTATTGATTGAGAGGGTGAAGGCATGTACAGAGCATCAGATTGGGGAGGAGCAGTGTGGTTTCAGAAGTGGTAGAGGATGTGTGGATCAGGTGTATGCTTTGAAGAATGTGTGGGAGAAATACTTAGCAAAACAGATGGATTTATATGTAACATTCATGGATCTGGAGAAGGCATATGATAGGGTTGATAGAGATGCTTTGTGGAAGGTCTAGAAGCAGTGAAAAATTTTTATCAAGGATGTAAGACATGAGTTCGAGTAGGAAGAGAGGAGAGTGATTGGTTCCCAGTGAAGGTCAGTCTGCAGCAGGGGTGTTTGATGTTCTCATGATTGTTTAATTTGTTGATGGATAGGGTGGTTAGGGAGGTAAATGCAGGAGTTTTGGAGAGAGAGGTGAGTATGCAGTCTGTTTGGGATGAGAGGGTCTGGGAAGTGAGTCAGTTGTTTGCTGATGATACAGCACTGGTGGGTGATTCGAGTGGGAAACTGCAGAAGTTGATGATTAAGTTTGGTAGTTTGTGAAAGGAGAGAGTTGAAAGTAAATGTGAATAAGAGAAAGTTTATAGGTTTAGTAGGGTTGAGGGACAAGTTCGTTGGGATGTAAGTTTGAATGGAGAAAAATTGGAGGAAATGAAGTGTTTTAGATATCTGGGAGTGGACTTAGCTGCGAGTGGGACCATGGAAGTGGAAGTGAGTCACAGTGTGGGGGACGGGGTGAAGGTTCTGGGAGCGATGAAAAATGTTTAGAAAGAGGAAATAGTTGTGAGGCATGGGCTATAGATGGGGTTGTATGGAGGAGGGTGCATGTGTTGGAAATGAAATGTTTGAGGACAATATGTGGTGTGAAGTGGTTTGATCGGGTTTGATCGAGTAAGTGATGAAAGGGTAAGAGAGATGTGTGGAAATAAAAAGAGGGTGGTTGAAAGAGCAGACGAGGGTGTATTAAAATGGTTTGGACATAAGGAGAGAATGAATGGGGAAAGGTTGACAAAGAGGATATATGTGTCAGAGGTGTCGGAAACAAGAAATGGGAGACCAAATTGGAGGTGGAAGGATGGAGTGAAAAATATTTTGAGTGATCCGGGCCTGAACATACAGGAGGGTGAGAGTTATGCAAGGAATAGAGTGAATTTGAATGATGTGGGATACTGGGGTTGATGTGCTGTCAATGGACTGAAGCAGGGCATGTGTAACGTCTGCAGTAAACCATGGGAAAGTGTGTAGGGCGTAGATTTGGATAGGGAGTTGTGGTTTTGAAGCATTACACATGACAGCTGGAGACTGAGTGTGAATGAACATGGCCCCCTTTTTTTCTTCTTTTTTTTTTTTCCCTGGCGCTACCTCCCAGAAGCGGGGGGGTAGTGATGATATTTTCTGTGGGGTGGAGAGTCAATGTGAATAAGAGCAAGGTTATTAGGTTCAGTAGGGCTGTGGGACAAGTTAATTGGGAGGGAAGTTTGAATGGAGAAAATTTGGAGAGGTGAAGTGTTTTAGATATCTGGAAGTGGACTTAGCAATGGATGGAACCATGGAAGCAGAAGTGAGTCAGAGGGTGGGGGAGGGGGTAAAGGTTCTGGGAGCAATGAAAACTGTGTGGAAGGAGAGAACGTTATCTGAGAGAGCAAAAATGGGTATGTTTGATGTAGTAGTTCCGACAATGTTATATAGTTGCGAGGAGGGTGGATGTGTCAGAAACGAAATGTTTGAGGACAGTAAGTGGTGTGAGGTGAATTGATCGAGCAATAATGATAGGGTAAGAGAAATGTGTGTTAATAAAAACAGTGTGGTTGAGAGAGCAGAAGAGGGTGTGTTGAAATGGTTTGGACATATGGAGAGAATGAGTGAGGAAAGATTGACAAAGAGGATATATGTGTCAAAGGTGGAGGGAATGAGGAGAAGTGGGAGACCAAATTAGAGGGGGAAGGATTTTGAGCAACTGGGGCCTGAACATACAGGAGGATGAAAGGCATGCAAGAAATGGAGTGAATTGGAATGATGTGGTATGCCGGGGTTGATGTGCTGTCAGTGGACTGAACCAGGGCATGTGAAGCTTCTGGTGTAAACCGTGGAAAGGTCTGTGGGGCATGGATATGGAGATATATATATATCCAAGGGTTAGGGAGAAAAAGTACTTCCCACATGTTTTCTTCATGCTGCAGAAGGTGGGGCAGGAGTGAGGGGGGCTGAAAACCCACCCCCTAAGCAAGGAGTGCTCACCACCTTGCAGGCTCAAGCAAGTGTTTAGATGTAACCAGGATGAGGGGAGAAGAGTGATAGGTATAATGTTTGAGTAAAGGAACCTGGATGCTTTGAGTAAAACAAAGCTCAAAGGGTCTGGGAGAAGAATGGTGTGGGAATGTCTTAGAAGTGAAGTAAGGTGTTAGTGTGAGGGCAAGATTGAGAGCAAAGGAAGGGGTAGACCATTGCTGAAGCAGGAGTTTTGGGAATGTGTGAATGAGTGTAAGAAGTGAGCTCCAGACTGACAGGAGTAAAGGTGAAAGTATATTACAAGGGGTGGGTGATTACTGGTGCTTATGCACTTTACCACAAGAAAGGTAAGAAGGAGAGACCATTGGTTTTGGGAGGAGCTGAATTAGTGTGTCTGTAGTTTTGATGTGAGAGATCAGATATTAGTGGTGGGTGATTTGAATGCAGAAGCAAGTAATTTGGCAGTTGAGGGTGTAATTTGGGGGCATGGGCTACTCAGTGATTTGAATGGAAATATTGAACAGCTTGTGGAGTTATGTGCCGAAAAAGGACTGGTAGTTTGGAATAACTGGTTTGCAAAGAGGGACTTACGTAAATATATGTTGAGTTGGAAAGATGGAAGGCAGAGTGTACTGATTAATAGGTGGCACTCATTACTTATTAAGAGAGACTCTCTTGGATGTGAATGTGCTTAGAGGGGGAGCTGGTGGGATTGCTTGATCATTACTTAGTAGAGGTGAGGGATCAGATTTGTAGAGGGTTTTGGAAAAGAGGAAATGATGAAGGTGAAAAGAGGGTGATGAAAGCAAATGGGCATGGAAAAAAGGTTTGGGTGAAGACATGCCAGGAGAGATTGAGCATAGCATGGCAAAAGGTTATTGTAAATAAGACTGGGGAAATGATTGAGGAATGGTAGATATTTAAGGAAGCATTGCTGGCATGTGTGAGAGAAGGGTGTGTATGTGGGCTGATGAAAAAGGGTAGTGTGTAGTTGGATAATAAAATTAGATTGCAAGGGAAATAGAGATGAGAGCTGTATGGGCATTACTTGCAGGAAGGAATGTGAGGGAGGGGAGATGCATAAGAAAAAGCAGCAGGTCATGAAGAAGGTGCAGAAGAAAAAGAGGGCAAAGAACTTTTGGGATGAGCGATTATCACCAGTTTTCAGGGAGATTCATAAAATTATTTGGAAAGAGTTACTCATGTGGGAAAAAAAAGAGAAAAAAATGGGAACATCAGTGAAGGGGGCAAATGGAGAACTGGGAATAAACAGAGATGAGGTGAGGAAGAGATGGTGTATGTATTTTTGTTATTGACTGTGTTTGATTTTAGGGTGGCAGATAATAGGGTGTTGGGTCAGGGATGTATGCAAAATGAGGATCATAGAAAGTGGTTTCATGAAAAGAGAAAAGGTGGTGGAAGCATTGTGTTAGATGAACTATGGCAAAATGGCTTAAGTGGATGGTATAGCAGTTGAATTTCTTGAGAAAGGGGATGATTGGTTTGTTAAAAGGTTTTCAGCAAATGAGTGGTTCATAGAGAGGTACCTGAGGATTGGCAGAAGGCATTGTTACCCTTTGGGATCCCAGGTATTCATGATCCATATAGCAGCTCCACTTGTACTCCCATTTTGACTGTTTTTATGAAATATGTGAATTATCAGTAATCGAGTTAGTTAGGAACAAACTGAAGAGAGCTGTTCAGAAAAGATATATGAAAAATGCAATTTACAGTATGATTCACCAATTATAATTTGAATATTTTGAATGAAAAATAATGGGAGAATTCTATCATTTTCACCTGTTTTTCAGAAATTAATTCATACATTAGTTAAGAACATGATAAAGAGAATTATGTAGAACAAAAATACATGAAAAATGTTTATTGTATTCTGCAGTGATTTTCTAAAAAGTTTTTAACCAAAACTCTTTCAAGACTGATGCTTGACCCAGTGCTGGACATGGATCAAGTGTCAGTAATCACAGTGCTCAGTGAACATAGCAGTGGGAATGTTAAATACTCCGATCTTTTGCTAAGTAAATTTAGGTTGATGTAAAATTGAAACAATGTTGAACAGGGTGACATTACGAAAGGATATGCTGTATTATCCTCATACATATAATTTCCTACATATTCATCCTCTTCTGTACTTTATCATCTTGGGACTATGCCTCTCAGTACTACTGCTTAGACTGCTACACCATCAAACATACCTGTCTTTGCCCTCAGTGTGCCGGTAATCTGCCCCCCTATCCGCTCTGTGGCTCACTTCAACTTCTTTGGTTCCATTAGCTGCCATATCCACTCCCAGGTCTTTAGCACTCCCCCTTTCCTCCAAGTTCCCTCTATTCAAACTTATGCTTCAGTTGAACTGCCTCTTTCGTCTGCCAATCCTAACAACCTTGCTTTTATTTACCTTTACTCTTAAATTTCTTTTAAAACACTCTCCCAGACTCAGAAACCAACTTGTGCAGTTTCTTGCTCAAATCTGTGCTGTGACATCTGCAAACAGTAACTGTCTTTGATAACTGACCTTATTTTGTAAGAGAAAAACTGTACATAGAGGATATGTAGATGTTCTAATTTGCTTATTTTTAAGAAGATATGTGTCAGTAAAATTCTCTATGAAATTTAGTGACATGAAATCTGTGCTTTTGACTTAAGCTATATTTTTTTTTTTTTTTTTTTTTTTTTTGCTTTGTCGCTGTCTCCCGCGTTTGCGAGGTAGCGCAAGGAAACAGACGAAAGAAATGGCCCAACCCACCCCCATACACATGTATATACATACGTCCACACACGCAAAATATACATACCTACACAGCTTTCCATGGTTTACCCCAGACGCTTCACATGCCCCTATTCAATCCACTGACAGCACGTCAACCCCGGTATACCACATCGCTCCAATTCACTCTATTCCTTGCCCTCCTTTCACCCTCCTGCATGTTCAGGCCCCGATCACACAAAATCTTTTTCACTCCATCTTTCCACCTCCAATTTGGTCTCCCTCTTCTCCTCGTTCCCTCCACCTCCGACACATATATCCTCTTGGTCAATCTTTCCTCACTCATTCTCTCCATGTGCCCAAACCATTTCAAAACACCCTCTTCTGCTCTCTCAACCACGCTCTTTTTATTTCCACACATCTCTCTTACCCTTACGTTACTTACTCGATCAAACCACCTCACACCACACATTGTCCTCAAACATCTCATTTCCAGCACATCCATCCTCCTGCGCACAACTCTATCCATAGCCCACGCCTCGCAACCATACAACATTGTTGGAACCACTATTCCTTCAAACATACCCATTTTTGCTTTCCGAGATAATGTTCTCGACTTCCACACATTCTTCAAGGCTCCCAGAATTTTCGCCCCCTCCCCCACCCTATGATCCACTTCCGCTTCCATGGTTCCATCCGCTGCCAGATCCACTCCCAGATATCTAAAACACTTCACTTCCTCCAGTTTTTCTCCATTCAAACTCACCTCCCAATTGACTTGACCCTCAACCCTACTGTACCTAATAACCTTGCTCTTATTCACATTTACTCTTAACTTTCTTCTTTCACACACTTTACCAAACTCAGTCACCAGCTTCTGCAGTTTCTCACATGAATCAGCCACCAGCGCTGTATCATCAGCAAACAACAACTGACTCACTTCCCAAGCTCTCTCATCCCCAACAGACTTCATACTTGCCCCTCTTTCCAAAACTCTTGCATTCACCTCCCTAACAACCCCATCCATAAACAAATTAAACAACCATGGAGACATCACACACCCCTGCCGCAAACCTACATTCACTGAGAACCAGTCACTTTCCTCTCTTCCTACACGTACACATGCCTTACATCCTCGATAAAAACTTTTCACTGCTTCTAACAACTTGCCTCCCACCATATATTCTTAATACCTTCCACAGAGCATCTCTATCAACTCTATCATATGCCTTCTCCAGATCCATAAATGCTACATACAAATCCATTTGCTTTTCTAAGTATTACTCACATACAATCTTCAAAGCAAACACCAGATCCACACATCCTCTACCACTTCTGAAACCACACTGCTCTTCCCCAATCTGATGCTCTGTACATGCCTTCACCCTCTCAATCAATACCCTCCCATATAATTTACCAGGAATACTCAACAAACTTATACCTCTGTAATTTGAGGACTCACTCTTATCCCCTTTGCCTTTGTACAATGGCACTATGCACGCATTCCGCCAATCCTCAGGCACCTCACCGTGAGTCATACATACATTAAATAACCTTACCAACCAGTCAACAATACAGTCACCCCCTTTTTTAATAAATTCCACTGCAATACCATCCAAACCTGCTGCCTTGCCGGCTTTCATCTTCCGCAAAGCTTTTACTACCTCTTCTCTGTTTACCAAATCATTTTCCCTAACCCTCTCACTTTGCACACCACCTCGACCAAAACACCCTATATCTGCCACTCTATCATCAAACACATTCAACAAACCTTCAAAATACTCACTCCATCTCCTTCTCACATCACCACTACTTGTTATCACCTCCCCATTTGCGCCCTTCACTGAAGTTCCCATTTGCTCCCTTGTCTTATGCACTTTATTTACCTCCTTCCAGAACATCTTTTTATTCTCCCTAAAATTTAATGATACTCTCTCACCCCAACTCTCATTTGCCCATTTTTTTCACCTCTTGCACCTTTCTCTTGACCTCCTGTCTCTTTCTTTTATACGTCTCCCACTCAACTGCATTTTTTCCCTGCAAAAATCGTCCAAATGCCTCTCTCTTCTCTTTCACTAATACTCTTACTTCTTCATCCCACCACTCACTACCCTTTCTAATCAACCCACCTCCCACGCTTCTCATGCCACAAGCATCTTTTGCGCAATCCATCACTGATTCCCTAAATACATCCCATTCCTCCCCCACTCCCCTTACTTCCATTGTTCTCACTTACATAAGTATACTTATGTATATCTCGCTTTTTAAACCAGGTATTCCCAATCATCAGTCCTTTTTCAGCACATAAATCTACAAGCTCTTCACCATTTCCATTTACAACACTGAACACCCCATGTATACCAATTATTCCCTCAACTGCCACATTACTCACCTTTGCATTCAAATCACCCATCACTATAACCCGGTCTCGTGCATCAAAACCACTAACACACTCATTCAGCTGCTCCCAAAACACTTGCCTCTCATGATCTTTCTTCTCATGCCCAGGTGCATATGCACCAATAATCACCCATCTCTCTCCATCAACTTTCAGTTTTACCCATATTAATCGAGAATTTACTTTTTTTACATTCTATCACGTACTCCCACAACTCCTGTTTCAGGAGTACTGCTACTCCTTCCCTTGCTCTTGTCCTCTCACTAACCCTTGACTTTACTCCCAAGACATTCCCAAACCACTCTTCCCCTTCACCCTTGAGCTTCGTTTCACTCAGAGCCAAAACATCCAGGTTCCTTTCCTCAAACATACCACCTATCTCTCCTTTTTTCACATCTTGGTTACATCCACACACATTTAGGCACCCCAATCTGAGCCTTCGAGGAGTATGAGCACTCCCCGCATGACTCCTTCTTCTGTTTCCCATTTTAGAAAGTTAAAAAAATACAAGGAGGGGAGGATTTCTGGCCCCCCGCTCCCATCCCCTCTAGTCGCTTTCTACGACACGCGAGGAATGCGTGGGAAGTATTCTTTCACCCCTATCCCCAGGGATAATATACATATATATATATACACATATAAATGTGTAAATGTGAATAAGAGCAAGGTTATTAGGTACAGTAGGGTTGAGGGTCAAGTCAATTGGGAGGTGAGTTTGAATGGAGAAAAACTGGAGGAAGTGAAGTGTTTTAGATATCTGGGAGTGGATCTGGCAGCGGATGGAACCATGGAAGCGGAAGTGGATCATAGGGTGGGGGAGGGGGCGAAAATTCTGGGGGCCTTGAAGAATGTGTGGAAGTCGAGAACATTATCTCGGAAAGCAAAAATGGGTATGTTTGAAGGAATAGTGGTTCCAAGAATGTTGTATGGTTGTGAGGCGTGGGCTATGGATAGAGTTGTGCGCAGGAGGATGGATGTGCTGGAAATGAGATGTTTGAGGACAATGTGTGGTGTGAGGTGGTTTGATCGAGTGAGTAACGTAAGGGTAAGAGAGATGTGTGGAAATAAAAAGAGCGTGGTTGAGAGAGCAGAAGAGGGTGTTTTGAAGTGGTTTGGGCACATGGAGAGAATGAGTGAGGAAAGATTGACCAAGAGGATATATGTGTCGGAGGTGGAGGGAACGAGGAGAAGAGGGAGACCAAATTGGAGGTGGAAAGATGGAGTGAAAAAGATTTTGTGTGATCGGGGCCTGAACATGCAGGAGGGTGAAAGGAGGGCAAGGAATAGAGTGAATTGGAGCGATGTGGTATACCGGGGTTGACGTGCTGTCAGTGGATTGAATCGGGGCATGTGAAGCGTCTGGGGTAAACCATGGAAAGCTGTGTAGGTATGTATATTTGCGTGTGTGGACGTATGTATATACATGTGTATGGGGGGGGGGCCATTTCTTTCGTCTGTTTCCTTGCGCTACCTCGCAAACGCGGGAGACAGCGACAAAGTATAATAAAAAAAAAAATAAATATATACACATACACACACATACACACACACACGCATATATACACACACACACACATACATATATTTTTTTTTTTTTTTTCAAACCACCTCACACCACACATTGTCCTCAAACATCTCATTTCCAGCACATCCATCCTCCTGCGCACAACTCTATCCATAGCCCACGCCTCGCAACCATACAACATTGTTGGAACCACTATTCCTTCAAACATACCCATTTTTGCTTTCCGAGATAATGTTCTCGACTTCCACACATTCTTCAAGGCCCCCAGAATTTTCGCCCCCTCCCCCACCCTATGATCCACTTCCGCTTCCATGGTTCCATCCGCTGCCAGATCCACTCCCAGATATCTAAAACACTTCACTTCCTCCAGTTTTTCTCCATTCAAACTCACCTCCCAATTGACTTGACCCTCAACCCTACTGTACCTAATAACCTTGCTCTTATTCACATTTACTCTTAACTTTCTTCTTCCACACACTTTACCAAACTCAGTCACCAGCTTCTGCAGTTTCTCACATGAATCAGCCACCAGCGCTGTGTCATCAGCGAACAACAACTGACTCACTTCCCAAGCTCTCTCATCCCCAACAGACTATATATACATATACATATGAAAAATGTAAGAAACAATTTAGAAAACTGAAACTTCTAGCTTGCAATGAAAAGAAAAAAATGAATGTTACATAATGGTTCAACCTCTGGCTATGGAAAAAGGAAATGTTTAATTTATTTACACAAAAGTCAGTAGTAGTTCTCATCAATTTAACCACTGTATCAATAAGCTTCAATGTCCAAGCTACATTTTTTCCAATTTCACTATTTTCTTGTCAAAACACCATGTATTTATACAATATATCCACCAGAAAGCAACCTATCAATTATATAACACCTAACGGCAATGTTTTCAATGTTTTCAATGATGGTGTTTCGACATTTTCTTTCATCTAATCTATATATTTGTATAAAAAAATGAACATTATGTTATAGGAGCTAGTTTTTTAAAATTTATTTCTTTTTACAGGACAATTGGCAAGGCCTCTTGTGTGATGGACTTCACTTATCCCGTAGAGGATCGGAGTTGTTGGCTGCACTGTTAGTTCCTGTACTGGAAAAGCATCTGAAAGAACGCGTTCCCTCACAACAGCTGTTTCCTCCTTGGGATGAAATTGATAATAATGATCCCAGTAGCTCATTTGTTGAATGGTGTAATAAGAATTAAGACCCTTTGATTTTTCCTTTGAAAAGATTCTAAGTAAGGTTCAAAATGTTGACAGAGTAGTTGTTTTACATGAGAATAGTCACCGGGTTATAGTGATGGGTAATTTGAATGCAAAGGTGAGTAATGTGGCAGTTGAGGGAATAATTGGTATACATGGGGTGTTCAGTGTTGTAAATGGAAATGGTGAAGAGCTTGTAGATTTATGTGCTGAAAAAGGACTGGTGATTGGGAATACCTGATTTAAAAAGAGAGATATACATAAGTATACGTATGGGAGCGGGGGGCTGGAAATCCTCCCCTCTCGTTTTTTTTTTTTTTTTTTTTTTTTTTTTTTTCAAAAGAAGGAACAGAGAATTGGGCCAGGTGAGGGTGTTCCCTCAAAGGCCCAGTCCTCTGTTCTTAACGCTACCTCGCTAATGCGGGAAATGGCGAATAGTTTGAAAGAAAGAAAAGAAAAGTATGTAAGTAGGAGAAATGGCCAGAGAGCATTATTGAATTACGTGTTAATTGATAGGCGCACGAAAGAGAGACTTTTGGATGTTAATGTGCTGAGAGGTGCAACTGGAGGGATGTCTGATCATTATCTTGTGGAGGCGAAGGTGAAGATTTGTAGAGGTTTTCAGAAAAGAAGAGAGAATATTGGGGTGAAGAGAGTGGTGAGAGTAAGTGAGCTTGGGAAGACTTGTGTGAGGAAGTACCAGGAGGGACTGAGTACAGAATGGAAAAAGGTGAGAACAAGGGAGGTAAGGGGAGTGGGGGAGGAATGGGATGTATTTGGGGAAGCAGTGATGGCTTGCGCAAAAGATGCTTGTGGCATGAGAAGCGTGGGAGGGGGGCAGATTAGAAAGGGTAGTGAGTGGTGGGATGTAGAAGTAAGATTATTAGTGAAAGAGACGAGAGAGGCATTTGGATGATTTTTGCAGGAAAAAAATGCAAATGAGTGGGAGATGTATAAAAGAAAGAGGCAGGAGGTCAAGAGAAAGGTGCAAGAGGTGAAAAAGAGGGCAAATGACAGTTGGGGTGAGATAGTATCATTAAATTTTAGGAAGAATAAAAAGATGTTTTGGAAGTAGGTAAATAAAGTGCATAAGACAAGGGAGCAAATGGGAACTTCAGTGAAGGGGGCTAATGGGGAGGTGATAACAAGTAGTGGTGATGTGAGAAGGAGATGGAGTGAGTATTTTGAAGGTTTGTTGAATGTGTTTGATGGTAGAGTGGCAGATATAGGGTGTTTTGGTAGAGGTGGTATGCAAAGTGAAAGGGTTAGGGAAAATGATTTGGTAAACAGAGAAGAGGTAGTAAAAGCTTTGCGGAAGATGAAAGCCGGCAAGGCAGCAGGTTTGGATGGTATTGCAGTGGAATTTATTGAAAAAGAGGGTGAATGTATTGTTGACTGGTTGGTAAGGTTATTTAATGTATGTATGATTCATGGTGAGGTGCCTGAGGATTGGCGGAATGCTTACATAGTGCCATTGTACAAAGGCAAAGGGGATAAGAGTGAGTGCTCAAATTACAGAGGTATAAGTTTGTTGAGTATTCCTGGGAAATCATATGGGAGGGTATTGATTGAGAGGGTGAAGGCATGTACAGAGCATCAGATTGGGGAAGAGCAGTGTGGTTTTAGAAGTGGTAGAGGATGTGTGGATCAGGTGTTTGCTTTGAAGAATGTATGTGAGAAATACTTGGAAAAGCAAATGGATTTGTATGTAGCATTTATGGATCTGGAGAAAGCATATGATAGAGTTGATAGAGATGCTCTGTGGAAGGTATTAAGAATATATGGTGTGGGAGGCAAGTTGTTAGGAGCAGTGAAGTTTCTATCGAGGATGTAAGGCATGTGTACGTGTAGTAAGAGAGGAAAGTGGTTGGTTCTCAATGAATGTAGGTTTGCGGCAGGGGTGTGTGATGTCTCCATGGTTGTTTAATTTGTTTATGGATGGGGTTGTTAGGGAGGTGAATGCAAGAGTTTTGGAAAGAGGGGCAAGTATGCAGTCTGTTGTGGATGAGAGAGCTTGGGAATTGAGTCAGTTGTTGTTTGCTGATGATACAGCGCTGGTGGCTGATTCATGTGAGAAATTGTAGAAGCTGGTGACTGACTTTGGTAAGGTGTGTGAAAGAAGAGAGTGTAAATGTGAATAAGAGCAAGGTTATTAGGTACAGTAGGGTTAAGGGTCAAGTAATTTGGGAGGTAAGTTTGAATGGAGAAAAACTGTTGGAAGTGAAGTGTTTTAGATATCTGGTAGTGGATTTGGCAGCGGATGGAACCATGGAAGCGGAAGTGAATCATAGGGTGGGGGAGAGGGCGAAAATTCTGGGAGCGTTGAAAAATGTGTGGAAGTTGAGAACATTATCTCAGAAAGCAAAAATGGGTATGTTTGAAGGAATAGTGGTTCCAGCAATGTTGTATGGTTGCGAGGCGTGGGCTATGGATTGAGTTATGCGGAGGAGGGTGGATGTGCTGGAAATGAGATGTTTGGGGACAATATGTGGTGTGAGGTGGTTTGATCAAGTAAGTAATGTAAGGGTAAGAGAGATGTGTGGTAATAAAAAAGAGTGTGCTTGAGAGAGCAGAGGAGGGTGTTTTGAAATGGTTTGATCACATGGAGAGAATGAGTGAGGAAAGATTGACCAAGAGGTGTCAGAGGTGGAGGGAATGAGGAGAAGTGGGAGACCAAATTTGAGGTGGAAAGATGGAGTGAAAAAGATTTTGAGTGATCGGGGCCTGAACATACAGGAGGGTGAAGGGTGTGCAAGGAATAGAGTGAATTGGAACGATGTGGTATACCGGGGCTGACGTGCTGTCAATGGATTGAACCAGGGCATTTGAAGCGTCTGGGGTAAACCATGGAAAGTTCTGTTGGGCCTGGATGTGAAAAGAGAGCTGTGGTTTCGGTGCATTATTACATGACAGCTAGAGACTGAGTGTGAACGAATGGGGCCTTTGTTGTCTTTTCCTAGCGCTACCTCGCACACATAAGGGGGGGAGGGGGTTGTTATTCCATGTGTGGCGGGGTGGCGATGGGAATGAATAAAGGTAGACAGTATGCATTATGTACATGTGTATATATGTATATGTCTGTGTCTGTATATATATATGTATACGTTGAGATGTATAGGTATATATTTTTGCATGTGTGGACGTGTATGTATATACATGTGTATGTGGGTGGGTTGGGCCATTCTTTCGTCTGTTTCCTTGCGCTACCTCGCTAACGCGGAAGACAGCGACAAAGCAAAATAAATAAAATAAATAAAATATCTTTTCTTTTTCTTTCAAACTATTCGCCATTTCCCGCATTAGCGGGGTAGCGTTTAGAACAGAGGACTGGGCCTTTGAGGGAATAATCCTCACCTGGCCCTCTTCTCTGTTCCTTCTTTTGGAAAATTAAAAAAAAATGAGAGGGGAGGATTTCCAGCCCCCCGCTCCCTCCCCTTTTAGTCGCCTTCTACGACACGCAGGGAATACGTGGGAAGTATTCTTTCTCCCCTATCCCCAGGGATAAATAATGATACAGCGCTGGTGGCTGATTCATGTGAGAAACTGCAGAAGCTGGTGACTGAGTTTGGTAAAGTTTGTGAAAGAAGAAAGTTAAGAGTAAATGTGAATAAGAGCAAGGTTATTAGGTACAGTAGGGTTGAGGGTCAAGTCAATTGGGAGGTAAGTTTGAATGGAGCAAAACTGGAGGAAGTAAAGTGTTTTAGATATCTGGGAGTGGATCTGGCAGTGAATGGAACCATGGAAGTGGAAGTGGATCATAGGGTGGGGGAGGGGGCGAAAATCCTGGGAGCCTTGAAGAATGTGTGGAAGTCGAGAACATTATCTCGGAAAGCAAAAATGGGTATGTTTGAAGGAATAGTGGTTTCAACAATGTTGTATGGTTGCGAGGCATGGGCTATGGATAGAGTTGTGTGCAGGAGGATGGATGTGCTGGAAATGAGATGTTTGAGGACAATGTGTGGTGTGAGGTGGTTTGATCGAGTAAGTAACGTAAAGGTAAGAGAGATGTGTGGAAATAAAAAGAGCGTGGTTGAGAGAGCAGAAGAGGGTGTTTTGAAATGGTTTGGGGACATGGAGAGAATGAGTAAGGAAAGATTGACCAAGAGGATATATGTGTCGGAGGTGGAGGGAACGAGGAGAAGTGGGAGACCAAATTGGAGGTGGAAAGATGGAGTGAAAAAGATTTTGTGTGATTGGGGCCTGAACATGCAGGAGGGTGAAAGGAGGGCAAGGAATAGAGTGAACTGGATCGATGTGGTATACCGGGGTTGACGTGCTGTCAGTGGATTGAATCAGGGCATGTGAAGCGTCTGGGGTAAACCATGGAAAGCTGTGTAGGTATGTATATTTGCGTGTGTGGACGTATGTATATACATGTGTATGGGGGTGGGTTGGGCCATTTCTTTCGTCTGTTTCCTTGCGCTACCTCACAAACGCAGGAGACAGCGACAAAGCAAAAAGAAAAAAAAAATATCTTTTTTTTACTTTTCTTTTAAACTATTCGCTATTTCCCGCGTCAGCAAGGTAGCGTTAAGAACAGAGGACTGGGCCTTTTTCGGAATATCCTCACCTGGTTCCCTCTGTTCCTTCTTTTGGAAAATTAAAAAAAAATGAGAGGGGAGGATTTCCAGCCCCCTGCTCCCTCCCCTTTTAGTCGCCTTCTACGACACGCAGGGAATACGTGGGAAGTATATTCTTAATCCCCTATCCCCAGGGATATATATATATATATATATATATATATATATATATATATATATATATGTGAATAAGAGCAAGGTTATTAGGTACAGTAAGGTTGAGGGTCAAGTCTATTGGGAGGTGAGTTTGAATGGAGAAAAACTGGAGGAAGTGAAGTGTTTTAGATATCTGGGAGTGGATCTGGCAGTGGATGGAACCATGGAAGTGGAAGTGGATCATAGGGTGGGGGAGGGGGCGAAAATTCTGGGGGCCTTGAAGAATGTGTGGAAGTCGAGAACATTATCTCGGAAAGCAAAAATGGGTATGTTTGAAGGAATAGTGGTTCCAACAATGTTGTATGGTTGCGAGGCGTGGGCTATGAATAGAGTTGTGCGCAGGAGGATGGATGTGCTGGAAATGAGATGTTTGAGGACAATGTGTGGTGTGAGGTGGTTTGATCGAGTGAGTAACGTAAGGGTAAGAGAGATGTGTGGAAATAAAAAGAGCGAAAGAAATGGCCCAACCCACCCCCATACACATGTATATACATACTTCCAAACACGCAAATATACATACCTACACAGCTTTCCATGGTTTACCCCAGACGCTTCACATGCCCTGATTCAATCCACTGACAGCACGTCAACCCTGGTATACCACATCGATCCAATTCACTCTATTCCTTGCCCTCCTTTCACCCTCCTGCATGTTCAGGCCCCGATCACACAAAATCTTTTTCACTCCATCTTTCCACCTCCAATTTGGTCTCCCACTTCTCCTCATTCCTTCCACCTCCGACACATATATCCTCTTGGTCAATCTTTCCTTACTCATTCTCTCCATGTGCCCAAACCATTTCAAAACACCCTCTTCTGCTCTCTCAACCATGCTCTTTTTATTTCCACACATCTCTCTTTCCCTTATGTTACTTACTCGATCAAACCACCTCACACCACACATTGTCCTCAAACATCTCATTTCCAGCACATCCATCCTCCTGCACACAACTCTATCCATAGCCCACGCCTCGCAACCATACAACATTGTTGGAACCACTATTCCTTCAAACATACCCATTTTTGCTTTCTGAGATAATGTTCTCAACTTCCACACATTCTTCAAGGCTCCCAGGATTTTCGCCCCCTCCCCCACCCTATGATCCACTTCCGTTTCCATGGTTCCATCCACTGCCAGATCCACTCCCAGATATCTAAAACACTTTACTTCCTCCAGTTTTTCTCCATTCAAACTTACCTCCCAATTGACTTGAGCCTCAACCCTACTATACCTAATTACCTTGCTCTTATTCACATTTACTCTTAACTTTCTTCTTTCACACACTTTACCAAACTCAGTCACCAGCTTCTGCAGTTTCTCACATGAATCAGCCACCAGCGCTGTATCATCAGCGAACAACAACTGACTCACTTCCCAAGCTCTCTCATCCCCAACAGACTTCATACTTGCCCCTCTTTCCAAAACTCTTGCATTCACCTCCCTAACAACCCCATCCATAAATAAATTAAACAACCATGGAGACATCACACACCCCTGCCGCAAACCTACATTCACTGAGAACCAATCACTTTCCTCTCTTCCTGCACGTACACATGCCTTACATCCTCGATAAAAACTTTTCACTGTTTCTGACAACTTGCCTCCCACACCATATATTCTTAATACCTTCCTCAGAGCATCTCTATCAACTCTATCATATGCCTTTTCCAGATCCATAAATGCTACATACAAATCCATTTGCTTTTCTAAGTATTTCTCACATACATTCTTCAAAGCAAACACCTGATCCACACATCCTCTACCACTTCTGAAACCACACTGCTCTTCCCCAATCTGATGCTCTGTACATGCCTTCACCCTCTCACTCAATATCCTCCCATATAATATACCAGGAATACTCAACAAACTTATACCTCTGTAATTTGAGCACTCACTCTTATCCCCTTTGCCTTTGTACAATGACACTATGCACGCATTCCGCCAATCCTCAGGCACCTCACCATGAGTCATACATACATTAAATAACCTTACCAACCAGTCAATAATACAGTCACCCCCTTTTTTAATAAATTTCACTGCAATACCATCCAAACCTGCTGCCTTGCCAGCTTTCATCTTCCGCAAAGCTTTTACTACCTCTTCTCTGTTTACCAAATCATTTTCCCTAACCCTCTCACTTTGCACACCACCTCGACCAAAACACCCTATATCTGCCACTCTATCATCAAACACATTCAACAAACCTTCAAAATACTCTCTCCATCTCCTTCTCACATCACCACTACTTGTTAACACCTCCCCATTTGCGCCCTTCACTGAAGTTCCCATTTGCTCCCTTGTCTTACGCACTTTATTTACCTCCTTCCAGAACATCTTTTTATTCTCCCTGAAATTTAATGATACTCTCTCACCCCAACTCTCATTTGCCCTCTTTTTCACCTCTTGCACCTTTCTCTTGACCTCCTGTCTCTTTCTTTTATACATCTCCCACTCAATTGCATTTTTTCCCTGCAAAAATCGTCCAAATGCCTCTCTCTTCTCTTTCACTAATAATCTTACTTCTTCATCCCACCACTCACTACCCTTTCTAATCAACCCACCTCCCACTCTTCTCATGCCACAAGCATCTTTTGCGCAATCCATCACTGATTCCCTAAATACATCCCATTCCTCCCCCTCTCCCCTTACTTATATATATATATATATCATGCTTGGTCCCTCTGGGAACTCCCATCAAGGGGTGACCATGACAAAAGTCTCCCCTTATCCCACTTCTTAAATGCCTCCCTTGTGTACACCATTCCATGCATTCTTCCTCTGTTTCTCTCCCTCAAAATTCCTCCACCCTTTTTGCCCATGTTACAGGTAATTTTCCACTCATGCCATCATCTTCAATTGAACTATCATACACTCTTCTGGTAAACTGCCAGTCTTGCATTCTTTCCTCATGCCCAAACCATCTAAAAGTATTATGTTTCACCCATTCTACCTCTCCATAATTCATTCCCTTTGCATTCTTTGTCATACTATACCTCTAATATACCCTTTCATTTCTTTCTTCATTCTGTTTAGTCACACCACATGCTCTTCTCAAATAACTCATTTCCGGCCTGGATTCCTGATCTCCGTGTCTCATTCCACTGCCTTACTTCAGCTGCATAGGTCTCTCCTTTTCCAACTTACACCTCAACCCTTCATTAGTGTTAGTAACAGCTGCATAGTGAGCCAGCACTTCAGTGGTTGTCTAGTTGCACTTCTCTGACCCAAGTAACTGTCTTTTCTTTCTACCTCCCTCACACTTGGACTACTGGCATTCTGTGCAGAATTGTACAGTTTCTCCTTGTTATACTTAACACTTGACAACACTTAACTCAAACAGCTTGTTCTTTGTTTAGATTTTCTTGTGGTGAGCACTGTGTGCTAGCCCTGCCTTTTGGCAAAATGATGGGAGCAAGATGGAAGTGGTGGGTGTGAACATTTAGGGAGGAGCTTTAGGGAGAAACATCCAGTATAAGTAGTTGGTAAAAACATTGGGTGGGATCGTTAGGTAGAATTATTCAGTAGGAATATTAGGTAGGAGCCTATACAAACACTGCACTAGACTTGCCACTGCCCGTGGCCTCTTAAGGGTGAGGCAGTAAAGGCTAAGAAGCGGCACTGGAGTTCACTAGTTATGGAGACTCAATTGTTATGGCTACCCCCTTGAGGGGATTGCAGAAGGAAACAGGTATCAGACATACCACTATGTAGATAAATAGATAGATAAATGACTACAGCTAGTCAAGGGGTATTATGCAAAATTGATTGCAGCATTATCGAGAGAGAATGAGACAGATATACAGTAAACCCTTGGTTTGACAGACTATTCGGGGAGGGGTGTCCATTAATTCCAAAATATACAATATACAGTAATACAGTATACAGTTGACATGCTTTCTTTTAACTCCTTTATCACTTAATGCCATTTTGAATTGTAAGGATTGTAAAATTGTTTAAAATTGTTTTTATATCCCTGGGGATAGGGGAGAAGAATACTTCCCACGTATTCCCTGCGTGTTGTAGAAGGCGTCAGACTAAAAGGGGGGGGGGGGGGGGCTGGAAATCCTCCTCTTGTTTTTTTTTTTCTTTCTTTTTTAATTTTCCAAAAGAAGGAACAGAGAAGGGGGCCAGGTGAGGATATTCCCTCAAAGGCCCAGTCCTCTGTTCTTAACGCTACCTCGCTATCGTGGGAAATGGCGAATAGTATGAAAAAAAAATTTTTAATGAATAAAGTCTTAATTCTCTGTGTACAGCCTGATCGCACAGTAGCTTGAGACAGACTGAGACTGAAACAAAGCAAATATACCCCACACTACCAAAGTCAAGTGCGATATGAAATGCTCATGGTGTGGTGTTCGAGATTCTGTATTTAGAATTTTCTATTTTTTCTTTTTACTCATTATTGATTAATGTATCATGATTTGTCAGATCCATTACATCCGAAATCCATTAAATTGGTGTCCATTAACTCGAGGGTTTACTACATACCAGTTTCTGAGAAGAGTTATGGTTTTATCCAAGGCTGCACTGCTTCCAGTAACAGGGAACTTCTTTGACAATATAGTGTTACATTCTCATCAAAGGTGACTTTTTTACATGGTTTGGACATGTGGAGAGAATGATCGAGATGTTGACATAGAATATACGTGTCAGAGGAGGAGGGAACAAGAAGCCAAATTGGAGATAGAAGGATGGAGTGAAAATTTTTTTGAGCAATTAGGGCAAGAGGGTGAAAGGTCTGCATGGAATAGAAAGAATTGGAAAGATGTTTTATATTGGGATCAATGTGCTTCCTATCCATAACCAGGCCCCACGGTTTACTCCAGACATTTTTCATGTGCCTTGGTTCACTCCATTGACAGAACGTTGACCCCAGTATGCCACATTGTTCCAATTCAGTCTATTCCCTGCAGTTTTCGCCCTCCTGCATGTTCAGGACCCATGTTTTCATACACATACATATACATACACATACATAGACATATACATATGTTCGTATTCATACTTGCTTGCCTTCATCCATTCCTGGCACCACCCTGCCCCACAGAAAACAGCATCGCTGCCCCCCACTTCAGCAAGGTAGCGCCAGGAAAAGACAAAAAAGGCCACATTCGTTCACACAGTCTTTAGCTCTCATGTGTAATACATCGAAACCACAGCTTCCTATCCACATTCAGGCCCCATACCATGGTTTTCCCCAGTTGTTTTGCATGCCCTGGTTCAGTCTATTGACAGCATGTCTACCCTGGTATACCACATCCTTCCAATTCACTCTATCCCTTCCATACCTCTCACCCTCCTTATGTTCAGGCACTGATCACTCAAAATCTTTTTCACTCCATCCTTTCACCTCCAATTTGCTCTCCCACTTCTCCTTGTTCCTTCCACCTTTCCTCACTCATTCTTTCCAAACTATATCATCACACCCTCTTCTACTCTCTTGACCACACTCTTTTTATTACCACACATCTCTCTTACCCTTTCATTGCTTACTCGATCAAACCGCCTCATACCACATATTGTCCTCAAATATTTCATTTCCATCACATCCACCATCCTCCGTACAACCATATCTATAGTCCATGCCTTGCAACCATATAATATAGTTGGAACTACTGTTCCTTCAAACATACCCTGAGATAGTGTTCTCTCTTTCCACGCATTCTTCATTGTTCCCAGATCCTTTGCCCCCTCCCTCAGCTTGTATTTCACTTCCGCTTCCTTCGTTCCATTTGCTGCAAAGTCCACTCCCAGATATCTAAACACTTCACTTCCTCCAATTTTCTCCATTCAAACTTACATCCTAATTAACTCGTCCCTCCACCCGGCTGAACTTAATAACCTTGCTCTTATTCACAATTACTCTTAACTTTCTCCTTTCACACACTTTTCCAAACTCAGTCCCCAACTTCTGCCGTTTTTCACTTGAATCAGCCACCAGTGCTGTATTATCGGCGAACAACTTGCTCACTTCCCAGGCCCTCCCATCCACAACAGACTGCAAACTTGCCTCTCTTTCCGAAACTCTTGCATTCACCTTCCTAAATTAAACAACCATGGGGACATCACATATGCTTCTGCCACAGACCGACTGGGGGTTACAGTTCTGGAAAACTAGAGAGAGTTATGCATCATGTTCATGCAGAGAGAGAGCTTTCAAGGTTCCAGGTAGTGAATTCTTGTTTTTGGTGGCATGGGTGTGGAACAGAACTCCATAAACCTCATGATTATCAAGTTATAATAAGGCTGTCATCACCCCATTTCATGTGTGTGCCCAACACTGTCAACCCTACTCCTGGGTAGGATGTATTCCAAGAGGCATTTCCCTCTATAGTTGCAGTGGAATGGACTTTGGGTACTTCCACCCAGGTAACGAAGACCTGCTAGATGTGTAGGTCATACACAAACTCTGGTGTGGGGCATGGGCCTACAGCAGATAATGCAATTGGATCTCTCTTCAGAGTATATATGGGGTAGAATTTAGCTCCTCATTTCAGATGGAGACCAAAATCTGTACTGACAGTTGAGGAATTGTGCCATGCAGATTTTTCCTTTTAAAAATACTCCAATTTGTAGGAGTCGTAGGCTACCTATTGAACAAGATGTCACCCAGATCACCCCAGTCACAAAGCAATAAGAAGGAACTCTTGAAGGTACCAGCAGGACCATGAAGGTATTAAGGTACCTGGTTACCCCTGTAACCCACCATAGGCTCATGTAGGATCCAGTTTCCAATGGACTCCTGAATGGCCCCAGACTAAATAATAGATAGGGAAGACTCCTGGTCTGAGAGTGGGAACTGTTATTACTGATAACTAATAATTGACAGTATTCCATTCCTTAATTCATTAATGGGTAACTGTAAGCCATCCTTTGAATCACATGGAAGAATAAGAAGCAAGGGCTCCCCCATTTAGGGAAGAAATGTAAGGCTCAGTTCCTCATCCTGATGAGGATTTCACCATAGGCAGAGCCATGCCAGACTAAGATATGGTGAGAGCATGGAAGGTGACCGGATGAGGCAGGTCCAGGTCCCAGTCTGCTGCAGTCACAGGTTTTAGATTTCAACATCAAGTTGAAAATAGAAACACCATAAATGACTTTTCATTTTTTAGCAGAGAAGTGATCTCTTACATGCAACACACCCCCCCTCCCCTCCCCAGAAATCTAATTAAACAGCAAAAGGGTTAAAACAGCCTCAATTATATAATGCAAGCTTAATTGTTCAGATCTCAAAATGTCTATATCTATATCCCTCACCAGAAGTTTCTTTATTTACCTAGATTTTTTTCTGATCTGCACTGTTTGTCAACCTACTCTAAATACACTATCACTGTCATTTCTCAAACAGATTATTTAATGACATCCAGATTCATTTTACATCCCTACCTTGATTTTTTAACATGCAATATTTTGCAGTTCCTCACTGGCTGCTCCATAAATCCACCAAATGATGATAAAAACACTAAATTGCTTACCTATATATAACTGGTTATTCTGCTTTTCTGTGCACCCCATATCTGTCATAAGAGCATCTGATCATTTCTTTTTTGCTTTAACTCCTTTCCACATGTATGTGCCTTTTCCTCTGTACATTTCCAAATGCAGGCAAATGATGCCATTAAATAAGTGACTTGACAACAGGGATGTTCCATAAAACCAGTTATTCTGGCGAATACCCCATCAGCTTGGAGAAATTCCTTATATTTGGACTTGTTCTTGTTACTGATGCTCACTTCAAGCTTGAAGTTACCAAAAATTGCTCTAAGAATTACTGGTTTAAAAAGAGAGATATACATAAGTATATGTATGCAAGTAGGAGAGATGGCCAGAGAGTGTTATTGGATTATGTGTTAATTGATAGGCGTGTGAAAGAAAGACTTTTGGATGTTAATGTGCTGAGAGGTGCAACTGGAGGGATGTCTGATCATTATCTTGTGGAGGCTAAGGTGAAGATTTGTAGAGGTTTTCAGAAAAGAAGAATGTTGGGGTGAAAAGAGTGGTGAGAGTAAGTGAGCTTGGGAAGGAGACTTGTGTGAGGAAGTACCAGGAGAGACTGAGTATAGAATGGAAAAAGGTGAGAACAAAGGGCGTAAGGGGAGTGGGGGAAGAATGGGATGTATTTAGGGAAGCAGTGATGGCTTGCGCAAAAGATGCTTGTGGCATGAGAAGCATGGGAGATGGGCAGATTAGAAAGCAAAGTGAGAGGTGGGATGAAGTAAGATTATTAGTGAAAGAGAAGAGAGAGGCATTTGGACGATTTTTGCAGGGAAATAATGCAAATGAGTGGGAGATGTATAAAAGAAAGAGGCAGGAGGTCAAGAGAAAGGTGCAAGAGGTGAAAAAGAGGGCACATGAGAGTTGGGGTGAGAGAGTATCATTGAATTTTAGGGAGAACAAAAAGATGTTTTGGAAGGAGTTAAATAAAGTGCGTAACACAAGGGAATCAATGGGAACTTCAGTGAATGGGGGCTAATGGGACGGTGATAATAAGTAGTGGTGATGTGAGAAGGAGATGGAGTGAGTATTTTGACGGTTTGTTGAATGTGTTTGATGATAGAGTGGCAGCTATAGCGTGTTTTGGTCAAGGTGGCGTGCAAAGTGAGAGGGTTAGGGAAAATGATTTGGTAAACAGGGAAGAGGTAGTGAAAGCTTTGTGGAATATGAAAGCCGGCAAGGCAGCGGGTTTGGATGGTATTGCAGTGGAATTTATTAAAAAAGGGGGTAACTGTATTGTTGACTGGTTGGTAAGGTTATTTAATGTATGCATGACTCATGGTGAGGTGCCTGAGGATTGGCGATGCTTGCATAGTGCCATTGTACAAAGGCAAAGGGGATAAAAGTGAGAGCTCAAATTACAGAGGTGTAAGTTTGTTGAGTGTGCCTGGGAAATTAAATGGGAGGGTATTGATTGAGAGGGCGAAGGCATGTACAGAGCATCAGATTGGGGAAGAGCAGTGTGGTTTCAGAAGTGGTAGATGATGTGTGAGAAATACTTAGAAAAGCAAATGGATTTGTATGTAGCATTTATGGATCTGGAGAAGGCATATGATAAAAGTTGATAGAGGTGCTCTGTGGAAGGTATTAAGAATATATGGTGTGGGAGGCAGGTTGTTAGAAGCAGTGAAAAGTTTTTATTTATGATGTAAGGCATGTGTACATGTAGGAAGAGAGGAAAGTGATTGGTTCTCAGTGAATGTAGGTTTGCGGCAGGGGTGTGTGATGTCTCCATGGTTGTTTAATTTGTTTATGGATGGGGTTGTTAGGCAGCTGAATGCAAGAGTTTTGGAAAGGGGGCAAGTGTGCAGTCTGTTGTGGATGAGAGAGCTTGGGAAGTGAGTCAGTTGTTGTTTGCTGATGATACAGCGCTGGTGGCTGATTCTTGTGAGAAACTGCAGAAGCTGGTGACTGAGTTTGGTAAAGTGTGTGAAAGAAGAAAGCTGAATAAATGTGAATAAGAGCAAGGTTATTAGGTACAGTAGGTTTGAGGGACAAGGCAATGGGAGGTAAGTTTGAATGGAGAAAAACTGTTGGAAGTGAAGTGTTTTAGATATCTGGGAGTGGATTTGGCAGTGGATGGAACCATGGAAGCAGAAGTGAATCATAGGGTGGGGGAGGGGGCGAAAGTTCTGGGAGCATTGAAGAATGTGTGGAAGTCGAGAACATTATCTTGGAAAGCAAAAATGGGTATGTTTGAAGGAATAGTGGTTCCAACAATGTTATATGGTTGCGAGGCATGGGCTATGGATAGAGTTGTGTGGAGGAGGGTGGATGTGCTGGAAATGAGATGTTTGAGGACATATGTGGTGTGAGGTGGTTTGATCGAGTAAGTAATAATTGGGTAAGAGAGATGTGTGGTAATAAAAAGAGTGTGGATGAGAGAGCAGAGGGTGTTTTGAAATGGTTTGGTCACATGGAGAGAATGAGTGATGAAAGATTGACCAAGAGGATATATGTGTCAGAGGTGGAGGGAACGAGGAGAAGTGGGAGACCAAATTGGAGGTGGAAAGATGGAGTGAAAAAGATTTTGAGTGATCGGGGCCTGAACATACAGGAGGGTGAAGGGTGTGCAAGGAATAGAGTGAATTGGAATGATGTGGTATACCGGGGCCGACGTGCTGTCAATGGATTGAACCAGGGCATGTGAAGCGTCTGGGGTAAACCATGGAAAGTTCTGTGGGGCCTGGATGTGAGAAGGGAGCTGTGGTTTCGGTGCATTATTACACGACAGCTAGAGACTGAGTGTGAACAAAAGTGGCCTTTGTTGTCTTTTCCTAGCGCTACCTCGCGCACATTTGGGGGAGGGCGTTGTTATTTCATGTGTGGCAATGGGAATGAATAAAGGTAGACAGTATGAATTATGTACATGTGTATACATGTATATGTCTGTGTTTGTATGTATATGTTAGGATGTATAGGTATATATATTTGCATGTGTGGACGTGTATGTATATACATGTGTATGTGGGTGGGTTGGGCCATTCTTTCGTCTGTTTCCTTGCGCTACCTCGCAATACCCAATTATATATACATTTCTATGTATACATATATATACATACACAGACATATACATATATACACATGTACATAATTCATACTTGCTGCCTTTGTTCATTCCCATCGGCCACCCTGCCACATGAAATGACACCCCCCTTCCCCTGCATGCGCCTGAGGTAGCTCTCGGAAAAGACAACAAAGGCCACATTTGTTCACACTAAGTCTCTAGCCGTCATGTATAATGCACCGGCTTATCATTATCTTTTAAAAATCTTGAATCTTGTCACATCAGTGAGTCACTGTTTTAGAAGTTTAATTTATTTTTGCTGAAATTACCTGTTATAATCTATCTTGAACATCATATATGTTCTAATATGTTCTGTTTCTGGGGACAAGGAAGAAAGAATAACTACAATGCCTACATTTTCCATGCATATCATAGCAAATGACTAAAAGGAACAGGATTAAGGGAATGGAAATCCTTCCCATCTAGTATATTACCACTTTCTAAAAGTTGTTAAAGAAGGAAGCTTGAATTTTTCTTAGAAGACTTAGGTCATCTGTTCCTGCCACAACCTCACTAAGATAGGAAAGACAGGCTGGTATACAGAAAAACAAGAATAATATGAACAATTGTTTTTTTTTTATAGGGGTGTTTGTCTCCCAAGGTGTTTCCATGTGTATATTTACAGTAAACAGGAAAAAATTCCTATTTACATATTTTTGCCCATTTCATGGACATTTCCTGTACATTTCTAATGTATATACCATTTCCCTCATTCAAAGCAGAATGATCCTGGATAAACATATTCTCACCTCCTAGTTAAGTTTTAGTCATTCTTGAGATGACTTGTTAATATAATATCAAAAGTTTGTATTAGAAATATGCCTGGAAGTCTGGACATTTTGAAGAGAATCAGTGGCCTTCTGTATGCATTAACCTTATTTCATATTTCAAGTTCCTCAACAACTTTAGTAATTTCAGATGAGTAGAGTTTAAGAATAAGATTAATAAGAAATATCAGTTTTGGGGATAAGATAAGGGGATAAGAGTGAGTGCTCAAATTACAGAGGTATAAGTTTGTTGAGTATTCCTGGTAAGTTATATGGGAGGGCATTGATTGAGAGGGTGAAGGGATGTACAGAGCATCAGATTGGGGAAGAGCAGTGTGGTTTCAGAAGTGGTAGAGGATGTGTGGATCAGGTGTTTGCTTTGAAGAATGTATGAGAAATACTTAGAAAAACAAATGGATTTGTACGTGGCATTTATGGATCTGGAGAAGGCATATCATAGAGTTGATAGAGATACTCTGTGGAAGGTTTTAAGAATATATGGTGTGGGAGGCAAGTTCTTAGAAGCAGTGAAAAGTTTTTATCGAGGATGTAAGGCATGTGTACGTGTAGGAAGAGAGGAAAGTGATTGGTTCTCAGTGAATGTAGGTTTGCGGCAGGGGTGTGTGATGTCTCCATGGTTGTTAAATTTGTTTATGGATGGGGTTGTTAGGGAGGTGAATGCAAGAGTTTTGGAAAGAGGGGCAAGTATGCAGGCTGTTGTGTATGAGAGAGCTTGGGAAGTGAGTCAGTTGTTGTTCGCTGATGATACAGCGCTGGTGGCTGATTCTTGTAAGAAACTGCAGAAGCTGGTGACTGAGTTTGGTAAAGTGTGTGAAAGAAGAAAGTTAAGAGTAAATGTGAATAAGAGCAAGGTTATTAGGTACAGTAGGGTTGAGGGTCAAGTCAATTGGGAGGTTAATTTGAATGGAGAAAAGCTGGAGGAAGTGGAGTGTTTTAGATATCTGGGAGTGGATCTGGCAGCGGATGGAACCATGGAAGCGGAAGTGAATCATAGGGTGGGGGAGGGGGCGAAAATTCTGGGAGCCTTGAAGAATGTTTGGAAGTCGAGAACATTATCTCGGAAAGCAAAAATGGGTATGTTTGAAGGAATAGTGGTTCCAACAATGTTGTATGGTTGCGAGGCGTGGGCTATGGATAGAGATGTGTGCAGGAGGGTGGATGTGCTGGAAATGAGATGTTTGAGGACAATATGTGGTGTGAGGTGGTTTGATCGAGTAAGTAACGTAAGGGTAAGAGAGATGTGTGGAAGTAAAAAGAGTGTGGTTGAGAGAGCAGAAGAGGGTGTTTTGAAATGGTTTGGTCACATGGAGAGAATGAGTGAGGAAAGGTTGACCAAGAGGATATATGTGTCAGAGGTGGAGGGAACGAGGAGAAGTGGGAGACCAAATTGGAGGTGGAAAGATGGAGTGAAAAAGATTTTGAGTGATTGGGGCCTGAACATGCAGGAGGGTGAAAGGTGTGCAAGGAATAGAGTGAATTGGAACGATGTGGTATACCGGGGTCGACGTGCTGTCAATGGATTGAATCAGGGCATGTGAAGCGTCTGGGGTAAACCATGGAAAGTTTTGTGGGGCCTGGATGTGGAAAGGGAGCTGTGGTTTCGGTGCATTATTACATGACAGCTAGAGACTGAGTGTGAACGAATGGGGCCTTTGGTGTCTTTTCGTAGCGCTACCTCGCACACATGAGGGGGAGGGGGTTGTTATTCCATGTGTGGCGATGGGAACAAATAAAGGCAGACAGTATGAATTATGTACATGTGTATATATGTATATGTCTGTGTGTGTATATATGTGTACACTGAGATATAGGTATGTATATTTGCGTGTGTGGACGTGTATGTGTATGTGTATGTGGGCGGGTTGGGCCATTCTTTCGTCTGTTTCCTTGCGCTACCTCGCTAACGCGGGAGAGAGCGACAAAGCAAAATAAAAATCAGTTTTGGAACAATGATACCTTCCATGTCTGTTCAATGGTGGCATAGTAAAACTTAACTCTGGCCTGATATTATGTTTGTCTTGCAACAGTGCTTCCATGGTGGCTAAAGCTATTTCAAACCCTATTAGCCTTCTATCATCTGTAGTAGCTATTTTACAATGCAACTTTTCTCTCTCATTAGATCTAATTCAACATCACATAATTTTCTCATCTTTTTCATTAGACAGTTCCCTAATGATTTTTTCCAACCAGTCCTTAGATTAACATAAAAGTCATGTACTTATCTGCCATTCATTTAAAACTGCAAATGTTCTCAGCAATTTTAAATTTTTAGTTATTTCATGCCTGCAAAGCTCTAAATTCACCCTACAAAATGTGCAAGGAATAGAGTGAATTGGAACAATGTGGTATACCGGGGTTGACGTGCTGTCAATGGATTGAACCAGGGCATGCGAAGTGTCTGGGGAAAACCATGGAAAGTTCTGTGGGGCCTGGATGTGGAAAGGGAGCTGTGGTTTCAGTGCATTATTACATGACAGCTATAGACTGAGTGTGAACGAATGTGGCCTTTGTTGTCTTTTCCTAGCACTACCTCACACACGAGGGGGGAGGGGGTTGTTATTCCATGTGTGGCTAGGTGGCGATGGGAATGAATAAAGGCAGATAGTATGAATTATGTAATTGTGTATATATGTATATGTCTGTGTGTGTATATATATGTATACATTGAGATGTATAGGTATGTATATTTGCGTGTGTGGATGTGTATGTATATACATTTGTATGTGGGTGGGTTGGGCCATTCTTTCGTCTGTTTCCTTGCGCTACCCCGCTAACGCGGGAGACAGCGACAAAGCAAAATAAATGAAATATAAATAGGGGGCCAGGTGATGATATTCCCTCAGAGGCCCAGTCTCCTGTTCTTAACGCTACCTTGCTAATGCGGGAAATGGCGAATAGTTTGAAAGAAAAAGAAAGAAAATATACTGACTTATGTAGCGCCGATTGTTACAGCTAAGTGAACAAGACGCTTGTACAACATAGGAGTTAAATCGCTCTCGTTCAGGTATGGTTCTACCAGACTCTGTTGCGAGGTAATTAACCTTCTGTGTCTTCTGCCTTCTGCTGGTGTATTATAGATTGGCTTGTCAGGTTACCCACCATGTCCATGGGCCAAGTTAAGGTGTCTGAGGACTGGTAGACTGCATATTTAGTACATAAGATTAGATACTGTAAGTTTGAAAAGCTTGGATGTGGCGCGTACATCCTCTACAGCTGCATCTACATTCCTACCAAGACATACACATCATCTACAGAAAGTGAACTGACGTGAGTCAGAGGATCATCTCGTCCCCATCACATCATTCAGAGCGATACCAGTTTGCATCAGCCTTCACTCCTGCCTGCAGTAGCATGCTTTCTGATATG
The DNA here is from genome assembly GCF_036320965.1 of Panulirus ornatus. Classification (NCBI taxonomy): domain Eukaryota; kingdom Metazoa; phylum Arthropoda; class Malacostraca; order Decapoda; family Palinuridae; genus Panulirus; species Panulirus ornatus. The sequence continues at coordinate 14,915,932 of NC_092235.1, forward strand.
TTTCATGAGCTCCTCTTCGCTAACGGAACTACCTTGGCCCACCAGTGATGCTACTACGTTTGTGAATCAAGAACCATTGCAACACAAACCTCGCCAGGTGGTAGAGTGTCCCGCAGTGTATCGAGACAGACTTCCCCAGAACTTTTTTTAAAGGGGAAGTAAATGTTTATAGTTGTGTTACTAGAGTGATAGTTTTTATACATGGTGCTTTGACAAGAAAATAGTGAAATTGGAAAAAATGTAGCTTAGACATTGAAGCTTATTGATACAGTGGTTAAATTGATGAGAATTACTATTGACGTTTGTGTAAATAAATTAAACATTTCCTTTCCATAGCCAGAGGTTGAACCATTATGTGACATTCATTTTTTCATTTCATTTCAAGCTAGAAGTTTCAGTTTTCTAAATTGTTTCTTACATTTTTCACATGTATATATATGTATGTGTGTGTGTGTATATGTGCGTGTGTGTGTGTATGTGTATATATATATGTATATTATCCCTGGGGATAGGGGTGAAAGAATACTTCCCACGCATTCCTCGCGTGTCATAGAAAGCGACTAGAGGGGACGGGAGCGGGGGGCCAGAAATCCTCCCCTCCTTGTATTTTTTTAACTTTCTAAAATGGGAAACAGAAGGAGTCACGCGGGGAGTGCTCATCCTCCTCGAAGGCTCAGATTGGGGTGCCTAAATGTGTGTGGATGTAACCAAGATGTGAAAAAAGGAGAGATAGGTAGTATGTTTGAGGAAAGGAACCTGGATGTTTTGGCTCTGAGTGAAACGAAGCTCAAGGGTAAAGGGGAAGAGTGGTTTGGGAATGTCTTGGGAGTAAAGTCAGGGGTTAGTGAGAGGACAAGAGCAAGGGAAGGAGTAGCACTACTCCTGAAACAGGAGTTGTGGAAGTATGTGATAGAATGTAAGAAAGTAAATTCTCGATTAATATGGGTAAAACTGAAAGTTGATGGAGAGAGATGGGTGATTATTGGTGCATATGCACCTGGGCATGAGAAGAAAGATCATGAGAGGCAAGTGTTTTGGGAGCAGCTGAATGAGTGTGTTAGTGGTTTTGATGCACGAGACCAGGTTATAGTGTTGGGTGATTTGAATGCAAAGGTGAGTAATGTGGCAGTTGAGGGAATAATTGGTATACATGGGGTGTTCAGTGTTGTAAATGGAAATGGTGAAGAGCTTGTAGATTTATGTGCTGAAAAAGGACTGATGATTGGGAATACCTGGTTTAAAAAGCGAGATATACATAAGTATACTTATGTAAGTAGAAGAGATGGCCAGAGAGCGTTATTGGATTACGTGTTAATTGATAGGCGCGCGAAAGAGAGACTTTTGGATGTTAATGTGCTGAGAGGTGCAACTGGAGGGATGTCTGATCATTATCTTGTGGAGGCTAAGGTGAAGATTTGTATGGGTTTTCAGAAAAGAAGAGTGAATGTTGGGGTGAAGAGGGTGGTGAGAGTAAGTGAGCTTGGGAAGGAGACTTGTGTGAGGAAGTACCAGAGGAGACTGAGTACAGAATGGAAAAAGGTGAGAACAATGGAAGTAAGGGGAGTGGGGGAGGAATGGGATGTACTTAGGGAATCAGTGATGGATTGCGCAAAAGATGCTTGTGGCATGAGAAGAGTGGGAGATGGGTTGATTAGAAAGGGTAGTGAGTGGTGGGATGAAGAAGTAAGAGTATTAGTGAAAGAGAAGAGAGAGGCATTTGGACGATTTCTGCAGGGAAAAAATGAAATTGAGTGGGAGACGTATAAAAGAAAGAGAGAGGAGGTCAAGAGAAAGGTGCAAGAGGTGAAAAAAAGGGCAAATGAGAGTTGGGGTGAGAGAGTATCATTAAATTTTAGGGAGAATAAAAAGATGTTCTGGAAGGAGGTAAATAAAGTGCGTAAGACAAGGGAGCAAATGGGAACTTCAGTGAAGGGCGCAAATGGGGAGGTGATAACAAGTAGTGGTGATGTGAGAAGAGATGGAGTGGGTTTGTTGAATGTGTTTGATGATAGAGTGGCAGATATAGGGTGTTTTGGTCGAGGTGGTGTGCAAAGTGCAAGGGTTAGGAAAAATGAGTTGGTAAACAGAGAAGATGTAGTAAAAGCTTTGCGGAAGATGAAAGCCGGCAAGGCAGCAGGTTTGGATAGTATTGCAGTGGAATTTATTAAAATAGGGGGTGACTGTATTGTTGACTGGTTGGTAAGGTTATTTAATGTATGTATGACTCATGGTGAGGTGCCTGAGGATTGGCGGAATGCGTGCATAGTGCCATTGTACAAAGGCAAAGGGGATAAGAGTGAGTGCTCAAATTACAGAGGTATAAGTTTGTTGAGTATTCCTGGTAAATTATATGGGAGGGTATTGATTGAGAGGGTGAAGGCATGTACAGAGCATCAGATTGGGGAAGAGCAGTGTGGTTTCAGAAGTGGTAGAGGATGTGTGGATCAGGTGTTTGCTTTGAAGAATGTATGTGAGAAATACTTAGAAAAGCAAATGGATTTGTATGTAGCATTTATGGATCTGGAGAAGGCATATGATAGAGTTGATAGAGATGCTCTGTGGAAGGTATTAAGAATATATGGTGTGGGAGGCTAGTTGTTAGAAGCAGTGAAAAGTTTTTATCGAGGATGTAAGGCATGTATAGTACGTGTAGGAAGAGAGGAAAGTGATTGGTTCTCAGTGAATGTAGGTTTGCGGCAGGGGTGTGTGATGTCTCCATGGTTGTTTAATTTGTTTATGGATGTGGTTGTTAGGGAGGTGAATGCAAGAGTTTTGGAAAGAGGGGCAAGTATGAAGTCTGTTCGGGGATGAGAGAGCTTGGGAAGTGAGTCAGTTGTTGTTCGCTGATGATACAGCGCTGGTGGCTGATTCATGTGAGAAACTGCAGAAGCTGGTACTGAGTTTGGTAAAGTGTGTGAAAGAAGAAAGTTAAGAGTAAATGTGAATAAGAGCAAGGTTATTAGGTACAGTAGGGTTGAGGGTCAATTCAATTGGGAGGTGAGTTTGAATGGAGAAAAACTGGAGGAAGTGAAGTGTTTTAGATATCTGGGAGTGGATCTGGCAGCGGATGGAACCATGGAAGCGGAAGTGGATCATAGGGTGGGGGAGGGGGCGAAAATTCTGGGAGCCTTGAAGAATGTGTGGAAGTCGAGAACATTATCTCGGAAAGCAAAAATGGGTATGTTTGAAGGAATAGTGGTTCCAACAATGTTGTATGGTTGCGAGGCGTGGACTATGGATAGAGTTGTGCGCAGGAGGATGGATGTGCTGGAAATGAGATGTTTGAGGACAATGTGTGGTGTGAGGTGGTTTGATCGAGTAAGTAACGTAAGGGTAAGAGAGATGTGTGGAAATAAAAAGAGCGTGGTTGAGAGAGCAGACGAGGGTGTTTTGAAATGGTTTGGTCACATGGAGAGAATGAGTGAGGAAAGATTGACCAAGAGGATATATGTGTCGGAGGTGGAGGGAACGAGGAGAAGAGGGAGACCAAATTGGAGGTGGAAAGATGGAGTGAAAAAGATTTTGTGTGATCGGGGCCTGAACATGCAGGAGGGTGAAAGGGTGCAAGGAATAGAGTGAATTGGAACGATGTGGTATACCAGGGGTTGACGTGCTGTCATGGATTGAATCAGGGCATGTGAAGCGTCTGGGGTAAACCATGGAAAGTTTTGTGGGGCCTGGATGTGGAAAGGGAGCTGTGGTTTCGGTGCATTATTGACATGACAGCTAGAGACTGAGTGTGAACGAATGGGGCCTTTGGTTGTCTTTTCGTAGCGCTTACCTCGCACACATGAGGGGAGGGGTTGTTATTCCATGTGTGGCGATGGAACAAATGAAAGGCAGGGCAGTGATGAATTATGTACATGTGTATATATATGTATATGTCTGTGTGTGTATATATGTGTACACTGAGATATAGGTATGTATATTTGCGTGTGTGGATGTGTATGTGTAATGTGTATGGGGCGGGTTGGGCCATTCTTTCGTCTGTTTCCTTGCGCTACCTCGCTAACGCGGGAGAGAGCGACAAAGCAAAATAAAATCAGTTTTGGAACAATGATACTTCCATGTCTGTTCAATGTGGCATAGTAAAACTTAACTCTGGCCTGATATTATGTTTGTCTTGCAACAGTGCTTCCATGGTGGCTAAAGCTATTTCAAACCCTATTAGCCTTCTATCATCTGTAGTAGCTATTTTACAATGCAACTTTTCTCTCTCATTAGATCTAATTCAACATCACATAATTTTCTCATCTTTTTCATTAGACAGTTCCCTAATGATTTTTTCCAACCAGTCCTTAGATTAACATAAAAGTCATGTACTTATCTGCCATTCATTTAAAACTGCAAATGTTCTCAGCAATTTTAAATTTTTAGTTATTTCATGCCTGCAAAGCTCTAAATTCACCCTACAAAATGTGCAAGGAATAGAGTGAATTGGAACAATGTGGTATACCGGGGTTGACGTGCTGTCAATGGATTGAACCAGGCATGCGAAGTGTCTGGGAAAACCATGGAAAGTTCTGTGGGGCCTGGATGTGGAAAGGGAGCTGTGGTTTCAGTGCATTATTACATGACAGCTATAGACTGAGTGTGAACGAATGTGGCCTTTGTTGTCTTTTCCTAGCACTACCTCACACACGAGGGGGAGGGGGTTGTTATTCCATGTGGCTAGGTGGCGATGGAATGAATAAAGGCAGATAGTATGAATTATGTAATTGTGTATATATGTATATGTCTGTGTGTGTAATATATATGTATACATTGAGATGTATAGGTATGTATATTTGCGTGTGGGATGTGTATGTATATACATTTGTATGTGGGTGGGTTGGGCCATTCTTTCGTCTGTTTCCTTGCGCTACCCCCGCTAACGCGGGAGACAGCGACAAAGAAAAATAAATGAAATATAAATAGGGCCAGGTGATGATATTCCCTCAGAGGCCCAGTCTCCTGTTCTTAACGCTACCTTGCTAATGCGGGAAATGGCGAATAGTTTGAAAGAAAAAGAAAGAAAATATACTGACTTATGTAGCGCCGATTGTTACAGCTAAGTGAACAAGACGCTTGTACAACATAGGAGTTAAATCGCTCTCGTTCAGGTATGGTTCTACCAGACTCTGTTGCGAGGTAATTAACCTTCCATGTCTTCTGCCTTCTGCTGGTGTATTATAGATTGGCTTGTCAGGTTACCCACCATGTCCATGGGCCAAGTTGAGGTGTCTGAGGACTGGTAGACTGCATATTTAGTACATAAGATTAGATACTGTAGTTTGAAAAGCTTGGATGTGGCGCGTACATCCTCTACAGCTGCATCTACATTCCTACCAAGACATACACATCATCTACAGAAAGTGAACTGACGTGAGTCAGAGGATCATCTCGTCCCCATCACATCATTCAGAGCGATACCAGTTTGCATCAGCCTTCACTCCTGCCTGCAGTAGCATGCTTTCTGATATGTTTCATGAGCTCCTCTTCGCTAACGGAACTAAACCCTTTGGCCCACCAGTGATGCTACTACGTTTGTGAATCAAGAACCATTGCACACAAACCTCGCCAGGTGGTAGAGTGTCCCGCAGTGTATCGAGACAGACTTCCCCAGAACTTTTTTTAAAGGGGAAGTAAATGTTTATAGTTGTGTTACTGGAGTGATAGTTTTTATACATGGTGCTTTGACAAGAAAATAGTGAAATTGGAAAAAATGTAGCTTAGACATTGAAGCTTATTGATACAGTGGTTAAATTGATGAGAACTACTATTGACGTTTGTGTAAATAAATTAAACATTTCCTTTCCATAGCCAGAGGTTGAACCATTATGTGACATTCATTTTTTCATTTCATTTCAAGCTAGAAGTTTCAGTTTTCTAAATTGTTTCTTACATTTTTCACATGTATATATATGTATGTGTGTGTGTGTATATGTGCGTGTGTGTGTGTGTGTGTATGTGTATATATATATATGTATATTATCCCTGGGGATAGGGGTGAAAGAATACTTCCCACGCATTCCTCGCGTGTCGTAGAAAGCGACTAGAGGGGACGGGAGCGGGGGGCCAGAAATCCTCCCCTCCTTGTATTTTTTAACTTTCTAAAATGGGAAACAGAAGGAGTCACGCGGGGAGTGCTCATCCTCCTCGAAGGCTCAGATTGGGGTGCCTAAATGTGTGTGGATGTAACCAAGATGTGAAAAAAGGAGAGATAGGTAGTATGTTTGAGGAAAGGAACCTGGATGTTTTGGCTCTGAGTGAAACGAAGCTCAAGGGTAAAGGGGAAGAGTGGTTTGGGAATGTCTTGGGAGTAAAGTCAGGGGTTAGTGAGAGGACAAGAGCAAGGGAAGGAGTAGCAGTACTCCTGAAACAGGAGTTGTGGAAGTATGTGATAGAATGTAAGAAAGTAAATTCTCGATTAATATGGGTAAAACTGAAAGTTGATGGAGAGAGATGGGTGATTATTGGTGCATATGCACCTGGGCATGAGAAGAAAGATCATGAGAGGCAAGTGTTTTGGGAGCAGCTGAATGAGTGTGTTAGTGGTTTTGATGCACGAGACCGGGTTATAGTGTTGGGTGATTTGAATGCAAAGGTGAGTAATGTGGCAGTTGAGGGAATAATTGGTATACATGGGGTGTTCAGTGTTGTAAATGGAAATGGTGAAGAGCTTGTAGATTTATGTGCTGAAAAAGGACTGATGATTGGGAATACCTGGTTTAAAAAGCGAGATATACATAAGTATACTTATGTAAGTAGGAGAGATGGCCAGAGAGCGTTATTGGATTACGTGTTAATTGACAGGCGTGCGAAAGAGAGACTTTTGGATGTTAATGTGCTGAGAGGTGCAACTGGAGGGATGTCTGATCATTATCTTGTGGAGGCTAAGGTGAAGATTTGTATGGGTTTTCAGAAAAGAAGAGTGAATGTTGGGGTGAAGAGGGTGGTGAGAGTAAGTGAGCTTGGGAAGGAGACTTGTGTGAGGAAGTACCAGAGGAGACTGAGTACAGAATGGAAAAAGGTGAGAACAATGGAAGTAAGGGGAGTGGGGGAGGAATGGGATGTACTTAGGGAATCAGTGATGGATTGCGCAAAAGATGCTTGTGGCATGAGAAGAGTGGGAGGTGGGTTGATTAGAAAGGGTAGTGAGTGGTGGGATGAAGAAGTAAGAGTATTAGTGAAAGAGAAGAGAGAGGCATTTGGACGATTTTTGCAGGGAAAAAATGAAATTGAGTGGGAGACGTATAAAAGAAAGAGACAGGAGGTCAAGAGAAAGGTGCAAGAGGTGAAAAAAAGGGCAAATGAGAGTTGGGGTGAGAGAGTATCATTAAATTTTAGGGAGAATAAAAAGATGTTCTGGAAGGAGGTAAATAAAGTGCGTAAGACAAGGGAGCAAATGGGAACTTCAGTGAAGGGCGCAAATGGGGAGGTGATAACAAGTAGTGGTGATGTGAGAAGGAGATGGAGTGAGTATTTTGAAGGTTTGTTGAATGTGTTTGATGATAGAGTGGCAGATATAGGGTGTTTTGGTCGAGGTGGTGTGCAAAGTGCAAGGGTTAGGGAAAATGAGTTGGTAAACAGAGAAGATGTAGTAAAAGCTTTGCGGAAGATGAAAGCCGGCAAGGCAGCAGGTTTGGATGGTATTGCAGTGGAATTTATTAAAAAAGGGGGTGACTGTATTGTTGACTGGTTGGTAAGGTTATTTAATGTATGTATGACTCATGGTGAGGTGCCTGAGGATTGGCGGAATGCGTGCATAGTGCCATTGTACAAAGGCAAAGGGGATAAGAGTGAGTGCTCAAATTACAGAGGTATAAGTTTGTTGAGTATTCCTGGCAAATTATATGGGAGGGTATTGATTGAGAGGGTGAAGGCATGTACAGAGCATCAGATTGGGGAAGAGCAGTGTGGTTTCAGAAGTGGTAGAGGATGTGTGGATCAGGTGTTTGCTTTGAAGAATGTATGTGAGAAATACTTAGAAAAGCAAATGGATTTGTATGTAGCATTTATGGATCTGGAGAAGGCATATGATAGAGTTGATAGAGATGCTCTGTGGAAGGTATTAAGAATATATGGTGTGGGAGGCAAGTTGTTAGAAGCAGTGAAAAGTTTTTATCGAGGATGTAAGGCATGTGTACGTGTAGGAAGAGAGGAAAGTGATTGGTTCTCAGTGAATGTAGGTTTGCGGCAGGGGTGTGTGATGTCTCCATGGTTGTTTAATTTGTTTATGGATGGGGTTGTTAGGGAGGTGAATGCAAGAGTTTTGGAAAGAGGGGCAAGTATGAAGTCTGTTGGGGATGAGAGAGCTTGGGAAGTGAGTCAGTTGTTGTTCGCTGATGATACAGCGCTGGTGGCTGATTCATGTGAGAAACTTCAGAAGCTGGTGACTGAGTTTGGTAAAGTGTGTGAAAGAAGAAAGTTAAGAGTAAATGTGAATAAGAGCAAGGTTATTAGGTACAGTAGGGTTGAGGGTCAAGTCAATTGGGAGGTGAGTTTGAATGGAGAAAAACTGGAGGAAGTGAAGTGTTTTAGATATCTGGGAGTGGATCTGGCAGCGGATGGAACCATGGAAGCGGAAGTGAATCATAGGGTGGGGGAGGGGGCAAAAATCCTGGGAGCCTTGAAGAATGTGTGGAAGTTGAGAACATTATCTCGGAAAGCAAAAACGGGTATGTTTGAAGGAATAGTGGTTCCAACAATGTTGTATGGTTGCAAGGCGTGGGCTATGGATAGAGTTGTTCGCAGGAGGGTGGATGTGATGGAAATGAGATGTATGAGGACAATGTGTGGTGTGAGGTGGTTTGATTGAGTAAGTAATGTAAGGGTAAGAGAGATGTGTGGAAATAAAAAGAGCGTGGTTGAGAGAGCAGAAGAGAGTGTTTTGAAATGGTTTGGGCACATGGAGAGAATGAGTGAGGGATATATGTGTCGGAGGTGGAGGGAACGAGGAGAAGTGGGAGACCAAATTGGAGGTGGAAAGATGGAGTGAAAAAAATTTTGAGTGATCGGGGCCTGAACATGCAGGAGGGTGAAAGGCGGGCAAGGAATAGAGTGAATTGGATCGATGTGGTATACCAGGGTTGACGTGCTGTCAATGGATTGAATCAGGGCATGTGAAGCGTCTGGGGTAAACCATGGAAAGTTGTGTGGGGCCTGGATGTGGAAAGGGAGCTGTGGTTTCGGGCATTATTGCGTGACAGCTGGAGACTGAGTGTGAACGAATGGGGCCTTTGTTGTCTTTTCCTAGTGCTACCTCGCACACATGAGGGGGATGGTATTCCATGTGTGGCGAGGTGGCGATGGGAATGAATAGGGGCAGGCAGTGTGAATTGTGTGCATGGGTATATATATGTATGTGTCTGTGTGTGTATATATATGTGTACATTGAGATGTATAGGTACGTATATTTGCGTGTGTGTGTGTGTGTACATTGTGTATGGGGGTGGGTTGGGCCATTTCTTTCGTCTGTTTCCTTGCGCTACCTCGCAAATGCGGGAGACGGCGACAAAGCAAAATAAAAAAAAAAATAATTTATATATATATATATATATATATATATATATATATATATATATATATACTAATATATATATATATATATACCCGAAAATTAGGTAATTGAGAAGAGATATTTGTTTGATACTCTTGGGGCATGGTGAGCAAAATTTGTGCTGTTGTCCCCCAGAGATGTACTTGACAGTTGGGGGAGAAAAGGGGTTAAAATTAAAATATGAATGAACCTCTTAAAATATTGTTTGTTGCAGAATATTTCACAAAGAAGTGAAATTTGCAAGCACATTGATACAACAGATAGGTGTCAATGCTGCTGCTCTTCTAGAACCGAAAAAAGTTATCAAAATCCATAATCCTCAAGATTTCATGGAGTACAACAGAAAAAAAAAATAACCAGTTATGATTTCTTTGCACAGTAACATTCTATTTACAAGCAATATCACTCAATTTCCTGGATTGATTAATACTTTCAAAAATCCAATGAGTTGCAAAACTCCTTACCCCTTCCTTCAAACTTGTGGCTTTCCCTCAAACGACAGGAAAAATGCTTAGTTTGTCGATGAATTTTGTACACAGAAGACAGGAATGGTCTTAACTCTTTAACAGTACCATACATTTTCAGCAATATTACCATTGTACTGAAAAAGCTATCAAGAAAAAAGAAATTTAAGAAATCCATATTTGACAATGCCTAAAAAAATGTGATTACCAGGGAGAAATTTATATTTTTTCAAGAAAGCTTAGATTTTTTTTGCCATAATTTGCAAATTAACTTGCATGAACAACATAGTGTCACAATGTAAGCCAAAGGCATACATTACATATCACCACTGATCATTTTTACTCAAAATGCAACCCATAAATGAGGAGAATGATAACAATAATATATCTTTGATGCCTATTCCAGCTGGAACTCCCTGACAGGAGTTGCTGTAGTAGTCTCCATAACTAGTGAACTCTATTGCTGCTTATAAGCCTTTCCTTCCTCACCTTTAACAGGCCACTCTAGTGCTGTGTTTCGAAGAGGCTCCAAGATTTCTTCACTGTTTCCTCATTTCAATGGGTGGTGCTGGAAATGATAAGATTACAGTGCAAGGTAAGAACAGAGGGGAATCTCAAAGATAGGTTAGGGAAAGAAGTTAATTAGAAGGAACATGTGTATGGATACACCAAGAGGAAGACTGTGCATCAGACTGCTGATAACAAAGGTAGAGGAATGAAGAGACATTGGCAGTTAGGAAATGTGTGGCCTGATGAACAGGAGTAGCAGACTTGCCTTGCTGAGACGTCTACTCTCCTGCTATGTCAAACCACCATCAGAAACTGGTACCCGCCATGGTATCCTTGGGGGATGAGCAAGTCTCACACCACACAAACACACAAGGGGGAATACCCTAGCCAGCCCCAAGGCCTACACCAGATAGTACAGGCAGGCAACAACATCCTGTAAGAAAGCCCTAACCCTCTGAGAGTACTCACACTCTTTTCACGGTGGCAGATGTTACGTGCTTGGTGTCTTTCTAAGAGATACTGTAAGCCCTGAAGGACTTCTGGGGTGCCATAATAGCTGCACTTATTTCAATAAGTGCAGCTGAGAGCACGAGGTGAACTCCAGAGACTTGAGTATCAATGATATACGCCTCTGATTCTCTGGAAGCCATGATGTCCAGCTTCCTGAAGGACACTGCAATAGGGATACAAAGCTTGCACACCACTTTATAACCCCTCTGCCTCAAGTGTTGTTGTCATGCCTTTTTACTCTACCCATGAGGGTTTGTGGGCATATCTCTCAGATATGCCCACGTACCAGGCTTTTGATACGTGTCAAAGAGGCCGTTGTTCTCAGGCCAGCCTCTGGCAGCCCTCGTGGGGGTAGGTAAAACTCCTGCCCTTACTTGGTGGGCCTTCACGTAATCATTACCAGTGAGGAACTGGTAGCATATGGAGCAAGACCTTGTCCATCAATGTTACTGATTAGGTTGGCTCTCTGTGCGAGATGGAATTTGACTTTATTACTTGCCTGCTGATCAGCAATGCATGTGGGGGCCCGACCAACCCTGCAGTTTCCCCGGACAGCCACTTGGATCAGAATAAGTAATTTCTCAAACCTGGCTTGTTTATTCAACCGGATGGTTGAGACAAAATCGGGTATCCCAAGCCTGCCATCCCCTGCTGCCAAGTGGAAGTATGTGTAGGGCATGTTATGGGGCAGGCAGAGCCAACAGCGAACTGTCACTCTCACCTGCCTGTCCATATGCACTAACTGCGTCTTACAGACTTTCCCCAGCAACAGGTGATCCATGAGGTTTTAGAGGGGCCCTGGTGATGCTAGAGAGCCCCCTCTTCTAGCAAGGCACTGTTGGACTTTCGCCTGCCTCCTGCCTCAACGAGAACGCCAAGGTACTTGTAGTCATCCTCAGCGTTCATGGAGCTAACAGCGCTGCCCAAGACTTCGAACATCCTATTTTTATTGCCGTACCAAGTCTTGCGTTTACCATCGACCTCCATGCTGAGGGACTGACACTTTCCCAGGTTCACCCGAAGGCCATCCCCCCGTGAGAGTCTCTCCCATGATGTTTATGGTCTGCAGACCAAATGCAGGTCATCGGCGAACGCAAGTACTGACACACTCCAGTCACCAAATCCAACTCCCATGCCCCAATTCCTTAACTCTTGTAACTCCTTCACCAATTACAAGGTTACAAAAAATGGGTGATAAGGGGTCACCCTGCTTGACCCCTGAGTCATTTTAATTTCATCCGACATCCTGCCGCCGCCTTCGATGTGTGTTAAGGCTTGGTCGTAGGTCAACAAAAAAGCCCTAATGGGGGCAGGAATGCCCTTCTATGACATGGCCCACTATGATTAACACTCAAATGCTGTAGCCACGTCAAGGAATGCCAGGTACCTGTGTACGACCGATGACCGCATCCAAGATTGCGAGGTTCACAAGGCATCTGTCCACAGAGACAAATGCCTTTTGAGCTTCATCAATCTGGACAAGGCTCGAGATGCAGCTTCTAAGAATCTTATGAAGCAGTTGGGCTAAAGTGCACGAGATGGTAACTGGCCTGAAGTCCTTGGGTTCAGCTGGATTTGGTACTTTAGGTATCAGTACCGTTCTGTTTGCCTTGAGTGGTTCTGGCACTGGAGAGGTGGCGATCCACAGATTAAACATTTTGCATAGCACTCGCGGAGGAATGGACTTCAGGAGTCACATTTGCATTCCGTCGGGACCGGGAGAAAATGTTTTTGTGGCTTTGAAGTGGTGTGCTACCTCATCCACGGTTAGAATCTCTGCTAGTTGTTCGCATGTTTGGTCATATTTGGTGATGAGATGGTTCTGAGAAGAGAGCTTCCCAAAAGGGGTAGAGGGTTTCCGGCCCAAATGCAGTTGGTGGCACCTCCCACTCACCTTTCAGGACCTGTCCAGTGACTTATTCTTCTTGTAAAGCCGCTGTACTGTACGACATTGCTCCCTGCAGAGATAGTTTCCACGTAATGGAGCCACATTAGTCTGACATTCGTTGTCTGCATTTGTTCATTGTCTTGGTTCGCACCCACCACATTTCTGGCGGTCTGTGGCTACCCTGATGGTGGAGAGGCTGTCCCCTCGGAGCAAATGTTGAAGGGCAACATTTAAGGCATCCTCACCCCATGATGGATTTATGGAGATAGGCCCATGTGTGTCAAGATAAGACACAGTCTCCACGACGAAAGAAGCTATGGATTGGGGACCCATGGAGCGTTGGGAACATAATACCATGGGGTAATCTCCACCAGGAGTGAGTGGTGAGCTCTCCTTCATGGAGGGTAGCTCCCTCCCCCAATGGAGTTAGCACGCAAGTGCCTTACTTCACGCGGTGTTGCTTCTTGTAGTCGCCGGGACGCGTTTCTCATCTGACACACTACTTGCCACATCACCTTCATCAGTCTCGTGGTGAAGGTTGACATCCAAGCTCAACTCCTGAATGTGGGACTTACACAAAGCCTTCCTTCAAAGGCCCTTTATCGCTTTGACTGTCCAGCAAGGAACAATAGCCTGTAACCGCTGGTTCAGGCCCTGGCCGGCGACCAGTAAGGGACCAGCTGCCATCGTTGCCTCATTGGACCATCTTGCTTTGGATGAGACATGTCAAGTTGCTATCTCATGATGGAATGAGTTTGCATATGCTTGCCTTTCGTGGACCCTACAGCCCTGAAAGCTGGCAAAGGTGGACCCACAATGTGGGCAGGTGGGAGAACAATCATCAGCCGCTTTTGCTAGCACCCGACAAACCAACAGTGGCTGGTACGCTATTCCTAAGGGATTTGTCTGTGTGTAACAGGTGCCACGGAACGAAACCCATAACAAGGGTGGACGTTTTAAAAGGGTCCACGCAGTACTGCCACCCATAGGAAGCAGAGGACTGCAGTCAGGTGATGGAGGCTGCTTCTGTGCTTCAGTCCTAAGACCTCCCTATGGTAGTTGCCCTACTACACTAGCAAGCAAAGCTGGACAACTTCCAACTCACAGCTGTTGAGTGGCTTATGCAGGATCACTACTCAATGAAGCTAAGACTTTGGCACTGCGATCACTCAGATAACTCAGCTGATGCTTTATAAGAAAAGTGATGGTCTTTTGCAATGCCTACTTCTACCTACAACTCCTGCCTAATGTTCCTACCTACTATTTCTAACTAATGTTTCTACTGCTCCTACTGTTTTGCCAAAAGGCAGGGATAGTGCACAGTGCTCACTGCAGGAAAATCTAGTTATGATGAATAAGATGTGTCAGTTGAACAGGAGAGATTGTTCGTTTGTGGACAGAGTCCACATGTGAAGTGAGGCAGAAAGAGAAGACAGCTACCCGAGTCACAGAAGGGCAACTTGATAACCATAGAAGTGCTGGCTCACTACACAGCTGTCACTAATACAATACTAACTACTATCTGTTGATTCTGTGGATGATCCTAAATTACATTCTGTAGGCAGAAACTGTCTATCTCAGTAGGAATCTTCAGAAAAGTGTTCACTGTATACAATGTGTAATGAATTGAGCTACCCGAGTAATCTCTTTCTAGACATGCAGTGTTGAGCACCTTTAACCACTTACACCATCTAGAACATTGATGGAGTATTCAAGAGTCTGTATTACATGGCATGCCTACACAAGTATTTGAGTGACTTATGTTTCTCTTTGTTCTTGTTCTACTTACTTTATTTCACAGTTGGGCCTCTTTTAACTATGAAGACACAATAATCCAACCCCATGCATTGGGACCAGGCCCAAAGTACCTCCAGACAGAAAGTGAAAAGGTGTAAACAGACAGAAAGAGGCAAGGTGTCTAGACAGAAAGTGAAAAGGTATCTACAGACAGAAAGTGACTAGGTGTCTAAAGACAGAGAGTAACGAGGTGTCTACAGACAGAAAGAGGCAAGGTGTCCACAGACAATGTGATTAGGTGTCTAAAGACAGAGTAACAGAAAGTGACAAGATGTCTACAGACAGAAAGAGAGATGGTATCTACAGAAAGTGGTAAGGGAGAGAGAGAGAGAGAGAGAGAGAGAGAGAAGCAACAAGGTGTTAACAGAAATAAAGAGGCAAGGTGTCTCCATACAGAAAAAGACAAGATGTTAACAGGAGTGAAGAGGCAGTGTCTACCAACAGAAAGAGGCAAGGTGTGTATAAACAGACAGAAAGAAGCAAGGCATCTACAGACAGCAAGAGGCAAGGTGTCTAAAGAGAGAGAATTTGTTTATAGACAGAAAGAGGCAAGTAGTCTCAAGACAACAGAAAAAGGTGTCTGCTGACAGAGAGACAAGGTGTCTACACAAACAGAGAGAGGCGAGGTTTCTACAGAGTGAGAGAGAGAAATGGCTACAAACAGAAAAAGGCAAGATGTCTGGAGACAGAAAGAGACAAGGAGTAAGATAGATAGAGACAAGGTGTCCACTGACAGAAAGAGACTCAGGTCGACAGAAGTAGGTAGTAAATGAGAAAGAAAATTACGTAAACCATTTTTCAGCGCAAGATGATTCACAGATGTACACAGATGAAAAATGAAGCAAGAGAAGAACAAAAGGATTTGACAGATCATGTGGCAGTGGATGAAAGGTTGTGCTAGATGCTTGAGGTGTGAGGATTCTTCAAAGATTCTCACCATTTTGCAGCACCTTGTGAGGATATGGAAAAATGGAGAATTAAAAAATGCTGGCAATGGAGAAGAGGAGTCAGAAAGAACACAAGAAGTATGAAAGAAGGGTGACAGAAAGTTTAGATGAAAGTGCAGTAAATACAAGGAAGCAGGCATGTGTGAATGAGTTGAAAATTTTTATAAAAAGACTTAGAGGATGTAGAATTAGTAGTCGGATACAAGGTTATGAGACACAGGAAAGGGAAATGCATGGAGAGTGGATCTGATTAGAAATACTGTGAAAGAATAAAAAGGCATCTGGTAGACTGCTCGAAAGGACTGTATCAGTGGAAGTTCAGTAAAGGAGGAGGAAAGAAGATAAGATGTGCAAGTGGAATGTTAAGAGGCTGACAGAAAAGGTGAAAAAGGAAATGCAAATGTGAGAAGTAAGAAGGGGAGCTGCTGTATCAAAAGTAAGAAGTGAAAAGAAGATGGAAAGAGTATTTGAAAAACTATGAATGTGGGAGAAGGTGAGGAAGCAGTTGTTACATGCATGAGTATGGAGGATAGAAGGAAAAGTATACAAGTGCAGGGGGTCAACAGTAAGGGAGGTAAAATGAGAGATAATGAGGTTGAAGGTAGGAAAGGCACCTGGAGCGAATGGGGTTACAGCTGAAATGTTAAAGCATGGAAGAGAAAGATTGACAAAGTGGATGCATTTGATTTGTAATTTAGCATGAAAGTAGAAGGTGCCTCGACTGGGTGAAAGTTATTGTTGCTCTTTTAATTAAAGGCAAAAGTATGTATGTAGCAATCATAAAGAAATACATCTTTTCTTTCTCCACCCACAAATGGACTGATGGCATTTTATCCACATACTATCTCTTCTTGTTACACATAACACTTGACAACAATTAACACACATACACCTCATTCTTCATAACTCTACACTTTCCTGTGGTGAACAGTATTCAATAGCCCTTCCTTTTGGCAAAATGGTAAGAGCATAGATAGAAGTAGAAGGTAGGAACCTTAAGACAGGAGCACTGATAGTAGTAGTAGGTAGGAACTTTCAGTGGAGCATTAGGTAAAAGTGGTAGGTAAGAATATTCGGTAGAAGCTACTGAATACATTGTACTAGAGTTGCCCTCGGCAAGTGCTCTGTTAAGGGTGAGGCACTAAAGGCTAAGAAGCAACACTGGAGTTCATTAGCAACGGAAACTCTTTTGCCATGACCACCCTCTTGAGAGAGTTCCACGAGGGAACAGGCATCAAAGATACAGATATATAAACATATAATATTACTATATAAGATCTCTTAATTGTGTATGACCTGATATAAAGAGCTGGTAAAATCTTCATAACACTGAACAACACATTTTTGGAATTTTTTAAACATAGTAGCAGCATAAGAAACCATCTCGTAAATTCCAGTTGAACAATCACTATACAAAGGCCATCACCTTCTTGGTCACCAAGCAGTGAGCTAATCAAAACCACCTAAGGTAAATGAGACTGTTCTAGGGAATGTGTGTTTTTACATGAATGAATACACACATATACGCTCCATTAATCATATAAAGTCCAATATATTTGTAATTCAGTGATCAATTCATTTATCATTCTCCTTTGCATAGTTATATTTGTACTAGGTGGTCTCAACACTGCTCTGCTCTATGGTAGTTCTATGAGGCCTAGACCTTCTTTGAAGCCACAGTCTTCTTTTTTAAGACTTTTCAATTTACATTGAAAATATCCCACTTATTATAATCTTTAAAACAAAACAGGTTTAATGGGTACTCCTAGCTCAACAAGTATACTGACACAATGAAATAAAAAGCTATCTGATCTAATCCTAAGCTAATTTGACAACTGGAAGCATAGGGCCATTACAAAAAGGAAGAACCTTTTTTTCAAGGCCCCATATTTTGCACCCTTTGCTATTCTCTTTGCCGGGATAGACATTTGTGAGTAATCCCACTTCATCAGCCTGCCCATCTTCTGGGTATACATGTTACACCATCAACCTGAGGAGCTATGATTCATTTTCCAATTGAAAACTGGCAGAAATGTTACTTCTCAAGGTATCATCAAACTCACTGCACCTGACGTACTATCTAAGAGAACTCCTAATACAAAAATTATGTTCGCAATAGTGATCAACCACATCTTAAGTTCAGATACACTGGTATGCAATGAAGAGGATGCAGTCTTAGACTGGTGTCAAGGGATGAGTTTGCAACAGCAAATACCCCAGGTAGGATATCTGTCCTTACAGCTTGTATGCAGGTTTTTCTATTAAAAACAGGAGTCTGTTCCAGTATGGCTGAGGGTGTACTTTCCAGGGTCCACAGAGTAGATCTGGAAGAATTAGAAATATCAATATCCTGTGCAAATTGAAACCATAAAGCCTTCTTATGCATAACCATCTTAAATTCTGGGCATCAACAGGAAGAAAGTATATTCAACAATACATCACCCTCCTAATGTGAATCGTCAAGTTTTTGTTTAATTAGCAACTTGATAGCCATGGCTATCAATCTATATCTTTATACATATTCTTTCAACCTCTAATAATTACATTAAAATCTGAATTATCAGGTTTTCTTAGTAGAACAATACAGAAATTTAATAATTCTATCTAAAAAGTCATGAAACACCAAGTAACTTATTTTCATGATCAGAAAGAATTTCATTCTTCTAATAACCAAAATCCAAATTTAAAAAATTTCAAATAGAGATTAAATTTAAAAAATTTCAAATAGAGATTAAATTAAAAAATTCTACACACCCTAAATTATCACTACAATGAAAAATTTATTCACAAATCATTACTTTAACTTCATAAGACCTCTGGGAACTCCCATCAAGGGAGGGCCTGCAGCAAGAGTCTCCAACAATCCCTGTCCTTACTACATGTCTCCCTCGCATACACCATTCCATGCATTCTTCCACCATTTCTCTCCCTCCAGCATTCCTCTACCCTATTTGCCATGTCTTCCTCTCACACCAACCCCTTTAAAAGTACTATCATGCACTTTCCTTGTAAACACCCAGTCTTGCATTCTTTTCATATACCCAAACCACCTCAAAGTACTACACTTCACACTCCACAACACAATTCATTCCCTTTGCATTCCCTGCCATACCACATCTCTTACACCCCCTTTATTTCTTTCTTCATCTAGTCACACCACATGCTCTTCTCAAACAACTCATTTCCACAGCCTAGATTCTTGACCTCTGTCACTCATTCCACATCCATGTTTCAGGGTGGTGAGGACTATGCTGTCCCTTAATCCTCTCTACACTTCCATACTTACACCTTTACCCTTCATTATTCTATTAAGAGACCCAATGACTCTTCTACCCTGTGATGCTCTTTCCCTTATCTCTCCTCCCACATCATTACACTCAAGACAGCTCTCACTTCTTCCAATCTTTCTTTCCCCATATCCAAAGCACAATTTAGCAAACTTTCTTCTTTCACTCTATATGGCTTTACAAAATCTACACTTTTTTTGTTTTATTTCAAACACCATTACTTTACTTTTACTTAAATTTATCTTCACAATTGCCTATGCTTACACACATCATAAAACACACTCACAACCTTCTGCAACACCTCTTTACACTTAGAAAACAACACAGTATCATCTACAAACAGGCTTTCCACTAGCCACCATATCTCATTGCCACACTCCATCTCTGCACCTCGTTTCCCTAGTTTTACCATCATCTCTTCCCATTCCATCCATATATGTATTAAAAAGCCATGGTGACATCACACAGCCCTGCCTCTCACCTACATTTATCCCAAAACTTTTGCACAACTCTCCATCCACTCTTACAGTTGTGCCATTAAACCATATATCTTTAAGACATCCCATAACACATTC
The DNA here is from genome assembly GCF_036320965.1 of Panulirus ornatus. Lineage (NCBI taxonomy): Eukaryota > Metazoa > Arthropoda > Malacostraca > Decapoda > Palinuridae > Panulirus > Panulirus ornatus. The sequence continues at coordinate 14,935,451 of NC_092235.1, forward strand.
CACTTCATACCTCATACTCCGTGCATTTTTCTGATTCACCTTCTTGCTTGTCAATGCTTTTACCTCTCCATTCTTCCTTCCATCACCCCTCTTACAGTTGTGCCATTAAACCATATATCTTTAAGACATCCCATACCACATTCCACTTCATACCTCATACTCCGTGCATTTTTCTGATTCACCTTCTTGCTTGTCAATGCTTTTACCTCTCCATTCTTCCTTCCATCATACCTTCGCTTTTCCCAGATCCTTATCACAAGAACCACGAAATGGTCAAAGTCTCCAAAGAATCCAATCCTCTCAAGACTCTAGCATCTAGTATGCCCTTTCTCAATCTTTCATCCACTGCCACATAGTCAATCAAAGCCTTTTGGTCTTCTCTTTCATCATTCCTCATCCACGTAGTAAATCTGTGGATCATCTTGTGCTGAAAAAAAGTTTTTAGAAGGAATAAACCCCTCTCACCACAAATATCCATTAAATAACTTCCATTCTCATTTACTCCAGGCACTCCCCATTTAGCAATTATCCCACCAATTTCATCACATCCCACTTTCGCATTTTCATCACGCAATATGACCACGTTTCTCTCATTCTCAAAACTTCATACAGCCATCCAAATTCCTTTAGAAAAGCTTCATTTCATCCTTACCTTGTACAGTCATCATATTCATAGGTGCATATACACATATCCCTACATACTTCACAATCCCAATCTTTCCTTTCACCCATACTATTCTTGATCCATTCTATCCATGCTCCATAAAACCCTCCCACACTGTTGGTGATAGCAGAATTGCACATCCTTCTTTCCCCCTTCCCCGATAATTTTCACTAATTCCCATCCATACCTCACCTTCCATGCCCTCCCGTAACTTGCATTCACCATTTCCATTTTCACTCTACACCCTGCCCAAGGAAATGGGTTTCCCCATTCCCTAGCACCAAAACTTTTAAACATCTCCACAAGCTCCCTCCTTTTACTTACACCAGTCATTCCATTCACATTCAGTGCCATCACCCTCAATTGCTCATCTCTTTTTAATCCTCGGCATAACTGGTAAACTCCAGTTCTGCTTCTTAGCCTTTTGAGCCTCACCCTTGACAGGTCACTGGCAGAGGGCAACTACAATGCAGTGTTTCCAGAGGCAGCAAGGCTATTAAAAAAGAAAGAAAGAAAAAAAGTGACAGCACAGCTCAGTTGTCTGTCTAAATTTAAAAGTATTGCCCTGATGGAGTTGGACAACTCCTCCCCGTTTAGTTCCACCCCACATTTCACTTCCTCCAGTTTTTCTCCATTCAAACTTACATTTCAACTAACTTGTCCCTCAACCCTGCTGAACCTAATAACCTTGCTCTTATTCACATTTACTCTCCATTTTCTCCTTTTACAAACTATTCTAAACCTAAGTTACTAACTTCTACAGTTTCTCACTCAAATCAGCCGCCAGTGCTGTACCATTGGCAAACAACAACTGACTCACTTCCCAGGCCCTCTCATCCATGACAGACTTTTGCATTCACCTCCCTCACTACCCCATCCATAAACAAATGAAACAAACATGGTGACATCATACACGGGGAACCATTCTTGATATAAACTTCTCGACTGCTTCTAGCAGCTTACCCCATACACCATATATTCTTAAGACCTTCCACAAAGCATCTGTATCACCCGTAAATCCATAAATGCGACATAAAAACCCATCTGTTTTTATATGTACTTCTCATAAATATTCTTCAGAGCAAACATCTGATACACACATCCTCTACCACTTCTGAAACCACAGTGCTTCTTCCCAATCTGATGCTCAGTACATGCCTTTACCTTCTCAATCAATACCCTTCCATACAACTTACCAGATATACTCAACAAACTAATAACTCTGTAGTCTGAACATTTACCTTTATCCCCTTTCCCTTTGTACAATGGCACTATGCATGCATTCTGCCAATCCTCAAGCACTTCCCCATGATCCATAAATAAAATGAATATCCTTACCATCTAATAACAACACAGTCACCCCCTTTTTTAATAAATTCAACAGCAATACCATCTACTCCTGCTGCCTTGCCTCATTTCATCTTCTGCAAAGCTCTCACCACTTCTCTCTATGACCACATACCACCAGACCAAAACATCCTACATAATCCTTCAAAATACCCCCTCCATCACTACCTGTTATCACTTCCCCTTTTGCTCCCTTCATCAATGTTCCCATTTGTTCTCTTGTCTTTCCCCCATTATTTACCTCCTAACAAATCTTTTCATTCTCCCTGAAGATTAATGATACTCTCTCACCCCAACTCTCATCTGCTCTCTTTTTCAACCCTTGTACCTTCCTCTTGACCTCCCAATCATTTACACTCCCTTCCTGTAAGTATTGCCCAAATGCCTCTTTTTTTCTTTCACTGGCATTGTTACTTAATCATACCACTCACTACCCTTTCTGATCTGCCCATCTCCAACCTTTTGCAACCTACATGCATCTCTTGCACATGCCATCACTGCTTCCCTAAATACCTCCCTTTCCTCATTCACTCCCCTCACTTCATTTGCTTTCACCTTTGGCCATTATACACTCAACCTCTGCTGGTATTTCTTCACACATGTCTCTTTTTCAAGCTCACTTACTCACACCCTTCTCCTCTCCCCAAATGTTTCTGCTATTTTAAAAACCTCTACAAATTTTCACCCTCACCTCCAAATGAGAGTGATCAGACATCAGCACACTTACATCCAAAAGTCTCTCTTTTACATGCCAGTCAATTAATACATAATCTAATAATGCCTGTTGACCATCTCATCTTCTCACATATGTATATTTGTGTACATCTTCTCTTTTTGAGCCAGGTATTCTTGATCACTAGCATTATTTCAGCACAGAACTCTACAAGCTCTCACCATTTCCATTTAAATCATCCATCACATGGGTTACCATCTACCCTCACTGCCTGTTTCATTACTGTTTAAGATGTGATCCTGATAACATCTAATGGCATCTATATTTTCCTCCACCTGTGATTTGTTACTGTTTGCTTCTGAAGATGTGCTGAAATACACAAAAGAACTTAGGCAAATTTTCCTGCTTTGATTTTCCCATGTGATCTACAAGTTCATATGTGATTGTCATGTATCTGCTTCATGAATACATCATACCAATGTAAGGAAATGCAACTGTAAAATAAATAATGTGTAAATAACCCTGAGGGAGAACAATAGTGGAGGGGCAGATCTCAATGCTCTCATGTTTGTCTGAGATGCATGGTCGCCTGGCAGACTTTGGTACACAAAGCAGGATGAGTGAGGTGAGGAGAGATGCTCTACGCAACCTTTGCAGAACAAAGTGAGGAGGGGGACAAGAGGCACACCAAGTTTTATAAGGGCTGCTTCCACTGCTATCTGACTCCAGGTGATTTTCTGGTGCAAGAAAGTGATACTCATTGTATAAGGTGCTGTTAATGGAGGTGCTATTATCTAATTGTCAAAGAAAGGTGATGGAATGAATATAGTTATTCAAAGGTGCCTCATTATTATCCGGGTATTACACTAACTGATAACTCCCCTGACATTCACAAATTACCCCTGGGGATAGGGATGAAAGAATGCTATCCATGTACTCCCTGTGTGTCGTAGTGGGTGACTAAAAAGGGGTGGGAGCGGGAGGCTGGAATTCCTCCACTCCTGTTATGGTTGTGAAAAACAGGAAATAAGAAGAGGGCTAAGAGTTGATGCTACCTTGCTAATGTGGAAAACGATGAATATGTATGGGAGGGGAATATACATGTATATTCATTTATCATACTTTGTCGCTGTCTCCTGTGTTGGGGAGGTAGTGCAAGGAAATAGATGAAAGAATGGCCCAACCCACCCACATACACATGTATGTACTTAAATGCACACACACGCACATATACATATCTATATATTTCAACGTAATACATACACAGACATATACATATATACATATTGATACTTGCTGCCTTCACCAATTTTCATCGCGACCCTGCCACACATGAAATGGCACCCCCCTCCCCCTGTGTGTGTGCGAGTTAGTGCTCAGAAAAGACAACAAAAGCCACATTCATTCACACTCAGTCTCTAGCTGTCATATGTAATGCACCGAAACCACAGCTCCCCTTCCACATCCAGGCCCCACAAAACTTTCCATGGTTTACCCCAGATGCTTTACATGCCCTGGTTCAGTCCACTGACAGCATGTCGACCCCGGTATACCACATCGTTCCAATTCACTCGATTCCTTGCATCCCTCTCACCCTCCTGTACGTTCAGGCCCCGATTGCTCAAAATCTTTTTCACTCCATCCTTCCACATCTAATTTGGTAACCCACTTCTTGTTCCCTCCACCTACAACACATATATCCTCTTTGTCAATCTTTCCTCACTCATTCTCTCCAAGTGACCAAACCATTTCAATACACCCTCTGCTCTCTCAAACACACTCTTTTTATTACCACACCTCTCTCTTACCCTTTCATTACATACTTGATCAAACCACCTCACACCACATACTGTCCTCAAACATCTCATTTCCAACACATTCACCTACCTCCGGACAACCCTATCCATAGCCCATGCCTCACAACCATATGACATTGTTGGAACCACTATTCCTTCAAACATACCCATTTTTGCTTTCTGAGATAATGTTCTCGCCTTCTACACATTCTTCAATGCTCCCGAACCTTTGCCGCCTCCCCCACCCTGTGACTCACTTCCGCTTCCATGGTTCCATCCGCTACCAAATCCACTACCAGATATCTAAAACACTTCACTTCCTCCATTTTTTCTCCTTTCAAACTAACCTTCCAATTAACTTGTCCCTCAACCCTATGGAAGCTAATTACCTTGCTCTTATTCACATCTACTCTCAGCATTCTTCTTTCACACACTTTACCAAACTCAGTCACCAACTTCCGCAGTTTCTCACCCAAATCAGCCATCAGTGCTGTATCATCAGCGAACGACAACTGACTCACTTCCCAAGCCCTGTCATCCAGAACAGACTGCATTCTTGCCCCTCTCTAAAATTTTACTCTTGCATTCACCTCCCTAACAACCCCATCCATAAACAAATTAAACAACCATGGAGACATTACACACCCCTGCCACAAACCAACATACACTGGGAAACAATCACTTTCCACTCTTCAATGTATATATGGTTCATGGTGAAGTGCCTGAAGATTGGTGGAATGCATGCATAGTGCCATTGTACAAAGGCAAAGGGGATAAAGGTGAGTGTTCAAATTAAAGAGGTATAAGTTTGTTGAGTATTCCTGGGAAATTATATGGGAGGGTATTGATTAAGAGGGTCAAGGCATGTCCAGAGCATCAGATTGGGGAAGAACAGTGTGGTTTCAGAAGTGGTAAAGGATGTGTGGATTAGGTGTTTGCTTTGAAGAAGGCATATGATAGAGTTAATAGAGATGCTTTGTGGAAGGAATTAAGAGTAAATGGTGTGAGGGGTATGTTGCTAGAAGCAGTGAAAGGTTTTAATCAAGGATGTAAGGCTTGTGTATGAATAGGAAGAGAGGAAACTGGTTTCCAGTGAATGTCAGTTTACAGCAGGGGTGTTTGATGTCTCCATGGTTGCTTAATTTGTTTATGGATGGGGTGGTTAGAAGGTGAATGGAAGAGTTTTGGAGAGAGGGGCAAGTATGCAGTCTGTTCTGGATGAGAGGGGTTGGGAAGTGAGTCAGTTGTTGTTCGTTGATGATACAGCACTGGTGGCTGATTCGGATGATGAACTGCAGAAGTTAGTGACTGAGTTTGGTAAAGGGTGTGAAAGAAGAAAGCCGAGAGTAAATGTGAATAAGAGCAAGGTTTTTTGGTTCAGTAGGGTTGAGGGACAAGTTAATTGGGAGGTAAGTTTAAATGGAGAAAAATTGGAGGAAGTGAAGTGTTTTGGATATCTGGGAGTGGATTTAGCAGTGGATGGAACCATGGAAATGAGTCACAGGGTGGGGGAAGGGGCGAAGGTTCTGGGAGCGCTGAAGAATGTGTGTTAGGTGAGAATGTTATCTCGGAGAGCAAAAATGGGTATGTTTGAGGGAATAGTGACTCCAACAATGTCATATGGTTGCAAGGCATGGGCTATAGACAGGGTTGTGCGAAGGAGGTTGGATGTATTGGAAATGAAATGCTGAGGACAATATGTGGTGTGAGGTGGTTTTATCGGGTAAGTAATGAAAGGGTAAGAGAGATGTGTAGTAATAAAAAGAGTATCGTTGAGAGAGCAGAAGGGGGTGTATTGAAATGGTTTGGTCACTTGAAGAGAATGAGTGAGGAAAGATTGACAAAGAGGATATATGTGTCAAAGGTGGAAGGAATGAAGTGAAGTGGGAAACCAAACTGGAGGTGGAAGGATGGAGTGAAAAAGATTTTGAGCGATTGGGGCCTGAACATACAGGAGGGTGAAAGGCACCCAAGGAACAGAATGAATTGGAGTGTTGTGGTATACCTGGATGGATATGCTGTCAATGGATTGAACCAAGGCATGTGAAGTGTTTGGGCTAAACCATGGAAAGTTTTGTGGGGCCTGGATGTAGAAAGGGAGCTGTGGTTTCGGTGCATTACACATGACAGCTGGAGTGGGTGTGAACGAATGTGGCCTTTGTGGTCTTTTCCTAGTGCTACCTTGTGCGTGTGTGGGGAAGGGGGGTGCCATTTCATGTGTGGTGGGGTTGGAATGGAAATGGATGAAGGCAGCAAGTATGATCATTTACATGTATATATATTCCTATGAGTCCACGGGGAAAATGAAACACGATAAGTTCCCAAGTGCACTCTCACGTAATAATCACATCATTAGGGGAGACACGAGAGAAATACAAGTCAATTAATATACAAAGAAGAGACGTAGCTAGGATGCCATTTGGTAAACGTGATTGTCCAAGACAGACGAGTGTATCATAAGCTTACTGTGTGGACAAGATGGTGAATTGTTTACAAATTTTATACATGTGTATATATATGTATATGTCTTTGTGTATATACAGCTCTTACATTAAGTAACAACCCTTAAGAAAGGAATCCTCATATTTCCATCATTTGTTTGAATACTATACAAATTCCCAATCAGTCATTAATGGTGGTCACAGAGGGAGCAGCCTCCTAGGCTGGGTAACTTTTAAGCCAAATTAACATTAGGTTTAAGTAACTTTCACACAAAAGTTCTTGCATCTCAGTGATTGAAATGTAAATTTACCAGTGTGGGTGCAAACACAACAATCCAAATTAATAGCATACACATGACCCATTCACAATACTTCATTAAAACTAGAGATTAATGTTGTGGACAGTGAATTATAGGCTTAAATCATGAACTCACCACCAGTGTTGGCAGAAGGTGGATGGAGATGTGTCTATGTAGCTCCTGAACTATATGGTTCAGTAAAAGTTATGTCGTCTTGCTGACTGCTATTACTGATGGTGTGTTCATGGTATGGCCCCTTGAGCAAGCCGAACTATTTCATTCCTTATACTTAACCATCTTTATGAATGTTTTTCTTGTTACTAGCTCTTCAAAATTGTCAGGAAACCTGTACAAATACAAAATCCAGTGATTCTAGCTATGACTGAGAAATTTTTTAACAGTGTTGACACCAGGTTTTGTTTTTACTAATAATTTGCAATGTACTTATTACTTTATGTAAATGCCAAAGTTACACCACCTCAGCAAGCAGTTGTATATCTTATTGTATGAACTTATTTTAATAGCTTCAGAATTTTATGCTATTCATTTTATGATTATGTAAGTAAAGAACTGGATGCTGAAGTAACATTTGGTTACTTATCCTGTTAAGCCCAGTAGGTAGGAAAATAAAGCCTTCTGAAATTGGGTTGTTTGTGTATATAGGTTATAGTTTGTGTGCCAAGGTTTAAAAATCTTTTACAATATCTTCAGTAATGTGAACTACCTCTTTTTAGTTTAAAAATGTTTGCAATATCTTCAGTAATATTTAACTTTTTTTATGAAGGACAAGAGGATGACTTCATTTCTAATGTTGATTATATATTATAGGCTCCCCTATCCCTGGGGATAGGGGAGAAAGAATACTTCCTACGTATTCCCTGCGTGTCGTAGAAGACGACTAAAAGGGGAGGGAACAGGGGGCTGGAAATCCTCCTCTCGTTTTCTTTTTAATTTTCCAAAAGAAGGAACAGAGAAGGGTGCCAGGTGAGGATATTCCCTCAAAGGCCCAGTCCTCTGTTCTTAACGCTACCTCGCTCATGCGGGAAATGGCGAATAGTTTGAAAAAAGAAAAAAGATGTCTGTGTGTGTATATATATGTATACGTTGAAATGTATAGGAATGTATGTGTGCGTGTGTGGGCATTTATGTACATGCATGTGTATGTGGGTGGGTTGGGCCATTCTTTCGTCTGTTTTCTCGCTCTACCTTGCTGACGAGGGAGACAGTGACTAAGTATAATAATAGATAACATATTATTATTATCCCTGGGGACAGGGGAGAAAGAGTACTTCCCATGTATTCCCTGCGTGTCGTAGAAGGCGACTAAAAGGGGAGGGAGCGGGGAGCTGGAAATCCTTCCCTCTCGTTTTTTTTTTTTTAATTTTCCAAAAGAAGGAACAGAGAAGGGGGCCAGGTGAGGATATTCCTTCAAAGGCCCAGTCCTCTGTTCTTAATGCTACCTCGCTAACGTGGGAAATGGTGAATAGTATGAAAGAAAGAAAGATTATTATTATCATTATCATTATTATAGCATATTCATTCATATATTGTACTTATAACTGCCGTCTCCAGCATTAGCGAGGTAGTGCAAGGAAGCAAGAGGAATGGCTTAACCCACCCACATACATACATTTATACATAAACACCCACACATGCACATATGCATACATATATATTTCACACTGTTCCAATACACTCGATTCCTTGCACGCCTTTGACCCTCCTGTACATTCAGGCCCAATCGCTCAAAATCTTTTTCACTCCATCCTTTCACCTCCAATTTGGTCTCCCACTTCTCACTCTTCCCTCCACCTCTGAAATATATATCCTCTTTGTCAATCTTTCCTCACTCATTCTCTCCATGTGTTCAGACCATTTCAACCCTCTTCTTCTCTCTCATCTACACTCTTTATTACCACCCATCTCTCTTGCCCTTTCATTACTTACTCAATCAAACCACCTCACAGCACATATTGTCCTCAAACATTTAATTTCCAACACATTAACCCTCCTCCGCACAACCCTATCTATAGCCTATGCTTCGCAACCATTTAACATTGTTGGAACCATTATTCCTTAACACATACCCAATTTGCTCTCCAAGATAATGCTCTCACCTTCCATACATTCTTTAATGCTCCCAGAACCTTCGCTCCCTCCCCCACCCTGTGACTCACTTCCACTTCATTGGTTCCATCTGCTGCTAAGTCCACTCCCAAATATCTAAAACACTTCACTTCCTCCAACCTTTCTCCATTCAAACTTACCTCCCAATTAACTTGTCCCTCAACCCTGCTGAACATTTAAACTTAACTTTCTTACTCCACACACTTTACTAAACTCATTCCCAACTTCTGCAGTTTCTTACCCGAAACAGCCACCAGTGCTGTATCATCAGCAAACAACTGGCTCATTACCCAAGCCGTCTCATCCACAACAAACTTCATACTTGTTCCTCTCTCCAAAACTCTTGCATTCACCTCCCTAACCACCCAATCCATAAACAAATTAAACAACCAAGGAGACATTATGCACCCCAGCCACAAACCGACATTCACTGGGAACCAATCACTTTCCTCTCTTCCCACTAGTATGCATACCTTACATCCTTCATAAAAGCTTTTCACTGCTTTCAGCAACTTACCTCCCACACCATATACTCTTACAACCTTCCACAAAGCATCTCTATCTACTGTATCATATGCTTTCTTCAGATCCATAAATACTACGTACAAATCCATCTGTTTTTCTAACATACATTCTTCAAACACCTGATCCACACAGCCTTTACCACTTCTGAAACCACACTGCTCTTTCCCAGTCTGATGCTCTGTACATGCCTTCACCCTCTCAATCTATACCATCCCATATAATTTCCCAGGAATACTCAACAAACTTATGCCTCTGTAATTTGAACGTACACCTTCATCCCCTTTGCCTTTGTAAAATGGCACTATGCATGCACTTTGCCAATCCTCAGGCACTTTACCATGATCCATACATACACTGAATATCCTTACCAACCAATCAGTCACCCCCTTTTTTATATAAATTCCACTGCAATACCATCCAAACCTGCTGCCTTGCCATCTTTCATCTTCTGCAAAGCTTTCACTGCCTCTTCTCTATTTACCAAACCATTCTCCCTAACCCTCTCACTTTGCACACCATCCCGATTAAATCACCCTATATCTACCACTCTGTCATCAAACACATTCAACAAACCTTCAAAGTATTCACTCCATCTCCTCACTTCATTATTACTTCTACTTGTTATTACCTCCCCATTTGCCTCCTTCACCAATGTTCCCATTTGTTCTCTTGTCTTACGCACTTTATTTACCTCCTTCCAAAACATCTTTTTATTCTCCCTAAAATTTAATGATACTCTCTCACCCCAACACTCATTTGCCCTCTTTTTCACCTCTTGCACCTTTCTCTTAGCCTCATGTTGCTTTCTTTTATACATCTCCCAGTCATTTGCACTACTTCCCAGCAAAAATGGCCAAACACCTCTCTCCTCTCTTTCACTAATAATCTTACATATTCATCCCACCATTCACTACCCTTTTTCATCTGCTCACCTCCCACCTTTCTCATACCACATGCACCTTTTGCACAAACTATCATTGCTTCCCTAAATACATGCCATTCCTCCCCCACTCCCCTTATGTCATTTGCTCTCATCTTTTGCCATTCTGCACTCAATCTCAACTGGTATTTCCTCACACAAGTCTTCTTTCCAAGCTCACTTACTCTTACCACTCTTCTCCCCTACATTCTCTCCTCTTTTCTGAAAACCTCAACAAATCTTCACCTTCACCTCCACCCATCTCTCCATGCCAGACATCCCTCCAGCTGCCCCTCTCAGCTCATTAATATCCAAAACTCTCTCTTTTACACGCCTATCAATTAACATGTAATCTAATAATGCCCTCTGGCGTTAGAGTTCAGCCCAAACCTCCCATTGACACCGAGAATCTTTTAGTTCTCCCTTTTAATAATAATTTTACTTTACTTCCCATATTGCTTAAATCCTTTAACATAAATGTTGCCTTCAGCAACAATAATACTATAAAGAATATCTTAATCAGGAACTCACCAGAAAATTCTCCTGGGTGCATTCATATAAAGCCATGTAGAAATTGTGATAAGTTGAACAGACAGGTGAGGATCTTTCTGTTAGACTTAAGCAACATAAATATAGTATAAGAACAGGACAAGAATCAAGTGCCTTGTTTAATCACATCAAAAACTATGATCATTGTAGTGACAGGAGTAATGCCATCTCAGTTATCAACTCTAACTCCAGTACCACGAGAAATATCATTGAAGCTTCTATTATTAAATACACAAAGAATTATAACCTTGATATTAGTGAAAGTCTATACAAATTGGATAGCGTTATTGTTGATAAAATTTTTAAACAATTCACCTTCTTGTCCACATAATAAAAGTTTATGATACACTCACTGTCTGTCTTGGACAATCACGTTTACCAAATGGCATCCTAGCTATGTATCTTCGTTGTATATCAACTGACTCTTATTTTTCTCTTGTGTCTTCCCTGATGATGTGATTATTTCAGGAAAGTGCACTCAGGAACTTATCGCGTTTCATTTTCCCCGTGGACTCATAAGAATATACTTGATCACATGCAAAATTGTGATCCTTTCCAACATATATATACATATACACCCTTGCACTCACATATAGATACATATACATATCAACAGATATATACACAGACATATACATATATACACATGTATATACTCATACTTGCATGTCCTCATCCATTCCTGTCACTACCCTGCCACACAGGAAATAGCCCACATACACACTCCTCAACAGCGAGGTAGAGCCAGGAAAAGACGAAAAAGGCCACATTTGTTCACAATCATTCTCTAGCTGTTGTGTAATGCAATGAAACCACAGCTCCCTATCCACATCCGCGCCCCACAGGCATTTCCATGGTTTACCCCAGATTCTTGACATGCCCTTGTTCAGTCTACTGACAGCACATTGACCCTAGTATACCACATCTTTCTAATAATTCACTCTATTCCTTGTACACCTTTCATCCTCCTGTATGTTCAGGCCCTGATCGCTTTAAATGTTTTCATTTGGTCTCCCACTTCTCCCTGTTCCCTCCACCTTGGACACATTTATCCTCTTTGTCAATCTTTACTCACTCATTCTCTTGACATGTCTAAACCATTTCAACACATCCTCTTCTGATCTCTCAATCACACTTTATTATTACTTCACATCTCTCCTACCCTTTCATTACTTACTCGATCAAACCACCTCACATCATATGTTGTCCTCAAACATTTCATTTCCATCACATCCGCCCTCTGTACAATCCAATCTATAGCCTATGCTTTGTAACCATATAACACTGTTGGAACTACTATTCCTTCAAACATACCCATTTTTGCTCTCCAAGATAACATTCTCTCCCTCCACACATTTTTAATTGCTCTCAGAACCAACGTCCCCTCCCCAACCCTGTGACTCACTTCCGCTTACATGGTTCCATCCGCTGCTAAGTCCATTCCAGAGATCTAAAATGCTTCACTTCCTCCAATTTCTCTCCATTCAAACTTACATCCTAATCAACTTGTCCCTCAACCCTACTAAACCTAATAACCTTGCTCTTATTCACATTTACACACAACTTTCTCCTTTAACACATTTTTCCAAAGTCAATCACCAACCTCTGTAGTTTCTCACCCAAACCAGCCACCAGCGCTGTATCATCAGCGAACAACGACTGACTTCCCAAGCCTTCTCATCCACAACAGACTGTATACTTGCCCCTATCTCCAAAACTCTTGCATTTACCTCCCTAACCACTCCATCCATAAACAAATTAAACAACCATGGGGTCATCACACAACCCTCTCGTAAACCAACATTTACTGGGAACCAATCACTCTTCTCTCTTCCAACTTGTACACATGCCTTACATAATTTGTATGGTATTCAGAATAGATAACTTCATGATAAGGATGTTCAATGATATTGTAGATACTAAGAAAATTTTATTTTGGAAAATTTCAAATATCTCTAATTAAAGCATTGTTTACATGCTCAGATGGTGTAATGTATTGTTCCATGTGCCAGATCAGTGAGCTGTACAAGCTGTGGACAGCTGCATTCCTATGGATGTCAAGCTGTTTGGGAGCCAACAGCAGCACCTTGTTACTCCTGGGTCACTAGTGGAATATTGAGGTACAGGAAAGTGGTAACTGAAATTAGGGTACAGAAACATGGGTGCATTACACATGACGGGCATTTACCTCCCTAACCACCCAATCCATAAATAAATCAAACAACCATGGGGACATCGCACACCCTTGCCACAAACCCCT